>NW_025334174.1:0-375000 GCF_014858855.1 Bufo gargarizans | reverse complement strand
CACTGTTTTTATTCAATGGTTATTTTTCAACACAAATTTTTGTAATAATCAGTGACTTTGTATAGATGCATGAATTTTCTATTGTGAAACATATGAGCAGTGCCTCACCTGGAAAACAAGAGGTTAAAGTGTTCCCTGCCTCCTACACTCCCCCACCCCTCAGGTGGAGGGGAAAAGCAATTACATTTTAGTACAGACTGGTATAAAGGTGCCAGAGGAGACACTGCTCATTATTACGACTAAGAACTACTGTTCGAAACGCGTCAAGGTTGCTGCACTTGTGGGTGGATGTCCTGTTTATATGTTTACTGCCTGAATAAAAGACGAAGATTTTAGCTACCAAAATCGTGAGTGCTGGAATTTCATTGTGCTTTCATATCAACGCCACATATACGTCTCTGCTAAATCTGTCTATTCCCTTCACCATTAGTACTGTGACTGAACAGCAGCTTATTCAACTTTGCTACATAGGGTTGTTGCGGGTATCGAAATTTCGATACCCAATCGATACTTTTGTCCCGATATCGATACGCAGTCTAGTATCTCTGAACATGAGCGCACTGCTGTCAGCGTGCTCATGTTCCCTCAGCAGCACAGAGGAGAAGGAAGCAGTCTATCCCTCCCCCTGTGCTGCTGCCACCAATGGGGAGAGAGGCGGAGGAAGGGTGGGCGCACTGCGCCACCAATGATAGGACTTTTCATGGGTTCGGACTTTGTTAAGCAGCAGGCTACACAGAGCAGCGCCCAGAGATGTCCCAGAACTTACTATTATTCCTGGGCGCCGCTCCGTTTACCCGCTGTGCGCCTGTGCCCCATTACAGTATCCTACAGTCCTGCTACATATGCTAATTACTATCGGAGCAATGGGGAGGAGACAGCAGCTTCTCTATTGGGCGTTCCTTCTCCCACTAGAGAAGCTTCTGTCTCCTCCCCATTGCTCCGATAGTAATTAGCATATGGAGAAGGACTGCAGGGCACTGTAATGGAGCACAGGCGCACAGTGGGTGAACGGAGCGGCGCACAGGAATAATAAAAAGTGCTGGGATATCCCTGAGCGCCGCTCTGTGTTGCCTGCTGCTTAACAAAGTCCGAACCCATATAAGGTCGTCTTTAACTTTTAATACAGGAGGCAGGTGCCGGCAGCAGAATCGCATAACAAACACCCTGCCTCTGACAGGGAGCTGCGATCAACGGCAGTTAACCCCTCAGTTGCGGCACCTGAAGGGTTAACTGCAGCGGATCGCAGCTCCCTGTCATAGAGGTCGGGTGCTGGCTATTTGATTCCGGCACCTGCCTCCTGTATTTGTATTAACAGGTAAGTTATCTTCATTGGTGGCGCAGTGCGCCCCCCCCAACACCCCAGTATAATAAACATTGGTGGCGCAGTGCCAGTGAGGGTTAAAAAAATAAATAAAAATTAACTCACCTCCTCCAATTGCTCACGTAGCTGCCATTCTCCTGTTCTTTCTTCAGGACCTGTCAAAGGACCTGTGGTGATGTCACTGAGTTCATAGACAATATAGAATAAGCCACGGCACTCCAGAGGGATTCCAATCGATTTCTTTTATTACACTTTGT
This sequence comes from Bufo gargarizans, assembly GCF_014858855.1. Classification (NCBI taxonomy): domain Eukaryota; kingdom Metazoa; phylum Chordata; class Amphibia; order Anura; family Bufonidae; genus Bufo; species Bufo gargarizans. Next base: position 373,422 of record NW_025334174.1, on the reverse strand, counting down.
GCAGCAACGTTTCAACCTAACGGTCTTTATCAAGGGGAGCTTGATAAAGACCGTTAGGTTGAAACGTTGCTGCACAAGGTGTAATAAAAGAAATCGATTGGAATCCCTCTGGAGTGCCGTGGCTTATTCTATGTTGTCTATTACGGGAATCCTAGGACCAGGATTTAACGCTGCAGGCACCACCACATACTGGAGTCGCTATAATAATAGTGAGTAGTGCTGTCCTATTTACTATTTTTTGTCACTGAGTTCATCACATGGTCCATTACCATAGTGATTGATCAGGTGATGGACCACGTGATAAGCGCAATGACGTCACCACAGGTCCTTTTCCTCACAGATGAAGACAGAAGAGAATTAAGGCGAGTTAAATTTTATTTCATTTTATTTTTTTTAACCTCTCCAGCCCTATTTTACTCAGCATTCTGTTTTAAGAATGCTATTAATTTCCCTTATAACCATGTTATAAGGGAAAATAATTACATCTACACAACCTTGAACGCAAACCGGAACTTCAGTGAAGAGGTTCGGGTCTGGGTACCACAGTCAGTTTTCCGCAATGCATCCGGGACGCATCTGGAGCCAAAACTTGATGCCCGTCTGAAAGAGACCTAAGGCTACTTTCAAACTTGCGGCAGTGTGATCCGGCAAGCAGTTCCGTCGTCAGAAATGCCTGCCGGATCCGCCGATCTGGATGTGACTGAAAGCATTTGTGAGACGCATCCGGATGCAAATCCATCTCACAAATGCATCGCAAGAACGGATCCGTCTCTTCGCTTGTCATGCGGACAGACGGATCCGTCTTGTATCTTTTTACACATTTTTACCAGTCTGCGCATGTGCAGAGCGGAAGGACGGATCCGGCATTACGGTATTTTGAATGGCACTAATACATTCCTATGGGGAAAAATGCCGGATCCGGCATTCCGGCAAGTCTTCAGTTTTTTTTTCGCCGGAGATAAAACCATAGCATGCTGCGGTTTTATATTTTGCCTGATCAGTCAAAAAGACTTAAAGGGAACCTGTCATGTGGATATTTGATTATAATCTAACTAATTATATACAATCATTAACTACTAAAAAGTGCCTTAGATGTATTCACTTACTGGTGTGACAGATGGTTACCTCATAATATATACACAAAGATGCCGCATGCTAATGAGCTGATTTGAGTCCAGCGTGATGTCATTGAGTCCAGCGTATATTTAATTCAGAGCTATAGCCACTCCCCTGCCCACCTGCTGCTGATTCATATGGAAACAAACTGTCATTCAGCAGCAGGTGGGCGTGGAGAGTCAGGAGCTCTTAAATATTCATGACTCATCATTATGAGCTGGAGCTTTTCAATACAAGATGTTGGCAGATTGACTGGGTCAATTAAAGAAAGTGACCCAGCATTTTGCTAAAAGAATCAGTCACTTATTTATGTTGCCCTTAGTTAGGACACCATAAAACTGGTGACAGGTTCCGTTTAACTGAAGACATCCCGATGCATCCTTAACGGATTACTCTCCATTCAGAATGCATCGGGATGTGCCTGATCAGTTCTTTTCTGGTGAAGAGCCCCTGTGACGGAACTCTATGCAGGAAAAGAAAACCGCTAGTGTGAAAGTACCCTAAAATATAAAGTTTAAATCCCCCCTTTTCCAATTTTACATATAAAAAAAATATAAACAATAAATAAACATACATATTACATAGTGCTGCGTCTGAAAAGTCCAAACAATTAAATGATAAAAAAATATCTCCTACCGTAACAGAAATAAATAAATAAAAACCATGCGATTCGCCATTTTTTAGTCACCTTGTCACCCCAAAAAATAGGATAGGACTGTTCTATTATAGGCTGAACGTTTCATAAAATGCACGTGGCTTATTTTGGTGTTTTTTTTATGGTGACGAAAGCAAAACAAAAATTTGGTATCGAAACAACCCTACGCCGATCTGATCCCAAAATTTTTATTCGGTTTCGATTTGGCAACAAATTTTTTATTTGGCTCCTAAATTTTTCAGTTCAGGAGCCAATGGCTACTAGGTATTTTTTTTTTTTTTGTCTGGAGCACTGCCCCCTTTCCCAATTTTACATATAAAATATAATAAATAAATATATTATATATATATATATATATATATATATATATACACACACACATACATATACACACACACACAATAAATAAAAAATCACCACGTCCAAAAAGTCCAAACTATTAAAATAAATAAAAAATCTGAGCGATTCGCCATTTTTTTAAATGCGGAATGCACGTGGCTTTTTTGTTTTAGTTCTTTCGCGCGATATCGATTGGTACCGAGTATCTCAATACTTTTTTACGGTATCGAAACTGAATCAAAATTTCGGCATCGCAACAACTCTACTGCTACAGTCGTGGCCAAAAGTTTTGAGAATTACATAAATACTGGAAATTGGAAAAGTTGCTGCTTAATACCTTCAGGACCTTGGACGAGTATACTCGTCCTGGAGCAAGGGTACTTAGCGCACCAGGACGAGTATACTCGTCCTGGCATTAAACTGTCACCATGTCTGCAGACATGGTGACAGCGCTGAGTGCCGGCTGTTACACACAGCCAGGCACCCAGGGTCAATGCCGAGGGGGGTCCTGTGACCCCCCCCATATCAGCAATCGCTGCAAACCGCAGGTCAATTCAGACCTGCGGTTTGCAGCTCTTATGTAGTTTCTGATCCCTGCGGTCCCAGGTATCAGAAACTAAAAAATTCCCAGTCTACATTTTTTAACCCCTGCACCCCTGAATGCATTTATGATGGAGGGGTGCAGGGGGGGGGCGTTTTTGGGGGGGGCGGTGCGGCAGTTGTGGGAGGCGGGCGGTGCGGCAGGCGGGATCGCGATCCCCCGCCCGCCTCCCGCTGAATTTTCATTGGTGGTCAGTGGTACCAGAGTGTCAGCACATTGCAATGTCAGCCATTTCACCCTTTCCATACCGCGGTCCGTACGGACCGCAGTATGGAAAGGGTTAAGTCAGGGAGCTCCCTCCCTCTGCCATCGGAGGGGCTGCTGTGCCTTTGCAGCCCCCAGATGGATGGGGGGACAGAGGGAGGGAGCTCCCCTCCTTCCCCTTCCCCGTCTGCTCAGTTGTGGCAGACGGGGAAGGTTCCCATGGCAACAGGACACCTTCTCAGGCGTCCTGCTGTCCATGGTGCTGAACAGATCTATGCTAAAAGCATAGATCTGTTCAGTGTAAGTAAAATACAGTACAGTACAATATATATTGTACTGTACTGTATTATACAGACATCAGACCCACTGGATCTTCAAGAACCAGGTGGGTCTGGGTCCCAAAAATTGAAAAAAATGTGAAAAAAAGATAAAGATAATAAAAACACATTTATCACTGAATAAAAATTTAAAAAATAAAATACACTACACATATTAGGTATTGATGCGTCCGTAACGACCTGATCTATAAAACGGTCATGTTACTTTCCCCGCACGGAGAACGCCATAAAAATAAAAACTATCAGGAAATGGAAATTTTGCCCACCGTACTTCCCAAAAAAGGTAATAAAAGTGATCAAAAGAGTCGCATGTACGCCGAAATAGTACCAATCAAACCGTCACCTCATACCGCAAAAAATTGAGCCCCTACATGAGACAATGGCCCAAAAAATAAAAAAACTATTGGGACACTTTAACATGATTTTTTTTTTTTTGTTTCAAAAATGATATTATTGTGTAAAACTTACATAAAAAAAAAAAGTATACATATTAGGTATCGCCGCGTCCGTATGGGCCAGCTCTATAATATCACATGAGCTAACCCCTCAGATGAACACCGTAAAAAATAAAATAAAAAATAAAAACTGTGCTAAATAAACAATTTTTTGTCGTCACCTTACATTACAAAAAGTGTAATAGCAAGCGATCAAAAAGTCATATGCACCCCAAAATAGCGCCAATCAAACCGTCATCTCATGGGGGGCGGAGCTAGCCGCGTCAGGGAATGGCTGCTTGACTCATGTGCTCCGGTCCACAGCGCACTTAACAGCCTTTTACAGCGTTCCTTTCACCCTGAACTATGGGGAAACCGTCGAAAGACAAAACCAGAGAGTCACAGGGAACCCCTAAGCACAGTAGGGGACAGTCAGACATGAACAAATATCTGAAAAAGAACATGTCATCGGCGGCATGCAGACCTAAGATGGCACCGGACGCCGCTGCGGCACAAAGCTATACAGAAGACTCGGATGATGAAGGCTCCTGCGCTATGTCGGAAGCCCATTGTGGAAGTGACTTAATGCCGATTACTAGGAACTTTCTCAAGGAGTCCCTGGCTTCGGCCTTTGAACCAGTTATGAAAGAACTGTCTGCTATTAAAGCAGACATTAAACATACTGGACAGCGGGTTGCAGCTTTAGAAGAAACACAGATAGCGATCGCTAAGCACAGTGCAGACTAACATAGAAGAAATACAAGACCAACTGAATTCCGCCTTCCTGCACCTCGAAGATCAAGAGAACAGGAGTCGGAGGAAGAACATTCGTATACGAGGTGTCCCAGAAGACATTCCAACAGAGGCGATACTTACCACGGTCAGTAACATCTTTTCCTCTATCCTGGGCCCAGACAGAGCTGCTGCGGTGATAGTAGAGAAAGCTCACAGAGCCCTCAGACCTAAGCCCCTAGCAGAGGCTCCGCCACGGGACATTATATGCGGTCTGCTTAACTACCTAGATACCGCCGCCATTTTAAGTGCAGCCAGGGAGAAGTGCGACATACTCCTGGATAACTCCAAGATACAGATCTTCCAAGATCTGGCTGCCAGCACACTAGCTAAACGGTGAGCTCTAAAACCATTAACTGACCTATTGAGAGCTAAAAAGCACCCGCTAAGATGGCTCTTCCCGTTTGGTCTATATACTTCTATTAATGGCAAGCAAGTCATCATCCGCCATCCGTATGACCTTAATAAAGCATGGAACATTTTGAAGATGGAACCCCTGGATATTCCTTCTTGGCTGCCGCTCGCTGGAGGAACAAAGATCCCACCATTACCATCAGAGGCAGATAGTCAGAAAATTCAAATCGCCTGCCGCCAAGAAGCGCCAATCCGAATTAAAGGACACTTGAAGAAGAAGTCCAGCTCTAAAGTTGTCTGTACCCTATGTAGTAGGAGTTTGGTATGAGCTTCAACGTACACCCAAATTTATTGTTGGGGACATCTCATTTAATTTCTAAACGTGCATATATGTTTAGACTGATCATCCTTTCTTAGCTTAGTCTGATATATGAGCAGTTATGAGGAGACACGTTCCGAATCCCTTGTCCAGCTTTGTCCGGATGTCTGCTTATTAGCAGGTGTCCTTACATTAGTATCGCTTTCACATATTAATGGACTTGCACATACTGTCTCTTCAATGTTGTAGTGGTATATATGTCCACAATTCCCCAGGCAGTCCCTGTAATTGAATTTGGCTGAGCTACAATTGATGTGCAGGTTCTGTCTGGGTAATTTAAGTGATAGACATAATGCGAACTTACACATACAGAGCTGTAGGATGCTATCTCCCCTCAATCTGTGTGTCTTAATGCGAACAATACCTACTCTATATACCGTATTAACCTTAGTAGAAAATGTCTATCCTGTAGCTCACCCCATAGGAGTAGTAAGGTGTAATCCAGACACATACCGTGCTGGGAATATCTAAAGACATGTTGGCTGGGGAAGACGATATACTTGATTTGCGTGGTGAAGCTAAAGTTGAAGTTGTCCTCAGTCAACACGTCTACATTTTGACTGCGCTGTGTGACCCCACACAGGCCTTGTGTGAAACACAGTCTCTCCCTCCCCTGCCTTTTAACCCCCTCCCTCTCCTTCCCTCGGTGCTAACTCTCTTATATCTATATTAGTCGCCCTGTCTCTTACCTTTCCATCCCTCCATTTTCTCTTATCTAGACCACGCTCTTAAATAAGAGGTGGTTGGGTACTTCACTATTAGTGAAACACCCTACTAAATAGTATTGTTGGTCTGATGGACCGTCAGTTAATTTTTTTGATTGGTTATTATGTATTTAAGTTCTTTCTTTGGGTCAAATATGTCTCTCCTGGATCAGTTGGGTAATAATTACCCAGAATTGACTCTACTGTCAACATTATGGGTTCTATGAAGGTAGTCTCCTTTAATGTTAAAGGGCTGAATATACCTCAAAAGAGGAGTCACATTTTCCAGGTACTCAAAAAGGAAAATGCAGATATCCTATTCCTGCAGGAAACCCACTTTAGTCCCTAATCTGTTTACTAAAAGATATAAAAAATGGTATCACAGTACACACTCCTCTGCTTCTAGAGGGGCCTCAATAGGAATCGGAACTAATGTTCCTTTTAAAGAACAAGCTTACTACATATAGACCCTAGTGGACGCTATGTATTTCTGAAGGGAATGTTGCATGAAAATAAAGTCACACTTGTTAATGTATATGCTCCTAATACCAAACAGATCCTGTGGCTTACCAAACTACTACAACCCCTACAGAATTTCAGGGAAGGTTGGTTAATACTAGGAGGGGATTTAAACGTAGCTCTAGACCACTCCCTGGACTCCACCTTGGCTGTTCCTAAATTTACGACTAAACAAATTAGCAAGCTAAAGAGAATGTTGGCTTCCCACCAAATCTCGGCTGCTTGGAGAATAATCCACCCCGATATGAAAGACTTTACCTTTCATTCTGCGGTGTGGTGCACAGAACCTATCATCGCTTAGACTACTTATTTTTATCCAATCATATCTTGGAGAGAATTAAGCAAGCAACGATCGGTGATATATTGGTCTCAGACCATGCCCCGGTCTCTTTGGTGATACAGTTGAGAGGTATTCCACCCAGGGAGTGGTCCTGGAGACTAAACTAAACTCTTTTAGAGAACGAACAGGATAGGCTTAAACTAGAGAATAAACTAAATGCTTTCTTTGAGATTAATGCCTCTCCATCTATGAGTGAGGCTATAGTGTGGGAATCACACAAAGCCTATATCAGAGGTGAACTCATAGCCTTAGGAGCTTGGGTACGCAAACAAAGAACTGCAAAAATAGACTCTATAATTGCCCAAATCTCAACTATTGAAAATATTAACAAACTTTCCCCCACGGATGCCAACTACGTAGATATCACCAAACTTAGGAGTCAATTAAGAGATCTACTAAACATAAAATCCGCCAAAGCCCTCAGAGTAGCCAAGTTCAAACTATATCTTCATGGCAACAGAGGCTCAAAACTCCTCACACAAATGATAAAGGGACAAAGAGAAAAAGCATTTATACAGAGCATAAAAACTGATAAAGGGCTTACTGTATCCAACACACCATCCATAGCCAAAGATTTCGCCAATTTCTACTAACAACTTTACAATTTAAAACAAGATGACCCTTCCCAAACAGCCGGAAAAATAGATTCATTCCTTTAGTCAGTTCAGGTTACGAATTTAACCGAAAAAACGACAGAAATGTATTACTGGCGCCAATAACAGTAAACGAAGTTACTGAAACATTGGCAAGTGTCCCCCCCCCCCCCCCCCTGGAAATGCCCAGGCCCAGATGGACTCCCTGTTATATATTACAGGAAATTCCAAAAATCTTTTTTTTACAAATATGTGTAACTTTTTATTAAAAAGGAGGCTCACTCCCCCCACAATCACTTATGGCCCATATTTTAATAATCCCAAAGAAGGGAAAGATCCTACCAAATGTAGTAGCGTAGCTATAGGCCAATTTCCCTTCTTAACGTAGATGTTAAGCTCTGGGCTAAGCTGCTGAGCCGTCGTGTCGCAGGGCTCCTCCCAAAATTAATAAATTAAGAACAAGTTGGCTTTGTCAAGGGCAGAGAAGGAAAGCATAACATTAGCAGAGCTCTCCATGCTAATTATTACGCAAAAATTACGCTTTTATGGAGGGAGCTCTGCGGCACTTTGGCTTCCCACCTGAGCTCATAGACGCAATTTTCTCACTGTACCGTGGCCCATCAGCTAGAGTTTTGGTTAATGGCATGCTGTCTCCCCCATTTAATATTTTGAATGGGACGAGACAGGGCTGCCCCCTGTCCCCGACCTTGTTCATATTAACCCTAGAATTGCTTTTGCAAAAGATCAGGTCTTCTTAGGTTATCAGAGGTCTACACGTCAAGGGGAGAACCCACTCTTCAGCAGCCTTTGCTGACGATTTGTTATTATTCATAACCAACCCCAAAGAAGCTATCCCGGAAATCCTGAAGATCTTAATGGAATATGGTGATATCTCAAACTTTAAGGTCAACTATGATAAATCAGAGATATTAATTATTTCTGGCAACACACAGCATATGGAGGAGATTAAATCCCATACTTCCTTTCAATGGCCAAGGGAGGCTATCAAACACCTAGGCATCATGTTACCAGCAAACCCCAAAAAAACTCTTTAGGCTTAATTATGTACCACTTTTCTCTAAAGTTAAAACTTTCCTGAACTCAGTTAAACTCCCTTTTCTTTCCTGGATTGGCAGGAAAAATCTTCAAGTTTCTCTCAGATCTACGTAGCCTATTTACCACATATCTTTGGCAAAACAAAAGATCACGGTTGGCTTATCCCCTTATCATAAGGAAAAGAACAAATGGAGGTTTATCACTGCCTGATGTTAAAACCTATTTACATGCCATCCAGCTAGAAAGGTGGATGGACCTATCTAGATTAAATAACATTGCTTTATATGCTGACTTAGAAAAGGCTTTACTGGGAGAAGAAAATATACATCTTTTATGGGTTAAAGCCCATACACTTAGCAAAAGTAAGATACTTAGTGACATCACACGTTGCATGCTACAATACTGTGGAAGTTCGGTTGACTTAAATATTTCGGCTAACCTATTATCTACATTAGCCCCCTTATCGGTTCTGCCGGCTTTTCTTAATCCCAGAATAGGTGGAACTCACAAAGCTTGGAATAGCCTTTCCAGTATTAAAATCTCTGAACTAAGTAAAGCCACAGACATATCTGAATTTCTTCAGAATACTTTAGGGCACATCTCTAGGCACATTAGGTCAGACCTTGTTGACATGGACATCACTCTCACATGTAGAAAATTTAAGAAACTCTATGCAACTCTTCCAGACCCAACCTGGGTAGAAAACTATACATTACTCTCCTCCCCCCGGCCCAAGATATTGTCTCACCTATACTCTAAATTCATTTTAGACATCTCTCATACCCGACCTTACTTTCTGCGTTTGTGGGAAAGAGAGCTCAAAATGTCCTTGACTGACGAGGATGTTAATTTTATCCTTAGACATTCACACGGGTTTTCCAAATGTGTCCGCTTACAAGAAAACTCATACAAGATTATATCAAGGTGGTATAGAACTCCTAGCTTTCTTCATAGCATAAGACTTACACCCACGGATGAATGCTGGAGGTGTATGGCGGAATCAGGAACTATGTCCCACATCTGGTGGCTTTTTGATAAAATCAAAGGGTTTTGGAGGGGTGTTGAAGACACGATTAAGAAAATTTGTAAAAAATCCTTACCTCTTACACCTGAGCTGGTTTTGCTTTGGAAACCACAGAAAGATTTAAACCCTGAAGGAATGGATAGACAAAGTCCACCAAATCTGTTTAATGGAGGAACTGGTGGGCTGGGACAGGGGATGCAGAAGATCCTTTCTATCAACATGGCAACCATGGCTAGAATTTTATAAGAAAGAAACACATACCTAAAAGTGTATTAATTTACAATGACTCACAGGCATGATATTGCCCTATATACCTGTAGGTTTGTCTTCTCACTCTTACTCACCTTCTTAACTCTACCTATGTACCTACACAAATGCCCATGATATGATATGTCTAATCATTGACTCACAATAAACTGGCCCATACTTGTCAAACAATAATTACCCGTAACTTTTCCTTTAACATATCCTTCCAGAGGAATATAGATATATTAATGACTCATAAATAGGAAGGTCTCAGTAGAGACCCATGTTCCTGTTTATGTTCTACTTTTCTTTAATCTAAGTTTTCTTATTTGTTTAATTTCATGATGCATGTACCTTTTGGTATTCCTCTTAAAGGAGGCCATGGTAAACTAAGATTATGTTCTTGAATCACCTCAGGTTTTATGCATTAACATCATACCTGGATCGGGCTTATGTGTACTATGCTGGTCTTGTTTCATATTCTCAGGAGTAGACTTTAAGTACGCATAACTTGTAACCGACACTTGTGCCTTAATATGAGATGCCGAAAATGCTCTATTGGATTGTATTGTATAAAACTGACCAGAAGTATGTGTATCATTGTTACGTCAAGTATCATTGTTACCTTTACTATGAAAATTCTTGAAAAATAAAGAATTTACAAACAGTCATCTCATCCCGCAAAAATCATACCCTACCCAAGATAATCACCCAAAAACTGAAAAAACTATGGCTCTCAGACTATGGAGACACTAAAACATATTTTTTGTTTCAAAAATGAAAACATTGTGTAAAACTTACATAAATAAAAAAAATTGTATACATATTAGGTATCGCCGCGTCCGTGACAACCTGCTCTATAAAAATACCACATGATCTAACCTGTCAGATGAATGTTGTAAATAACAACAAAAAAAAGGTGCCAAAAAAGCTATTTCTTGTTACCTTGCCTAAAAAAAGTGTAATATAGAGCAACCAAAAATCATATGTACCCTAAACTAGTACCAACAAAACTTCCACCCTATCCCGTAGTTTCTAAAATGGGGTCACTTTTTTGGAGTTTCTACTCTAGGGGTAAATCAGGGAGGCTTCATATGGAACATGGTGTCCAAAAAAACTGTCTAGCAAAATCTGCCTTCCAAAAACCGTATGGCATTCCTTTCCTTCTGTCTCCTACCATGTGCCCGTACAGTGGTTTACGACCACATATGGGGTGTTTCTGTAAACTACAGAATCAGGGCCATAAATAATGAGTTTTGCTTGGCTGTTAACCCTTGATTTGTAACTGTAAGAAAATAGTAAAATGGAAAATGTGCCCAAAAATTGAAATTCTGAAATGTCATCTCTATTTGCCAATAACTCTTGTGGAACACCTAAAGGGTTAACGACGTTTGCAAAATCAGTTTTGAATACCTTGAGGGGTGTAGTTTCTTAGATGGAGTGACTTTTATGGAGTTTCTACTCTAGGGGTGCATCAGAGGGGCTTCAAATGGGACATGGTGTAAAAAAAAAAAAAAAAAAAACTGTCTAGCCAAATCTGCCTTTCAAAAACGTATGGTATTCCTTTCCTTCTGCGCCCTGTCGTGTGCCCGTACAGTGGTTTATGACCACATATGGGGTGTTTCTGTAAGCTACAGAATCAGAGCCATAAATTTTGAGTCTCGTTTGGCTGTTAACCCTTGCTTTGTAACTGGAAAAAAATTATTAAAATGGAAAATATGCCAACAAAAATTGAAATTGTATCTGTATTTTCCATTAATTCTTGTGGAACACCTAAAGGGTTAACAAAGTTTGTAAAATCCGTTTTGAAAACCTTGAGGGGTGTAGTTTCTAGAATGGTGTCATTTTTGGGTGGTTTCTATTATATAAGCCTCACAAAGTGACTTGGGTTTTTGAAAAGTTCAGAACAATTTCAAGATTTGATTCCAAACTTCTAAGCCTTGTAACATCCCCAAAATATAAAATATCATTCCCAAAATGATGCAAACATGAAGTAGACATATGGGGAATGTAAAGTAATAAATATGTTTGGAGGTATTACTATGTATTATAGAAGTAGAGAAATTGAAATTTGGAAATTTGCAATTTTTTCCCAATTTTTGGTAAATTTGGTATTTTTTTTATAAATAAAAATATATTATTTTTACTTCATTTTACCAGTGTCATGAAGTACAATATATGCCGAATAAACAATCTCAGAATGGCCTGGATAAGTTAAAGCCTTTTAAAGTTATCACCACATAAAGTGACACTGGTCAGATTTGCAAAAAATGGCCTGGTCCTTAAGGTGAAAATGAGCCTGGTCCTTAAGGGGTTAAGGTGAAAATGAGCCGGGTCCTTAAAGGTGTTAAGTTTTTAGAATAGCAATTTGCATATACTCCAGAATGTTATGAAGAGTGATAAGATAAATTGCATAGTCCTTGTTTGCCATAAAAATTAACTTAATCCCCAAAAAAACTTTCCACTGCATTTGATTGCTGTCAATAAAGGACCTGCTGAGATCATTTTATTAATCGTCTTGTTAACTCAGGTGAGAATGTTGACGAGCACAAGGCTGGAGATGATTATGTCAGGCTGATTGGGTTAAAATGGCAGACGACCTGTTAAAAGGAGGGTGATGCTTGAAATCATTGTTCTTCCATTGTTAACCATGGTGACCTGCAAAGAAACGCGTGCAGCCATCATTGCGTTGCATAAAAATGGCTTCACAGGCAAGGATTTTGTGGCTACTAAGATTGCACCTCAATCAACAATTTATAGGATAATCAAGAACTTCAAGGAAAGAGGTTTAATTCTTGTTAAGAAGGCTTCAGGGAGTCCAAAAAAGTCCAGCAAGCGCCAGGATCGTCTCCTAAAGAGGATTCAGGGCGGGATCGGAGTGCCACCAGTGCAGAGCTTGCTCAGGAATGGCAGCAGGCAGGTGCGAGCGCATCTGCACGCACAGTGAGGCGAAGACTTTTGGAAGATGGCCTGGTGTCAAGAAGGGCAGGGCAGCAAAGAAGCCACTTCTCTCCAAAAAAACCCATCAGGGACAGATTAATCTTCTGCAGAAAATATGGTGAATGGACTGCTGAGGACTGGGGCAAAGTCATATTCTCTGATGAAGCCTCTTTCCGATTGTCTGGGGCATCAGGAAAAAGGCTTGTCCGGAGAAGAAAAGGTGAGCGCTACCATCAGTCCTGTGTCATGCAACAGTAAAGCATCCTGAGACCATTCATGTGTGGGGTTGCTTCTCATCCAAGGGAGTGGGCTCACTCACAATTTTGCCCAAAAACACAGCCATGAATCAAGAATGGTACCAAAACACCCTCCAACAGCAACTTCTTCCAACAATCCAAAAACAGTTTGGTGAAGAACAATGCATTTTCCAGCACGAAAATGCCATAAGGCAAAAGTGATAACCAAGTGGCTCGGGGACCAAAACGTTGATATTTTGGGTCCATGGCCTGGAAACTCCCCAGATCTTAATCCCATTGAGAACTTGTGGTCAATCCTCAAGAGGCGGGTGGATAAACAAAAACCCACTAATTCTGATAAACTCCAAGAAGTGATTATGAAAGAATGGGTTGCTATCAGTCAGGAATTGGCCCAGAAGTTGATTGAGAGCATGCCCAGTCGAATTGCAGAGGTCCTGAAAAAGAAGGGCCAACACTGCAAATACTGACTCTTTGCATAAATGTCATGCAATTGTCGATAAAAGCCTTTGGAACGTATGAAGTGCGTGTAATTATATTTCACTACATCACAGAAACAACTGAAACAAAGATCTAAAAGCAGTTTAGCAGCAAACTTTGTGAAAACTAATATTTGTGTCATTCTCAAAACTTTTGGCCACGACTGTACATCTGATTCTATCTTCCACCCGCATTGATTCCAAACTGCCACAAATACATCTCTGCTAAATCTGTCTATTCCCTGCACCATTAGTACTGTGGCTGAACAGCAGCTTAATCAGCTCTGCTACATCTGTCTCTGCCAGTACCTTCTAGCACTGTGGCAGAACCGCTTTAGATACAGCTCTGCTACATCTGTCTTCCACTCTCCAACTTTAACTCTGGTTCAGATACAGCTCTGAGAATATATATTATATACACACACACACACACACACACACATACACTCACCTAAAGAATTATTAGGAACACCTGTTCCATTTCTCATTAATGCGATTATCTAGTCAACCAATCGCATGGCAGTTGCTTCAATGCATGTAGGGTTGTAGTCCTGGTCAAGGCAATCTCCTGAACTCCAAACTGAATGTCAGAATGGGAAAGAAAGGTGGGCTACAACAACTGAAGACCCCACCGGGTACCACTCAACTCCACTACAAATAGGAAAAAGAGGCTACAATTTGCACGGGCCCACCAAAATTGGACCGTTGAAGACTGGAAAAATGTTGCCTGGTCTGAGGAGTCTCGATTTCTGTTGAGACATTCAAATGGTAGAGTCCGAATTTGGCGTAAACAGAATGAGAACATGTATCCATCATGCCTTGTTACCACTGTGCAGGCTGGTGGTGGTGTAATGGTGTGGGGGATGTTTTCTGGGCACACTTTAGGCCCCTTAGTGCCAATTGGCCATAGTTTAAATGCCACGGGCTACCTGAGCATTATTTCTGACCATGTCCACCCCTTTATGACCACCATGTACCCATCCTCTGATGGCTACTTCCAGCAGGATAATGCACCATGTCACAAAGTTTGAATCATTTCAAATTGGTTTCTTGAACATGACAATGAGTTCACTGTACTAAAATGGCCCCACAATCACCAGATCTCAACCCAATAGAGCATCTTTGGGATGTGGTGGAACGGGAGCTTCGTGCCCTGGATGTGCATCCCTCAAATCTCCATCAACTGCAAGATGCTATCCTATCAATATGGGCCAACATTTCTAAAGAATGCTATCAGCACCTTGTTGAATCAATGCCACGTAGAATTAAGGCAGTTCTGAAGGCAAAAGGGGGTCTAACACCGTATTAGTATGGTGTTCCTAATAATTCTTTAGGTGAGTGTATATATATATATATATATATATATACACACATACATACATATATATACACACACACACATACACACACTCACCTAAAGAATTATTAGGAACACCTGTTCTATTTCTCATTAATGTGATTATCTAGTCAACCAATCACATTGCAGTTGCTTCAATGCATGTAGGGTTGCGGTCCTGGTCAAGACAATCTCCTGAACTCCAAACTGACTGTCAGAATGGGAAAGAAAGGTGGGCTATGACAGCAGAAGACCCCACCGGGTACCACTCATCTCCACTACAAATAGCAAAAAGAGGCTACAATTTGCACAAGCTCACCAAAATCGGACTGTTGAAAACTGGAAAAATGTTGCCTGGTCTGAGGAGTCTCAATTTCTGTTGAGACATTCAAATGGTAGAGTCCGAATTTGGCGTAAACAGAATGAGAACATGTATCCATCATGCCTTGTTACCACTGTGCAGGCTGGTGGTGGTGGTGGTGTAATGGTGTGGGGGATGTTTTCTGGGCACACTTTAGGCCCCTTAGTGCCAAATGGCCATCGTTTAAATGCCACGGGCTACCTGAGCATTGTTTCTGACCATGTCCATCCCTTCATGACCACCATGTACCCATCCTCTGATGGCTACTTCCAGCAGGATAATGCACCATGTCACAAAGCTCGAATCATTTCAAATTGGTTTCTTGAACATGACAATGAGTTCACTGTACTAAAATGGCCCCCACAGTCACCAGATCTCAACCCAATAGACCATCTTTGGGATGTGGTGGAACGGGAGCTTCGTGCCCTGGATGTGCATCCCTCAAATCTCCATCAACTGCAAGATGCTATCCTATCAATATGGGCCAACATGTCTAAAGAATGCTATCAGCACCTTGTTGAATCAATGCCATGTAGAATTAAGGCAGTTCTGAAGGCAAAAGGAGGTCCAACACTGTATTAGTATGGTGTTCCCAATAATTCTTTAGGTGAGTGTATATTAGTTCCATATACGGGCGAAAAAAATAAAATAAATTATATTATATATATGCGCAACGGACACTGACAAAAAATACTTTCTTGTGCATGAGCCGTAAGGGTAGGTTCACACTGAGGTTTTTTGAAGCAGGTTTTGAGGCAGATTTCCCTTCAGATTTTTCAGCCAACGCCCGAAGTGAATCCAGAAGGAAGGCGACATGGATTCCTTCTTTTACATTTCTGATTCGTTTTGAACCCACTTCTGGTTTTGAATGAAAAAACTGCAGAAAAATTTGCCTCAAAACCTCCTCCAAAAATGTGTGAACCTACTCTTATTCATGTCCTTTTACGCAGGTAACTGAAAAATTATGTGTCAATAATCTGTAAATGGACAAAATTCTGTATTTATGAAGTGCTGCTCTGTACCATGCACCAGTGTTGATAAACCTGCATTCACACTGCAGTCAGTGGATGCAGTTGGCGTATGTAGCCATAGGCCTGTATTCACCTGATGGAGGCCAAAAAAGCTTCCTCTTGGCTTCTATGGCAATTTATTACCTCATAAAAGAGCGCGTCAGGCTGCCTATTTCTATACAGCAGGTCATATTTTCTCATTTTTTAATCGATTGTCTTAGAGAGGGGCTCATATTTTGCCGGATGAGGTGACGGTTTGATTGCTACTATTTTAGGAGGCATACGCCCTTTTGATCGCTTTGTGTCGCACTTTTTGTGATAGTAGGCGACCAAAGAAAAAAAATAAATTTCTTTTTGGCACGGTTTTTATTTTTATTATTTTACAGTATTCACATGAGGGGTTAGGTCATGAGACATTTCTATAGAGCCGGTCGTTACGGACGAGGCGATTCCAAACATGTTTAGGGTATTTTATTTTCAAAATTTTTACTGAATTATAAAAGTGTGTATATGGGAAAATGTTTGATTATTTTTTTTTTTTTCACTTTTTTGACTTGAAAGATCTTGAAGATCCAGTGGGTCTGATGCCTCTATAATACACTGTATAGTGTACTGCAGTGTATTTTCTATTACACTTAGCCTGGTCAGCCTCGTGCCTTTAGCAGGAGCCTGATCAGGCTTAGAGAAACCATGGCAAGCGGGATGCCTGTGAAGACGTCCTGTTGCCATGGTAACCATCGGGGCTGATGGTGGAGGGAGCTACCCCTTCCATACAGCGGTCCCAGCATGGGGTTCCGCTCTGCCATCCTGAAATCAAAAGAAGTCCGGGGGAAGGGCACAGTTATACACAGCAGCGCAGCCCCGATCTCCTCACCATTCACTGAGGAGATACGGGCTGCGCTGCTGAACTCTGAAAGCCCGGACAGCTCCCCTCCTCCTCCTACACTATTCTCCCGAACTGTTCGGGCAGCCGATGCACTGATCTATAATTATTTGTGGTGCGTTTAGAATGGAGCCGCGGCACAAAGGAATATAGATCTGCGTATGCGCGGCCGCCCGGAGCCGTGCACGTTCGTGCTTGCAATAGAGGTGTGGCCACTGGATCGAAGTTCTTCTGCGCAAGCGCGGCCCATGGATGCAGCCGGCGAGCGGTGGCCATATCCATGGGCAGCGAAGATCAACAATGGATTTGGAGAATTTGATTTTACATAGAACAGTAGGATTTTTTTAATGCTATATATATTTATAAAAATGTTCACAGGGGGTATATCATTTAATCAAATATGATGAAGAAGATGGGAATACCCCTTTAATTCTGAATACAGCTACATCCCCAGTTATCAGAGGGTGTGCACACTTATGCAACCACATTATTTTAGTTTTTTTTTTTTTTCTTCCCTCCACCTAAAAGATTTCAGTTTGTTTTTCAATGGAGTTGTACAGTTTTAGAGGTCACATTAAAGGTGGAAAAGTCCTGAATGATTTATCTCTGTCTCTCAGAAAGAACAGAGATTTATATGCATAAAATTACAAGTTTCCCAAAAAACTAAAATCAATCAATCTGCTGAACTCTTTCGCTCGATAACATTTTACCTGCACATTGCACTGCATTTAGTTTTGACAAGTTCTCTTCAAGCATAAGAATGGCATCTAGTCATTTAGGTGACTATTAAAAGGGAACCTGTCGCATTGAAAACTGTATTTGAACAGCATGTTATAGAGCAGGAGGAGCTGAGCAGATTGATATATAGTTTATTGGAAAAGATTCCGTAAAACTTGTAATTTATACATTTAAATGGCTGCTTAGTCTGGGCTTTGAAGTCAAGCAGGAGGTCCTATAAATAATTGACAGCCTTCCCTCTATGACTGTATATACAGAGAGAGCTGTCAATCACTAATAGGACCGCCTCCATTACTTCAATGCTCAGAATGTCAGGGGTCATTACAGAGATCTCTCCCATCATATATTTATCCCCAGGACTAACTGTGACGAGGGGTCATCCTCTGCGTCTGGAGGAAAGGTTTGTATACAAACATAGAAGAGGATTCTTTACGGTAAGAGCAGTGAGACTATGGAACTCTCTGCATGGGGAGGTGGTGATGGTGAGTTCATTAAAAGAGTTTAAGAGGGGCATGGATGTATTTCTGGAGTGCAATAATATTACAGGCTATAGTTACTAGAAATGGGTTGTTGATCCAGGGAATTATTCGGATTGCCCGATTAGAGTCGGGAAGGAATTTGGCTTCTACCTTACAGGACTTTTTGGGGTATTTTTTTGCATTTCTCTGGATCAACTTGCAGGATAACAGGCTGAACTAGATGGACAGATGTATTTTTTCAGCCTTATAAACTATGTTACTAATTTAAATGTATAAATAACAATGTATACTGAATCTCATCCCATAAAACAATCTGCTTAGCTCCTGCTTTATAAACTGCTTCTGGCAGATTACACTGCATTTTCATGCTGACAGGTTTCTTTTAAAAAGGTGCATATAACATTTGCATATTGTTTTTAATTTTAATGGGTTTCTAGGTTAGCAATAGTAATTTCAGAACAGAAAAACAAATCTCACCTGGAGATTTAGGGCTGGTAGTTGTCCTGTAACTGTGAACAATAAAGCAAGTGTTATCACATCAGAAATCAATGACCAACTGTGAAGTCAAGTATGAAACAGCATTGTGCAATGGAACGAATGGCAAAATATGGTGCAATGCCCATGCTCTATACTGACCTGTTCAGCAAAAACTTTGCAAGCTGAGAGTGCAGAGAAAACCCCAAATGATCTTTCAGGACACACCACTCGTCAAGATGAGAGCCAAGGCGGACTCTGCACTTCCCTCGCTGAGCATCTAGAAGACGCCTCTTCTCACGCCGATCAGCTTTCTGGAAGAACATTAATATTGGAAAACTAAGTCCAATAATCCCCTTGTTTTTATGTAACATGGCTGTTGTAGTGAAATCAAATAATCTACACCTATGGAAGAACTATGGGTGCTTCAAGTTACAGCATATGCTGTTAATATCATATTGTTCGATGTACAGCTTACAGAGGTTTCCCCCGTGCCACATACCTTGGCATACAGACCGAGCCCATTTATTATTTTTTATTTTTCCTCCCCATGTTCCGATAGTCATAACTTTTTTTATTTTTCCCTTCACATGGCCAGATGTGAGCTTATTTTCTAATGCCACCATTTAAATTACCATGTCTTGTATTGGAAAACAGGAAAAAAAATCTTTGTGGGGTAAAATTGAAAAAGAAACACAATTCCGCCAAGGTTTTGGGGGTTTTGACAATACGGCGTTCACTGTGCACTACAAAAGACATGATGTCCTTATTCTGCGGCTCAATACAATTATGGCAATACCAAACTTGTATAGTTTTTAATTTTGTTTAATTACTATTAAAATAATAACTTTTGAAAAAAAATGTAAAATACAAAATATAAAAAAAATAATTTGCATAGCCATTTTCTGCCATAACTATTTTATATTTTGGTCTACTGAGCTGTATGGTGGCTTTTTTTTTCATAACGAACCATAGTTTTTATTGGTATCATTTTTGTGGTATCTACAACTTTTTGTCACTGCTATAAAACATTTTGTGGTGGGAAAAGATGACAAAAAAAATTGTGAATAGTTACCCTATTTTTTGGCCTATAAGACACCCCCCCCCCCCCTCCCCCAAAAGTGGGGGGAAAATAGCAATGCGTCTTATGGAGCAAATGCTGCATTTTGCTGAATTTTCAATGATAAGTCGCTCAGCGATGCCGAGCCGCGGGTGTATCAGCTAACTGGGAGGAGGGGCTGGGGGCCGGCATCTGCTTTTATAATGACAGCGGGGCCCGTGCAGTTACTGTATTCTACTACACGGGCCCCGCTCACTGTATATAATCGTATCTGTAATTGTAGGCTTTATTAATGTATACAAATCAGCATCTGTATTACAGTACTTACAAGCGCTCGGTAGCAGAGAGGAGGGAGGAGGCAGGCCGGGAGGACGGGCGCTGGCAGCGTGCGTCACGCGCTTGCGCCTCCCACTTTATGAATGAAGCAGGCAGTGTGGGCGCATGACGTAGTGCCTCACGCCGAGCGCCCGTCCTGCCTCCTCTCTGCTACCAAGCGCTTGTAAGTACCGTAATACAGGTGCTGATTACCCAGTATTTGTATACATTAACAATGCCTACAATTACAGATACAATTATATACAGTGAGCGGGGCCGTGTAGTAGAATACAGTCACTGCACAGGCCCCGCTATCATTATAAAACCAGATGCGACCCTGCTGAGCTATGTCTCGTGCATAGTTCAGCACGGAGCTTACCATGGCAGACCTGGAAGGCTTCAGCAGAGTCAAGGCTGCCATTGTAGCCAGTCGGAGCCCCACAATTTCACTGCGGGGGGCGGGGCTCTGATTCACAGATGCTGCAATCAGAACGATCGCTGTTCCCCCTCACTGCGACCAGGTGCCTGCTGAATGATACAGCTTGCACCTTCCATCTACGGAGTGTCTTCTGCTTCTAATCTACTGTATATACAGGGCTTTCCTGCTTCCCATGAATGAACCTGCGCATCCAGTGCCGCTTCTAAATGTAAGCCAGATTCCTAGCTGTTTAGACCATTTTCTTCACCTAAAACAGAATGTTGATTGGAAGGTGAGACTCTGCCGCCGACCAAATCCCTTGAACCGTGCAAGACTGGAGAACGCCGCCCCAACCCAGGAGGCTGGCATCGGTGGTGACGACCGTCCAGGAGAAAGGGAGAAAGGATCTCCCCAACCTCAGGTTCAATGGGGATAGCCACCAACGGAGAGCTGCCCGAACCCGCTGAGACAAGCGGATGCGATCGTCTAGACCCCGAGAGGTTTTGTCCCAGAGGGAAAGGATCTTCTGTTGTAACAAGCAAGTGTGAAACTGGGCATATGGAACGGCCTCGAAAGAAGCCACCATAAGACCCAGGACCCGCATGAATTCCCGTATGGAGAGGAACTGGGAGCGCAGTAGATGAGACACTGCCCCCTGGATCTGGGAGAACTTGTAGGGTGGCAGGAACACTCTGGCGGACAAAGTTTCCAAAATCATTCCCAGGAAGGGGAGCTTCTGGGATGGGAGGAGAGAGGACTTTGGGAAATTGATTATCCAGCTGAACTGTTCCAGAGTCTGAACAGTGATCCGGACGCTGTCCTCGGCCTGCGGAAGCGAGGGGGCTTTTATCAGGATATTGTCCAGATAGGGCAGCAAAGGAATGCCCCTGGTACGAAGAAGCGCCATGATCTGTGCCAGGATCTTGGTAAAGACCCGAGGGATGGTTGCCAACCCGAAAGGAAAGAGCGACAAACTGATAGAGACGAGCCCCAATGGCGAAGCGCAGGAATCGTTGGTGAGATTCTGCGATCGGAACATGCAGATAAGCGTCCTGGATGTCCACGGATGCAAGGAACTCCCCTGCAAGAAGAGAAACAATAACGGAGCGGGGGGATTCCATTCAAAATCTCCGCACCAGTCGAGATTTGTTGAGCAGTTTTAGGTCCAGGATCGGATGCACCGACCCCTCTTTCTTTGGGACCACGAACAGGTTTGAATAAAAACCTGTGCCCTGTTCCTCTGGATGAACGGGGGTAATAACCCCCCGGTCCAGAAGGAAAGAAACTGCCCGTAAGAGGTCTGAGGCTCTGGTCGGATCCCCCAAAACGCAAGAGGAAAAAAAACGTTCCGGTGGTCTGGGGCGAACCCTATCTTGTAACCAGACGTTACAATCTCTAGAGCCAATGAGTCCTGAACATGAGCCCTCCAAACCTGCTGATAAGAAAGCAGGCGGCCCCCCACCACGAGGAGTGGGACGCCCCTTCATGCAGAAGATTGCTTGGGAGCGGCAGGGCGGGTCGACTGTGACCTCGGGCGCCAGGTAGGCTGGGGTTTGAAAGAGGGCTTCTTGCGGGAGTCCTGTGACCCTCCTGCAGAGGAAGCAGGCAACGACTTGTTCGCAGCGAAAGGACTGGTACCGACAACCGGAAGTCCTCGTCTGAAAGGGGAGCATAGCCCTAGGCTGGGGAAGGTGAGTGCTCTTGCCCCCAGTAGCGGCAGAGATGAACTCATCCAGTTAAGCCCCAAAAAGTCTGGAACCCTCAAAAGGGGAGGTACGCAAGGGAACAATTAGAGGAAGCGTCCCATAGCTTCAACCAGACCTCCCTGCGTTGAATGACCCAGAGGGCCGAAATGCAGGCAAAAAGGGAACCGATGTCCATGGAAGCCTCACAGAGGAATTTGGAGGCCTGAGACATCTGGAGAACCAAATTCAATGTGTCCGCAGATGCATCTTGGTCCGCCAGGTCCTGGTGATGGCGCTGCTGCCACATTGAGAGAGCTCTGGCCACCCATGCCGAGGCAAAGGCAGGTCACAGGGATGTGCCCGCCAGTGAGAATATGGATTTGGCCAGAGAATCTAGGCGCCTGTCCACAGCGTCCTGCAGAGAGGAGCCGTCCAGGACAGGGAGGGCCGTTTTTGGCCAACCTGGCTACCGGGTGGGGGGGGGTCCACCCTAGGGGGAGAAGACCACTTCTCCATGCTGTCCGCCAGAAAAGGATAGAGAGAGTATCCATGGGTTTTGTGGCGGAAAACTTCTGATTAGGACGGTTCCATGTCCTGGCTATGACAGCGGAAAATTCTTAATGAACCGGAAAGACAGCAGCCTCCAGTTTTTTGGGAGGAAAAAGGGCGAACTCCCTCCTAGTGGAAGGAGGAGAATCCCCTTGGAGATTAAAGGTGTCACGGACAGCTGCTACTAGATCAGCCACCATGGTGGAGAGCTTTGGCGGAATTGTCCGAGCCGGACAATTCCCCTTCAGACCTGCGCTCCCTGGGGGGGGGGAGGAGTCTGAGCAAGCTTCTAGCTGAGGTGGAGAAGCGGAGTCATCCGAAGAGGGATGCTGTCGCTCACGCTGCCTCTTAGTAGTCAGGCGTCCTCTGCAGGAACCACTGTGAGAGGACGGAGTGGTTGGCGCCGCAGGATTGGAAACGGACATATGTTCCATAAAAGACATGGCTGCCTTGGCGAACAGGGCTAAATCAGCGGTCACGCTGGACATGGCAGATGTCGCGGGCTCCTCAGTGACCGGGGGGCTGGACTGGGCAAGAGAAGGGGGAGAAAGGTGATTCTGTCCAGGGGCAGGGCAGGAGGCACAGGCACCAGTGACCGAAAGTGGGAGCACTCCATACAGGACCCAATTGGGGTCTGAGAAGAGGTCTTACCGGACTTAGGCTTAGGCATGATGGTCTCTTCACAAAAGTGACTGGAATCAGTACAGAGAGAAAAAATCCTACCGCTCAGGCAAGAGCACAAGCAACCAATCCAGAGAGGAGCGGGGGAGCAGCCGTTCAGTGTGAGACGCTTCTCAGCAGCAGCAGGAAGGAGCCGGAGCGCCGATTAGGCTCCACCCCCCCCCCCCCCCCCCGGTCGCGATTAGGCTCCGGCCTCCGATCGCATCATAGGAGCGTAAAAAGAGCGTGCGCTCCGCTCTGTTTAAAGAAGGGAAATAAAATGGCCCCCGGCGCCGCTCAGCATGGAATAAACTAAAGTAAGGCATCCCCAGCAAGGGGGATGGCAAGCCCAGAGAAGCGGAGATCGGAGGGGGAAGTGCGCTGCTTGTGAGATAAAGCGGCGCCGCTCAGAGACATGATATGCCGCCAGAGAAGGAGCAGGAGTATCCAAATGGTCTGTGTCCCCCAATGGAAAAAAGTACGAGAACATGCGTTTTTGCTGTTCAGGAAGTGCAATTCCTGGGTTAACTGCTCTCATCCTCAGGTTTTCGTATGGATCCCGAGAAAGCCTGTGCCATGTTGGACTCGGATCAAACCGAAAATCGGAAAGCACTTATGCCGTTTTTGGGATTCACCAACGACTACCGTAAATTCATCTTGAACTATTCAACTGTGGTTAAACCTTTAACAGACATGACTAGGAAGGGGGTTGATTTCTCTGTTTGGTCTGAGGCGGCATTACAAGCCTTTTCTGCTGTGAAGGAATGTTTTGATTCAGCCCCAATTCTGGTGCAACCGGACGTGTCTCAGCCATTTATTGTAGAAGTTGACACATCCAAGTTAGGGATGGGAGCAGTTTTGTCGCAAGGTTCTTCACCTAGTAAAGGACTGCTGAAAGAAATTATAACGTGGGTAAAAGGGAATTGCTGGCCATTATGTTGGCTTTTGAAGAATGGCACCATTGGTTGGAAGGAGCAATTCATCCTATTACAGTATTACTGATCACAAAAATCTGTCTTACCTTGAAATCGGCTAAACGATTGAATCCAACCAAGGCAGGCCAGATGGTCGCTGTTTGTCACCTACCGTCCTTGGGTTAAGAAAGTCAAGGAGGAAGCTTTGTCGCGCAGCTTTCCTGGGGGGATGGGGTGATTCTAAACATCCTAGTCCTATTCTGTCTGAAGGGGTAGTCATATCTGCCCTATATCCTGATCTTGAGGCTAAGGTGTTGGAGGCCCAAGAGGATGCACCAGACTCTTGTCCTCCAGGGAAATTGTTTGTTCCTTCAGAAGTATTTGAGGAACACTGTACTGTCTTGGCTGGACACCCTGGGAGTATATCCACTGTTGATCTCATCTTGCCCAGATTTTGGTGGCCGGGGCTGCGCAAGTGTGTTGAGGACTATGAGTTAGCCTGTTGTACCTGTGCTCATTCTAAGGTGACACATACTCAGCCTTCTGGATCTTTTATTCCGTTACCCATCCCCTCCAGACCTTGGACGCATTTGTCCATGGACTTTATCACAGATTTACCGAATTCTTCGGGGAAAAACGTGATCCTGGTGGTAGTTGATCGGTTTAGCAAAATGGTGCATTTTATAGCATTGCCTGCTCTACCTAAATGGCAAAACTCTTGCACAGTTGTTTGTCGATAACATAATGAAACTACATGGCATTCCCTCTGATGTGGTGTCTGATAGGGTTAATGACCACTTCTCTTTTCTCAGCTGTTGCTTAGTGGTCATCACTTCTACCCTTTATAGTCTGACCCCACCCTTCTGACTATGCGGTAGATAGCTTCACTTGGGTTTGGCTGAGCTGGTGTGAGGTCGTCTCTGGTTTTCCATCTCTACAGAAGTTAAGTGTTGCGTTTGTTTGCATTTGTTATATTCCCTGTTGTATCTGGGCCTGAGACAGAGACTTCCAGTCGTCCATCTGGGGAGGAATGGGTTGTCTCTGGTCCTAAACTTATTCCAGGGCCTTATAGGGAAATCAGGGCCTAGATATCCTGCATATGAATATTCCTACCTTCAAGGTTTATTCAAATCGATAGGTAGTCAAGGCCCGGATTAGGGTTGTCTAGGAGGTGACCTGTTTCTTCCCTAGTTTCCAAGCCCAGTTATTGTCCCCCTTCCTAATAGTGACCCAGTAGACATAATTTATCAAACTGGTGTAAAGTAGAACTGGCTTAGTTGCTCATAGCAACCAGATTTCACCTTTCATTTTCCAAAGGAGCTGTCAAAAATGAAAGGTGGGATCTGACTGGTTGCTAGGGGCAACTAAGCCAGCTCTAATTTACCCCAGTTTGATAAATTACCCCAAACATCCCTATAAAGTCTACAGCAATTATAATGCCCCCTAGAGTGCCCCCAGTAATAATACCACCCTATACTGTGCTCCAGGTAATAATGCCTGTATAGTGTCCCCCAAAATACTGTCCCCCAATATGTCCCTGTAACAGAAATGCACCTACAGTTCTTCCCCAATAGCAATGTACCCCACACAGTAATTTCCCCCACAGTAGTAATTTGCCTCCACACAGTAATCCCCCCACACTACCCCATATAGTAATTTGCCCCACACTACCCCATATAGTAATTTGCCCTCACACTGCCCATTTAGTAATTTGAGCCCTCTGTCCCTTCAGTAATATGTCCTCCTGTGCCCCCCAGTAATGTCCCCCAAAGTTGGCACACACACACATAAAAAAACAAATAACACTAAGTTAATACTCACTTGTGTCTTTTCGCCGAAGCTTGCTCGAAGATGGTACGGGCCGGGATGGTGAGGCAGTAATTAGGGCCGCCTACACAGGGATTTTACTACATACTAGGCCTGAAGCCTATGGCAGTGATCAGCGGCGGGGCAGGGAGCTATGTTCTCCCGTACCACACTGCAGCACTCAGCTGTGGCGCGGCGGCAGTCCAGACGCATATGGAGACAAGACTAAGACCATTTTGGTGGCCATCTAGAGCGCTGCTATAGCATTCAATTCGGTGAGATCTGGACAATTCATATGTCTATTTTAATATCCATATTTAATTAGATGTCACATGTCAAGTAATCTGGACTTCTTGCTCCAAGTCTGGCTATTATTGAGGTTTGTTGTTTCTTGGTCCATTTCACTGGGACTTGTTTAAGAGTGCCATTGCTGTTACACCTATTGGCTCTGCTCTCTCTACAACTGCCACACCCTTTGCAATTTGATTGACAGAGCCAGACAGTATAAACATGATCACACCTGGCCCTGTCAAAGTGCAGAGGAAGCAGAAGTTGCAGAAAGAGCAGAGCCTCTAAGGGTAATGGCAACACCACGATTGTTCCTAGAGGCTAATTTGGATATATTCAAACTTCATATCTGTAAATAATAAATCAAGGCAACTGGACGTACTGTAGATTTCTTGAAAACGTTTCACTTGTTCTTCCGAGCTTTCTCAATTCTGAGTGATTGTACAAAAATTCTGGGAATAAATATGTAACTGAATCCACATCTGGCAATTATACCCAGCATTGGGTCAAATGTGTTGATTCCATTATCCTAATTGGAGTCAGTAGGTGATAAAGACTTCCCAGAAAAAGGTGTCAAGACAGCATTGTATGTGGCAGACAATAGATGTCTAACCCCCCCACCTCTATTCAAGCTTGGCTTCTCCATTTTTACGTAGATGGCCTCCTTCACGCCTCGTTTGTACCAATCGGCCTCCTTATCCAAAACACGTACTTGACTGTCTTCAAAAGGTGTGACCTGTTCCTTTTAGATGTAAGTACACGGCTGAATCTTGACCAAAGGTTTTGGCTCTTCTATGCTGAGCCATACGATGATGGAGTTGTTGTTTTGTTTCGCCGATATACAGTTCTGAGCATTCCTCATTGCACTGGACTGCGTACACAATGTTGTCCATCTTGTGTTTAGGCGTTGGGTCTTTGGGGTGAACCAGTTGTTGCCTCAACTTCATTCTTATTCAAACTTCATTCTTTTCGGCAGTATTGCTCTGCTGCCCATGAGATTCACATCGTGCAGTGCGCTGGTTAACTACATGAAAAGCCTTAATGCGTATTCATACGCATTAGCCTTTTTTTGAAGCATAAAATTGCCTGAACAGGTGTCTATGACGCTTGTACAGGCGTTATTGCGACCTCTGCATGTGGTCATGTGACCATGTGTTTGGCAGTTAGGATATCAGTGAAGTATCTACACGCTCCTATTAGCCAATAAATTTTTGGGGAATATCTCAAGAATCATACGTCTTACACTACATGCACACAACCGTTGGGTGTTTTGCAGTCTGCAAATTACGGATCCGCAAAACACGGATGACGTCCGTGTGCATTCTGCAATTTGCGGAACGCCATGGACAGCCATTGATATAACTGCCTATTCTTGTCCGCAAAACGGACAACAATAGGACAGGTTATATATTTTTTGCGGACCACGGAACAGAGAAACGGAGATGGAAAAACAGATCAAAGATACGAAGTAGATTTGTTCAAAACTTCATTTAAATGCTGTACGGAGATCTGTCTCCATACAGCATTAAAATGTATAGCCACTGGTGAAGCGAAATTCAAATGTATGGGCTCCCACGAGACTTGGATAACTTGGATGTGAATTCGGTGAATACCTCGGTACCAAAGCCAACTTCGGATCTCTGTACGGCATTCAAGAGAAGTTTTAAACTAATCTACTTTGGCTCTTGGATTCGAAGCTCGATTCGCTCAACACTATTTAGAATGTATATAAGAGGAAGGACTGGGGAGGGTAAATAACAGGGGCGGATTAGCCATAGACCTTACAAAGAAATTTCCTGGTGAGCCAATGCCAAGGGAGACACGCAAGCCCTCCTCTCCGCCGCTGGCTGAGTACATAATGAGGGTATATAATGTATATAGAGGGAGGTCTGGAGGAGGGTATACAATGCATATAGAGGGCAGACTGGAGGAGGGTATATTATGCATACAGAGGGAGTTCTTCAAGAATGGACCGTCCACTTTCTTGCCGGATATATCCCACCCCGTGACAGTGTGATAGCTTTCCAGATTACAAAAAGTTTTCAATTTACCAGATGAGGTTATTCAAGAGCATTCTGTCTGTAATAGAAAGTTTACTCTAATTTATGTTTTCCAGCAAAAGGATAAATAAAGTTCTGTTGGGACCTGGGTGCTAAGGCAAGAGTAAAAAGATAAGCATACAAAGCCCTATTTTCTAGACTGTCCACTCCACAAAAAAGATTCATACGCAGCAAATATGTACATTTGCATTACCTATCCAAACCTGACCTAAATCTACTGCTTCACATTAGGGGTGGGCGAAATAGGCGATATAAATTTGTGCCACGATATGGATTTTGTGCATATCGCCTATATCACCGGACTGCGATATGACCACGGAGCAGCAGTTCCGATCGGAGTCCCAGCAGTGTAATGCTGGGGCTACGATCGGTTACCATGGCAGCCAGGACACTACTGAAGTCCTGGCTGCCATGGTATGTCAGTGAGCAGCATTATACTCACGTGCGCAGTGGCCGCCAGACGCTCCTTCTGTCGGTGCGGTGCATTGCTAATGCTTATAGCTCACGGGCTCCGTGGCCGCCCCTTCTTCTCATAGGTCTGTGCGGCGCATTGGTAATGCTATAAGCATTAGCAATGCGCCGCACAGACAGAAGAAGGAGCGCCCGGCGGCCACGGCGCACGTGAGTATAATGCTGCTCATTGACATACCATGGCAGCCAGTGTCCTGGCTGCAATGGTAACCGATCGGAGCCCCAGCATTACACTGCTGGGACTCTGATCGGAGCTGCTGCCACCAATGATGTGGGGGGGAATGGGGCCCCTGCCACCAATGAACAATACTGGGGAGGGAGGGCACACTGCCCACTGCCACCACTGATGGGGGCGGGGGGGACCCTGTGGCCACTGCCACCAATGATTAATACTGGGGAGGGAGGGGGGGTGGGTTTGAGTTACCAGAGGGGGATGATAAGAGGGAGAGGCTGGGGGGGCGGATCAGAGGCTGGCTGCCATGGTCAGCTCCCTGCTGTTGTGTGCACACAGCACAGGGCAGCAGGGAGCGTGTAAAGTCCTATTCACCCTAATAGTGCTCTATTCGGGTGAATATGACAAGGGTTCTAGCCCTTAAGGGGGCTAATAGTTATTAAATAAAAAGTAAAAAAAAAAGTTTAAACAATATATCGCAATATATCACATGCTTAAAATTATATTGCAATATAGATTTTAGGCCATATCACCCACCCCTACTTCACATCATAATAAAACTCCCGAAAAAATGCATGTAAGGGCTTGTTCACGCGACCGTATGGCTTTTTCGGTCCATGTTTAAGTAGTGTTTCCGGTTCCATTCCGTTTGGCATATACAGTAATTACATAGAAAAAATGGGGCTGGGCATAAAATTTTCAATAGATGATTTCGCAAAAACTGATACGGAAGACATACGGAGTACATTCCGTATGTGTTCCTTTTTTTTGCGGACCCATTGACTTGAATGGAGCCACGGAATGTGATTTGCGGACAATAGGACAAGACTCCAAACGTAGCGGAATGGAAATGCGGACATAAGGAAACAGAATGCTCACGTTTTGTTTTTTTGCGGACCCATAGAAATGAATGGCTCCGTATACGGAACGCAAAAAAACATGTAAACGAGCCCTAAGACTACATGCACACGAACGTCGTTTGTTTCCGTGTCCGTTCAGTTGTTTTTTTTTGCGGATAGGATGCGAACCCATTAATTTCAATGGGTCTGCAAAAAAGTATGTCCATTCCGTTGGCCCGCAAAAAAAATTGTGTGTGTCCTATTTTCTTCTAGTTTGCGGACAAGGCTAGGCATTATTACAATGGATCTGCCCAAAAAATAATAATAATGGGTCCGAAAAGAAAAAAAAAAAAAAAAACACGGATGCCATACGGAACATAATCCACTTTTTTTTTTTTTTCAGATCCACAATTTGCGGACCGCAAGACACATACGGGCGTGTTCATGTAGCCTAAAATGCATGTAAACCACAATATCAAAATCACACAATCACAATAAATCTTTATTGATAAATACCATAAAAAGGATAAAAAAGACTACATTCAATAGGTGGGCAATAAGTAGACCATAAAGGAGGCAAGAGCTAACCATGGTGTCACACTCCCGACACGTTTCGCAAAAGCTTTATCCAGGGATACCCCAGTCTTTTTATTCTAAGTGCGTTTCTTGCCGTGTATTGCTGGTATCTTTCGGCACTTGCCTTTATTCTTAAACACTGGATTTTTTTTATATTAGTTGTCCATGATAGGCATGTAATCTTGCTACGGTGCCATTACGTTTTATCTACCAGGTGTCCTCACAGTCCTTACTGGTTCTATTTGCAATGTGGATAATTTGATCAGATGTCTTTGCATGTTCTAAAGATATGAGCCAATAAAAAAAATCTGCTAAAATAAACAATGAAATACAGGTGGCCAAATAAAATAAAACCAACCCCAAAAGAAGAGAGGGCATCTCACGAGGGTAGTGCCACTGGTTTAAATACCTAAAATAACACTAAAAAGGGAACCTGTCACCGGGATTTTGTGTACAGAGCTGAGGACATAGGTTGCTAGATGGCCGCTAGAACATCCGTAATACCCAGTGTTGCAGATGTACTGTGTAAAAAAACTAAACAATTTGATACATATGCAAATTAACCTGAGATGAGTCCTGTCCCTGACTCATCTCATACAGGACTTGTCTCAGGTTAATTTACATATGTATCAAATCAGTTGTTTTTTGTTTGTTTTTTTACACAAAAGTACACACAGCTATGGGGACTAGGTATTGCGGATGTGCTAGCGGCCATCTAGCAACCCATGTCCTCAGCTCTGTACACAAAATCCTGGTGACAGGTCCCTTTAACTGTCTGACTGTAGATATGGCCCTTAATATGTAAAAAAAAAAAAAAGCAAAAGTGAATAAGGCCCTGGGTCCAGATGGATTACACCATTGAGTTCTAAAAGGAACTCAGTTCAGTTATTCATTTGCCTCATAATATTTACAGATTCTTTAACCCTTTCAGGACCCTGCCATATTTCACCTTAAAGAGACACTGACAGGCCGTTAGAGCATATAAAGTGACATATATTCTTCTATTGGTCTTAACCACCTCCGGACCGCCTAACGCAGATGTGCGGTCCGGAGGTGGCAGCCCTGCGCAGAGTCACGCATATATGCGTCATCTCGCGAGGGCCGGGATTTCCTGTGAACGCGCGCACACAGACGCGAGCGCTCACAGGAACGGAAGGTAAGCGAGTGGATCTCCAGCCTGCCAGCGGCGATCGCTCGCTGGCAGGCTGGAGATCCGAATTTTTTAACCCCTAACAGGTATATTAGACGCTGTTTTGATAACAGCGTCTAATATACCTCCTACCTGGTCCTCTGGTGGTCCCTTTTGTTAGGATCGACCACCAGAGGACACAGGTAGGTCAGTAAAGTTGCACCAAACACAACACTACACTACACTACACCCCCCCCCCCCCCGTCACTTATTAATCCTTTATGAACCCCTGATCACCCATGATCACCCCATATAAACTCCCTGATCACCCCCCTGTCATTGATCACCCCCCTGTCAGGCTCCGTTCAGACGTCCGTATGATTTTTACGGATCCACAGATACATGGATCGGATCCGCAAAACACATGCGGACATCTGAATGGAGCCTTACAGGGGGGTGATCAATGACAGGCGGGTGATCACCCATATACACTCCCTGATCACCCCCTGTCATTGATCACCCCCCTGTCATTGATCACCCCCCTGTAAGGCTCCATTCAGACGTCCGCATGATTTTTACGTATCCATGGATACATGGATCGGATCCGCAAAACACATGCGGACGTCTGAATGGAGCCTTACAGAGGGGTGATCAATGACAGGCGGGTGATCACCCATATACACTCCCTGATCACCCCCCTGTCATTGATAACCCCCCTGTAAGGCTCCATTCAGACGTCCGCATGTGTTTTGCGGATCCGATCCATGTATCCATGGATCCGTAAAAATCATACGGACGTCTGAATGGAGCCTTACAGGGGGGGTGATCAGTGACAGGGGGGTGATCACCCTGATCACCCCCTGTCATTGATAACCCCCCTGTAAGGCTCCATTCAGACGTCCGCATGTGTTTTGCGGATCCGATCCATGTATCCATGGATCCGTAAAAATCATACGGACGTCTGAATGGAGCCTTACAGGGGGGGGATCAATGACAGGGGGGTGATCAGGGAGTCTATATGGGTGATCACCCCCCTGTCATTGATCACCCCCCTGTAAGGCTCCATTCAGACATTTTTTTGGCACAAGTTAGCGGAAATTTTTTGTTTGTTTTTGTTTTTTCTTACTAAGTCTCATATTCCACTAACTTGTGTCAAAAAATAAAATCTCACATGAACTCGCCATACCCCTCACGGAATCCAAATGCGTAAACATTTTTAGACATTTATATTCCAGACTTCTTCTCACGCTTTAGGGCCCCTAAAAAGCCAGGGCAGTATAAATACCCCACATGTGACCCCATTTCGGAAAGAAGACACCCCAAGGTATTCCGTGAGGGGCATATTGAGTCCATGAAAGATTGAAATTTTTGTCCTAAGTTAGCGGAAAGTGAGACTTTGTGAGAAAAAAAAAAAAAAAATCATCAATATCCGCTAACCTATGCAAAAAAATAAAAAATTTCTAGGAACTCGCCAGGCCCCTCATTGAATACCTTGGGGTGTCTTCTTTCCAAAGTGGGGTCACATGTGGGGTATTTATACTGCCCTGGCTTTTTAGGGGCCCGAAAGCGTGAGAAGAAGTCTGGGATCCAAATGTCTAAAAATGCCCTCCTAAAAGGAATTTGGGCCCCTTTGCGCATCTAGGCTGCAAAAAAGTGTCACACATCTGGTATCGCCGTACTCAGGAGAAGTTGGGCAATGTGTTTTGGGGTGTCATTTTACATACAGTGGAATATGAGACTTTAAAAAATTCTAGGAACTCGCCGGGCCCCTCACGGAATACCTTGGGGTGTCTTCTTTCCAAAATGGGGTCACTTGTGGCGTAGTTATACTGCCCTGGCAATTTAGGGGCCCAAATGTGTAAGAAGTACCTTGCAATCAAAATCTGTAAAAAATGGCCTGCAAAACCCAAAAGGTGCACTTTGGAATATGTGCCCCTTTGCCCACCTTGGCTGCAAAAAAGTGTCACACATGTGGTATCGCCGTACTCAGGAGAAGTTGGGGAATGTGTTTTGGGGTGTCATTTTACATATAACCATGCTGGGTGAGAGAAATATCTTGGCAAAAGATAACTTTTCCCATTTTTTTTTATACAAAGTTGGCATTTGACCAAGATATTTTTCTCACCCAGCATGGGTATATGTAAAATGACACCCCAAAACACATTGCCCAACTTCTCCTGAGTACGGCGATACCAGATGTGTCACACTTTTTTGCAGCCAAGGTGGGCAAAGGGGCACATATTCCAAAGTGCACCTTTCGGATTTCACCGGTCATTTTTTACAGATTTCGATTGCAAAGTTCTTCTCACACATTTGGTGGTGGTATTCCGTGAGGGGCATGGCGAGTTCCTAGAATTTTTTATTTTTTGTCGCAAGTTAGTGGAATATGAGACTTTGTAAGAAAAAAATAAAAATAAAAAATCATCATCATTTTCCGCTAACTTGTGACAAAAAATAAAAAGTTCTATGAACTCACTATGCCCATCAGCGAATACCTTAGGATGTCTACTTTCCGAAATGGGGTCATTTGTGGGGTTTTTCTACTGTTTGGGCATTGTAGAACCTCAGGAATCATGACAGGTGCTCAGAAAGTCAGAGCTGCTTCAAAAAGCGGAAATTCACATTTTTGTACCATAGTTTGAAAACGCTATAACTTTTACCCAAACCATTTTTTTTTTTTGCCCAACTTTTTTTTTTTTTAATCAAAGACATGTAGAACAATAAATTTAGCGAAAAATTTATATATGGATGTCGTTTTTTTTGCAAAATTTTACAGCTGAAAGTGAAAAATGTCATTTTTTTGCAAAAAAATCGTTACATTTCGATTAATAACAAAAAAAGTAAAAATGTCAGCAGCAATAAAATGCCACCAAATCAAAGCTCTATTAGTGAGAAGAAAAGGAGGTAAAATTCATTTGGGTGGTAAGTTGCATGACGGTAACGGTGAAAGGAGTGTAGTGCCGAAGTGTAAAAAGTGCTCTGGTCATGAAGGGGGTTTCAGCTAGCGGGGCTGAAGTGGTTAATATGCTTAAACTATACCATTATCACCCCTCGCTGCCTTTCCTTTACTTATAAAAAGTGTTTTTATCAATATGCAAATTACCTTACTTTGTGCCCAAGGGGCTGTCCCTTATTCAGTTGTGTGGCCAGCCGTGCCTCAACTGCCATCTCCTAGTGCCGCCCAGCTCATTAGTATTCACTGCACTGGGCGGCTTTCTTTTCTCCCGATACGGTGAAATCCCACGCATGCCCAGTACTATATTCTATTGGAGGGGACCTTATCCGGCGCAGACACGGAGCGACAAGATGAGGCTGATGCCAGGAAGCTAGTACTTCCCCGCGTCAGGAAAAAAAAAAAGCCACCCAGTGCAGTGAACACTAATGAGCTGCGCGGCACTAGAAGACGGCAGTTAGGGCGCGGCTGGGCACACAACTGAATGAGGGACAGCCCCTTGGGCATAAAGTAAGGTAATTTGCATATTGATAATAACACTTTTTATAAGTAAAGGAAAGGCAGCAAGGGGTGATAATATGCTTAATTAAAATATACCATTAAGACCAATAGAAGAATATAGGTTACTTTATATG
This sequence comes from Bufo gargarizans, assembly GCF_014858855.1. Lineage (NCBI taxonomy): Eukaryota > Metazoa > Chordata > Amphibia > Anura > Bufonidae > Bufo > Bufo gargarizans. The sequence continues at coordinate 338,244 of NW_025334174.1, read as the reverse complement.
CTCTAACGGCCTGTCAGTGTCCCTTTTATACTTTCGCTACCAGCGCCGTACATGTACGGTGAGTAAACATGGGGTCCGCTGGCGCGTGCAGCGGGCGCGATGGCCTGCGGGTCTCCGCTGTTTCAAACAGCAGAGACCCGCGACAATAAAGCTGATCAGGGTCATTAAAGCCTTTTGATGCTGTGATCAAGCGTGATCACGGCATCTTAAAGTTGAAAAACCAGGAAGCACACGCTTTCGGGCTTCTAACCAGCATCATCTGCGGCCAAGGAGGATGCCGGCAATTGAATTCAATACACTGGGTCTCTATGAAGAGACCCAGGGTATTGAATCTGCAATTCTTATTTTGGACAGCAGGTGGCAAGCCAACATAAGAAATTAGCAATTCTCCTCTCCACATGGATGTATAAGAACCATTATGGTTCAGAATAAAAAAAATAGTGTGTTTTGTAGCCATAAACATGAGCTACAAAACCATAAAAAAAAAACGTTTAAACTGTTATATATAAAAAAAATTCAACCACACCCATTTCCGTAGTATAAAAAATAAAAAAATACATAGATAAAAATAAAAAAACATCAGGGGCATCACGCCATCCAAAATGGACCGTACTATTAAAATATTTTTACAATACTGTGAATGGTGCAATTTTTTTCATTGCTCCTCTTAGGCCTCTTTCACACTTGCGTTTTCCGGATCCGGCGTGTACTCCACTTGCCGGAATTACACGCCGGATCCATAAAAACGCAAGTGTACTGAAAGCATTTGAAGACGGATCCGTCTTCAAAATGCTTTCAGTGTTACTATGGCACCCAGGACGCTATTAAAGTCCTGGTTGCCATAGTAGGAGCGGGGAGCGGTATACTTACAGTCCGCGCGGCTCCCGGGGCGCTCCAGAGTGACGTCAGAGAGCCCCATGCGCATGGATGACGTGCCATGCGATCCATGCGCTTGGGGCGCCCTGACGTCACTCTGGAGCGCCCCGGGAGCCGCACGGACGGTGCTGTCATGAGCCCATGACAGCACCTGTGAGATCCTCCCCCTTCCGAACAGGAAACAGGAACTTCCCAGATCTTTAAAATTGGTCCACTGCCTTCCACCACTTAGTATTAGATTCCTGGGACCAGCAATACACCTGTATACAGTGAAACTAACAACACAAGCAAAAAAATAACACAGGAAAACTGTGCCAAATATATGCCCAGGCATATCTCTCTTTGGCACAACACTTATATATAGATTTTTTATTTTTTTTTGCTATATACACACATATAATAAACAAATATATATATATATATATTTTATATATATTATATATGTGTGTATATAGCAAAAATATATATATAATAATATCTATATATAAGTGTTGTGCCAAAGAGGAGATATGCCTGGGCATATATTTGGCGCAGTTTTCCTTGTGTTATTTATTTGCTTGTGTTGCTAGTTTCACTGTATATAGGTGTATTGCTGGTGCCAGGAATCTTGTCAAATACTAAGTGGTGGAAGGCAGTGGACCAATTTAAAGATCTGGGAAGTTGGTGCGTCAAAGTAGGACCCCTATATATGAAACAACTTGATCTCAACTAACCAGACCTCCAACCACCCCATATCCTACTCCATTGGTATTCATTTTCCCTCCGTCTATATAAAAAATTTTCGTAGTTCTTTACCTTATCAATTAAATTTATCCATGTGTTTATGTCTGGAGTGGATCGGGCAAACCAGGTGCGGCTGATCAAAACTCTAGCCAACATCAGTACTCTACTCAGGAGAATCTTTTGATGCTTATGATTTTTTAATTTGGAGAGATCATTGAGAACAAATACTTGTGGTTCAAAAGGAATTCGAATTTTTAGTGTACACATAATACAGTTATTGATACCATTCCAGTAGTTTATAAGTTCTGGACAGGTCCATATCATATGGAGAAAGTCTGCTCCTACAGTGTCACATTTGGGACAGTTGGACGTGTCTCTTAGCCCGCATTTATTCATCCACAATGGAGTAATATATAATCTGTGGCAGATATAAAATTGTATCAGGACATTGTTAAAGTTCTGGGATAGTGACGATAGATTCCCAAAAATATTCTCCCACCCTTCTATTTGTACATTCGGACAATCCACCTCCCACGCTTTTTGTCCTGGTGAGTGTATGTCACTAAACCGTACCTTAAGTAATAACTTATATATATTTGAAATTTTTATTCTAGAAAGTGTACCCCCTACCCAATCATTCAGAAAGGATAAATTATCTATATCCAACATCCGCTTATCATCCAAACTAGATAATACAGAACGCAATTGGAAATACCTAAACCATGAAAGATTTTTTATATTTTGTGTCATTTCTATATAGGGTTTAATTTCTCTATCTTTAACTACCTGTGAAATATATAAAATTTTATTCTTCTGCCAAAATGTGTCAGCTGCAATTTCATCCAGCCTTTGTAAATGCAAATTATGCCAAAGAGGCGTAAATGTGAGTGAACCCTTAACCTTCAACCATGTCCTAGTTATAGCCCACACCTTAAGGAGTAGTTTTATAGTCTCTCTATAGCCTTGCTCATAACTCTTCAATAGGCCAGATTCCAACAAGGAAAAAATATTATTGTGGGCGTGACTAGTTACCAACTTCCCCAGTAGTGCGCTATGCTCTGATTCATAGCATCTCAATAGCTGGGCTGCAATAAAGTACCCCTTAAAGTAGGGGAGATTTAAACCCCCGCACTCCACTGATTTATACAAATACTCCAACTTAATTCGAACTCGCTTTCTTCCCCATATTAAATCATTAATTAGTCTCTCCATAAGTTTAAAATGTTTGTCTTGTATCCAAATAGGTGTATTCCTGAGCACATAAAGAAATTGTGGTAGTATCACCATTTTAACTAGTGAAACTCGATCAGCTCTAGATAGGGGAAGTTTCAGCCAGATTCCTATTTTAGCTCTGATCTTTACCATTATGGGGATCAAATTAAGTTCTACAAAGTTTTCGACCCGAGACGATATAGTCAAACCCAAATATTGAAAAGTATCAACAATATCCAACTGTGTAACAGGAGCCTCTTTCTGTGGCAGGGGGTCTATTGGGAGCAGACTGGTCTTGGCCCAGTTTATAAGAAGACCAGACACCTCACCAAATAATTTAACCATTTGAATGATCCTAGGGAGAGTGGTTTCCGTGTGATCTATAAAAAACAGAACATCATCTGCATATAATGAGATGCGATCTTGTATTCCTAGCGTACCAAATCCTTTGACCTGATCGTCCTGCCTGATGGCCATCGCAAGGGGTTCGATATATATATCAAATAATAAGGGAGATAATGGGCAGCCCTGACGGGTGCCTCTGTTTAACTCGATACTACTACTCAAAATTCCATTAAGACTCAATTTAGCCCTTGGAGATCCATACAATAACCTAAGAGTACGTATAAACCTCTCTCCAAAGCCCATCCTAACAAGAACCTTCCAGAGGAAACGCCACTCCACCCTGTCAAAGGCCTTAGAGGCATCCAATGACAGGATGGAGCGGGCGGTCCCCCCAGGGGCCTGGATATTAGAAAAGAGCCGATGTAAATTATGATGTGTACCCTTATTTTTAATAAAACCGCTCTGATCCGGATGGACTATGGAGGAGATAACCCCAGAGAGCCTTGTAGCAAGGACCCTCGCCAAAAGCTTTACATCTGCATTAAGCAGTGAAATTGGTCTATAAGATTCTAGATCTAGAGGGTCCTTGCCTTTTTTTGGAATTAGTATCACTGTAGCCTCCATCATTGAATCTGGCAACCTCCCATCCTCCATTGATTCAGCAAAGACCTCCAATAATCTAGGAAAAATACAGTCCCCATATTTACTATAAAATTCATATGGAAGCCCGTCTGAACCAGGAGTAGAATTAGCTGAACCTAATTTAATAGCTCCCTCAAGTTCCTGAATTGAGACCTCCAATTCTAATGCTTTCTTTTGCATCTCAGTGATAGTTGAAAAGTTGATCCTATCTAGATAGAAATCTATCTTATCATCTGTAATATTAGAATCAGCCTTATACAGATCAAGAAAATAATCAAAAAAGGCCTTCTCCACCGGACCCTGTCCAGTAACTATTCTACCATCCCTCACTCGAACCTTGTCTATATGTTTTTTAGGTTGTTGATTGGAGATTACTCTGGAGAGGAGCTTACCGGGTCGCCCAGACTCTGTAAAATATTTTTGCCCTTTAAAGAAGAGATTCTGTTGAGCTTTATCCAGTAAAAAATTAGCATATATTTGTGTGGCTTTTTGCATATTTTCCCTATTATTCTCCGTCTTATTTATATGGAAGGATTCTGTCGCTGAGATTACATGTTTTTCTAGATTTCTCTGTTTTTTTCCATATTCCCTTCTAAGATTCGTGATATTACTAACCATCAATCCCCTCATGTACGCCTTAAAGGTATCCCATACCACTTGAATTTTTGCTGAGCCGTAGTTAATATCCCAGAATCGGCCTATTTCATTTCGAATTATTTCATGTGTCTTTATAACTGATAACCAGTAAGGGTTTAGTCTAAAGGGAGGTTTTGGTGTATATCTTTCCTGAGAGAAGCATAATTCAAGTACTAACGGGGAGTGATCAGATATTGACCTTGTTTCATATTTCATTTGTTTTATCAGTTTCACATATTTGCTATTTATCAGTACTAGGTCTATTCTGACGCACCACAAACTGGGAGGGAGGGAGGGGAGGGTTTTCTAAATACTATGAAAAGATGAGTGGAATATATTTATATATAATTACTCGGGTCACTAAGAATTGAGAGATTGTAAAAAAAAATTTATTTATTGGGAAAACTACAAAAATTTTGTAGTTTTCCCAATAAATAAATTATAAAAAAAAAAAAAAAAAAAAAAAAAGATCTGGGAAGTTCCCGTTTCCTGTTCGGAAGGGGAAAGATATCACAGGTGCTGTCATGGGCTCATGGAAAACATATTACCGGTAAGAGTAATTGAAGTATTTCCATTATGCCCCATGACAGCACCTGTGAGAGATTAGACTAGATGACTATTAGGGTCCATTCACACGTCCTGTTTTTTTTCATCCTGAAAAACGGTCCGTTTTTTGCGGATCCGTTGTTCCTGAAAATGTTTCCGTATGTCATCCGTATTTTGCGGATCCGCAAAAAACGGAAACATGTATACATTTCAATAATCAAATAAAGTTGTTTGGATTTCTTTGAAAAAAAATTGAAAAAAAAATAAATAAATAAATAAATAAATTGTTATGTGTTTCCAGGAACGGAATCCGCAAAAAACGGATGACATACGGAATGACATCCGAATGTCATCCGTTTTTTGCGGATCCATTGACTTTGTATTGTACCAGGATCCGATTTTTCAGGACAAGAATAGGACATGTTTTATATTTAAACGGACATGCGGAACAGAACAACGGAAACGGACAGCACACATTGTGCTGTCCGATTTTTTCCAGGACCCATTGAAAATGAATGGGTCCAGATCTGGTCCTGATCTGTTCCTGAAAAAACGGAACAGATCAGGAAAGAAAAAACGGACGTGTGAATGGACCCTTAGGGAGAGACTACAGCCTGCAGCACCTTTCTGTCATGGAACCATGAACCAGACGTACAACAAGAGATAAGTGGAAAATAAGAAGGTTTTATTGAAGAGCAAGCCGTAAGCAAAGTCCGAACGGATGGCTAAACCGAAGCAGGGTCTTGCGGAGACAGAGGTCAGGAACCAGAAGGGTAGTCAGACGAAGCCAGGAACAGGAACCAACGGGGTAGTCAGACGAAGCCGGAATCAGGAACCAACGGGGTAGTCAGACGAAGCCGGAATCAGGAACCAACGGGGTAGTCAGACGAGGCCAGGATCAGGAACCAGAAGCAGCAGCAGTCTTGGAAGCATGTGAACACAGGAGGACCAAGCAAGGAACGGAAGCCACAGACCTCCTATATATGAGCTAGGCATCCAGCTCCTCCCAGTGGGAAGGAGGAGCCGCAGGGTGGGAGGCTACAAGAAAACCCAGAAACCAAGATGGCCGCCAGCACATGTCAAACGAAGGGAACAGCAAGGAGGTAAGACCATGACAGTACCTCCCCCTCAAGGGCCCCTCCTCCGCGGAGTAAGGAACGGTTTCTGAGGGAAGCGTGCGTGGAAGGCTCGGAGCAAGACAGGAGCATGGACATCTGCGGAGGGAACCCAGGAACGCTCCTCTGGACCATAACCACGCCAATGGACCAAAAACTGCACCCGGCCGCGGACCAGGCGTGAGTCCAGGATATTGCTCACCTCATACTCCTCACGATTGCCCACTTGGACCGGACAAGGCCGAGGAATCGAGGAAGTGAAACGATTACACACCAGTGGCTTCAACAGGGAGACATGAAACACGTTGGAGATCCGCATGCCAGGAGGAAGCGCAAGGGCATAGGCTACCGGGTTTACCCTGCGAAGCACTCGGAAGGGACCAACAAAGCGAGGCGCCAGCTTGGGAGTGGGCACTCGAAGGTTGAGGTTGCGGGTGGACAACCATACGCGGTCTCCGACCTGGTAGGAAGGAGCGGGCGCTCGTCTGCGATCAGCCTGGAGTTTCTGGCGCTGCGCAGAGACCTCAAGGGACCTCTGGATCTGTACCCAAGAAGCACGTAGGACGGAAAGGTGATCCTCCACAGCCGGAATATCCTGGGGAGAGAATACCTCCGGTAACACGGCAGGTTGGAACCCATAATTGGCCATGAAGGGAGACGTCCCAGAGGAAGAGTTCACCGCCGTGTTCCTGGCAAACTCAGCCCAAGGCAGGAGGTCAACCCAATTGTCTTGGTGATCGGAGACATAGCAACGAAGGAATTGCTCCAAGGCCTGATTGGATCGTTCTGCGGCCCCATTGGACTGAGGGTGGTAGGCCGAGGAGAAAGAGAGATGAATCCCCAACTGGGAGCAAAAGGCGCGCCAGAACCTGGACACAAACTGACTCCCCCGATCCGACACAATCTCCTTGGGCAAACCGTGCAACCGGAAGACCTCCCTGGCAAAAATCGAGGCCAACTCTTGTGCAGAGGGTAACTTCTTGAGAGGAACACAGTGGCACATTTTGGAAAACCGATCCACAATCATGAGAATGACCGTATGGCCTCGGGATGCAGGGAGGTCCACAATGAAATCCATCCCCAGGTGTGACCATGGACGCTCCCCGGTGGCTATGGGTTGCAAAAGGCCCAACGGAAGGTGCCGAGGGGACTTACTCTGGGCACAAATGGAGCATGCCGCTACATATGCGGCGATGTCGGAACGTAGAGAAGGCCACCAGAACAGACGTGAAACCGCCCAGGACAGCTGATTCTTTCCAGGGTGCCCCGCGGCCTTGGAGTTATGGTAGGTTCGCAACAACCGAGTGCGCAACTCCTCAGGCACAAAACATCTGCCGTTGGGTCTCCCAGAGGGAGCACCAGATTGAGCCGCCAAAATCTGCTCACCCAGAGGAGAAGTCAGGCTGGTGCGAATAGCGGCCAGGATCTGATTCGGGGGTATGACCGTAGTCGGAATCGACTCCTCCCCGGACAGCTCGGAGTACTGCTGTGATAAGGCATCCGCTCTGATGTTCTTGGAGCCGGGTAGGTAGGAGACCACGTAATTAAAACGTGACAAGAACAGAGCCCATCTGGCCTGACGTGGTGTCAATCTCTTGGCCTCAGAGAGGTAGGTCAGATTCTTGTGGTCCGTCAGGATGAGAACCGGAACCACCGAGCCCTCGAGCAAGTGCCTCCATTCTTTAAGGGCCTGCACGATGGCCAATAACTCCCTGTCACCAATCTGATAGTTGCACTCCGCGGAAGACAGTTTCCGGGAGTAAAACCCACAAGGAAGCAGAGGACCCTCTGGTGTTCTACGCTGAGACAGGAGGGCGCCTACTCCCGTCTCAGACGCGTCCACCTCGAGGACAAAAGGCAACCCAGGGTTGGGATGCGACAGAATCGGAGCCGACACAAAGGCGGACTTTAGAGCCTCAAAAGCTCGGATGGCCTCGAGCGGCCAGACCTGAGGATTACTGCCCTTCCTGGTCAGATCCGTGAGAGGCTTGGCTAGCATGGAAAAGTCCCTGATGAACTTCCGATAATAATTGGCGAAGCCCAAAAAGCGCTGCAGGGCACGAAGCCCACTGGGCTGGGGCCACTGTAAGACAGCCGAAACCTTCTCAGGATCCATGGAGAACCCCTCAGCGGAAATGATGTAACCTAAGAAGGTTACCTGGGATCGGTGAAATTCGCATTTCTCAAGCTTACCGAACAGCTTGTTCTCTCGTAAGCGTTGCAACACTCGTCTGACATCCAGAATGTGGGCCTCCATGGATGCAGAATATACCAAGATGTCATCTAAATAGACCACCACACACTGCTGCAACAGGTCACGGAAAACATCGTTGATGAATTCCTGGAAGACTGCGGGTGCATTGCACAACCCAAAGGGCATAACCAAGGATTCATAATGACCGGTCCTGGTGTTAAACGCGGTCTTCCACTCATCGCCCGCCTTGATCCTTACCAGGTTATATGCCGCCCTCAGGTCGAGTTTGGTAAAGACCGTGGCCCCTTTGAGGCGATCGAACAGCTCGGAAATCAAGGGTATCGGGTAAGCGTTCTTGATCGTGATGCGATTGAGACCCCTGTAATCGATGCAAGGCCTCAACTCGCCGCCCTTCTTTTTCACAAAGAAAAATCCAGCCCCTGCCGGGGACGAGGATTTGCGAATGTGTCCGCGTGAAAGCGCCTCCCTCACGTACTCCTCCATGGCCTCATTCTCCGCTACCGACAGTGGATAGACTTTGCCACGAGGAGGAACGGCACCGGATTGTAACTCTATGGCACAATCGTATGGGCGGTGCGGAGGTAGGGCAACCGCGCGCACCTTATCGAATACATCCCGGTACTCTTCGTATTCAGGAGGCAACAGAGAGTCCGAGGAAGTACACAGCAACTTGACAGGCCCATGGATGCAACTAGCCCCACACTGCGGTGACCACGAGAGGATCTCGACCGATCTCCAATCGAAAGTCGGATTATGCTTCTGGAGCCAGGGGTACCCCAAGACCACCGAGTAGTGTGGAGACTAAATAACCTGGAGACAGACCGACTCTCTGTGAACGGCACCAATGGCTATCCCCACTGGAAGGGTCTCATGAGTCACGTGTGGCGGCAGAAGGGGTCTGCCGTCTATCGCCTCAAGAGCCAGTGGGGAACCTCGAGGCTGCAGAGGAATGGAATTGGCGGCAACGAACACTCTATCAAAGAACAAACCACCAGCACCAGAGTCCACCAACGCCTGGGTCGTCACCGAGCCCCCGACCCAGGAGAGGACAACCGTGATCAGTGGTTTGTCAACACGGGAAACCGGGGACGAGGAGACTCCACCCAAGATCTGCCCCCGACAGGACCTCAGGTGCGAGCGTTCTCCCGGACGGTTCGGACATGCCAACCGAAAATGCCCACCAAGACCACAGTACATGCATCGGCCCTCGCGTCTCCGGAGTACCCTCTCCCCCTCAGACAGGCGAGCAAACCCCCGCTGCATGGGTTCACCCCCAGACAAGTCATCCCCAGGAGGCGTGGGAGGAGAGGGAGGCACGGGTGGGACAGCAAACGTAGGCGCCAATCTGTTAGGAGGCCTCCGCAGGCTCTCCTTAAAGGAAGGTCTCTCCCTGAGTCTGGTGTCAATCAAAATCAGGAAAGAAATAAGAGACTCGAGCTCCACTGGTAGGTCCTTAGCTGCAACCTCATCCTTCAAGGCATCCGAGAGACCATGAGAGAAAGCAGCGACCAGAGCCTCATTATTCCAGCCCACCTCTGCTGCCAGGGTACGAAACTCAATGGCGTATTCAGCTACGGATCGTGAACCCTGTCTGATGGACATAAGGAGCTTCGCAGCAGAGGCAGCACGAGCCGGCACATCGAATACCTTCCGAAGAGAAGCAACAAAACCGGAAAACTCGGCAACCACCGGATTGTTGTTCTCCCATAAAGGGCTGGCCCAGGCCAAGGCCTTGTCCGAGAGCAGCGAGATCAAGAAGCCCACCCTTGATCTCTCAGTAGGAAAGGCATGTGGCAGCAACTCGAAGTAAATGCCCACCTGGTTAAGGAAACCTCGGCACTGAGTTGGCTCTCCCCCAAAGCGCTGTGGAAGGGGGGCAGAACCGGTCATACCCTGAAACACCACAGGCGCAGCAACAGGTGTCAGGGTAGACTCTGGCGCAACAACCGGAGCGGCAGTAGGAGCGGGCCCAGGAGCGACAACCGACCCATCGGCAACGGAAGCTAAATGAGCCGTGCGTTCAAGCAGGGTTTGCAACGCCACAACGAACCGACCCAACAGGTGATCCTGCTGATCAAGTCTGGCAACCAGCGTAGGTAGCGAGGGTGGCCCTGTACCGTCAGAATTCATGGCTTGGTCCTAATGTCATGGAACCATGAACCAGACGTACAACAAGAGATAAGTGGAAAATAAGAAGGTTTTATTGAAGAGCAAGCCGTAAGCAAAGTCCGAACGGATGGCTAAACCGAAGCAGGGTCTTGCGGAGACAGAGGTCAGGAACCAGAAGGGTAGTCAGACGAAGCCAGGAACAGGAACCAACGGGGTAGTCAGACGAAGCCGGAATCAGGAACCAACGGGGTAGTCAGACGAAGCCGGAATCAGGAACCAACGGGGTAGTCAGACGAGGCCAGGATCAGGAACCAGAAGCAGCAGCAGTCTTGGAAGCATGTGAACACAGGAGGACCAAGCAAGGAACTGAAGCCACAGACCTCCTATATATATGAGCTAGGCATCCAGCTCCTCCCAGTGGGAAGGAGGAGCCGCAGGGTGGGAGGCTACAAGAAAACCCAGAAACCAAGATGGCCGCCAGCACATGTCAAACGAAGGGAACAGCAAGGAGGTAAGACCATGACACTTTCTCCCAAAAGACATATCCTGCACAGATGAAAGGTCCAATCTGTAGTGCTTGTAAAACGTAGAGGGGGAACTCCACGTTGCTGCCCTACAAATTTGCTCAATGGTAGCGCACCCCTTTTCTGCCCAGAAAGAGGCTACTGCCCTAGTGGAATGAGCTGAAAAATCCAAAAAGTTACCTGACAACCTGACTGTGAATATGCCAGACCTATCGCTCTCTTGATCCATCTGGCTAAGGTACGGCTTGTGACTTTCAAACTCTGTTCTGACCCTGAAACTGAACAAAAAGTTGTGGAATTTTCCCCAAATCCCTTCGTAGACTAAATATGCACAGACACACCTTTTCACGTCTAAAGTATGAAAGGACTCTTACCCCTCATTCTTTGGGTTTTGACAAAAGGAGGGGAGAACTATTTTCTAAGATTTATGGAATACCGAAACTACTTTGGGCAGGAATGCAGGATCCAGAATGCTATCCTCCAGAATCTGAGTATATGGCGGGGAAGATGACAAAGCGGATAGTTCTCCTACTCGTCTGGCGGATGTAATGGCCACTAAAAATACAGTTTTATAGGATAGCATCTTTAAGGGGGATGTCTCCAAGGGGCTCAAAACGGGGCCTTGGTTAGAGCGGATAGCACCAGGTTAAGGTCCCACGGAGCCGATTTAGATTTAACTGTAGGACATAGTCTAGAGGAACCCTTAATAAACCTTTTGACCCAGGGATGAGTACCTAATCTAATGTCAAAGAGAGCACTCAGTGCCGAGACCTGGACCTTGAGAGTGCTAGGTTTTTGTTAAGGGCTTCCTGCAAGAAAATCAGAATTAACCACCTCAGCCCCCTAGCTTAAACACCCTTAATGACCAGACCACTTTTTACAATTCTGCACTACACTACTTTCACTGTTTATTGCTCAGTCATGCAACTTACCACCCAAATGAATTTTACCTCCTTTTCTTCTCACTAATAGAGCTTTCATTTGGTGGTATTTCATTGCTGCTGACATTTTTACTTTTTTTGTTATTAATCAAAATTTAACGAAATGTTTGCAAAAAAATGACATTTTTCATTTTCAGTTGCAATTTTTTTTAAAAACAACATCTATATATACATTTTTCTCTAAATTTATTGTTCTACACATGTCTTTGATAAAAAAATAAAATAAAATGGTTTGGATAAAAGTTATAGCGTTTACAAACTATGGTACAAAAATGTGAATTTCCGCTTTTTGAAGCAGCTCTGACTTTCTGAGCACCTGTCATGTTTCCTGAGGTTCTACAATGCCCAGACAGTAGAAAAACCCCACAAATGACCCCATTTCGGAAAGTAGACACCCTAAGGTATTCGCTGATGGGCATAGTGAGTTCATAAAACCTTTTATTTTTTGTCACAAATTAGCGGAAAATGATTTTTTTTGTTTTGTTTTTTTCCTTACAAAGTCTCATATTCCACTAACTTGTGACAAAAAATAAAAAAACTTCCATGAACTCACTATGCCCATCACGAAATACCTTGGGGTGTCTTTCCAAAATAGGGTCACTTGTGGGGTAGTTATACTGCCCTGGCTTTTTAGGGGCCCTAATGCGTGAGAAGTAGTTTGAAATCAAAATGTGTAAAAAAAAAAGCCCTGTGAAATCCTAAATGTGCTCTTTGGAATGTGGGCCCCTTTGTCCACCTTTGCTGCCAAAAACTGTCACATGTGGTATCTCCGTACTCAGGAGAAGTTGGGCAATGTGTTTTGGGGTGTCATTTTACATATACCCATGCTGGGTGAGATAAATATCTCGGCAAAAGACAACTTTTACCATTTTTTTAATACAAAGTTGGCATTTGACCAAGATATATATCTCACCCAGCATGGGTATATGTAAAAAGACACCCCAAAACACATTGCCCAACTTCTTCTGAGTACGGCGATACCACATGTGTGACACTTTTTTGCAGCCTACATGCGCAAAGGGGCCCAAATTCCTTTTAGGAGGGCATTTTTAGACATTTGGATTCCAAACTTCTTCTCATGCTTTAGGGCCCATCTAAAAAATGCCAGGGCAGTATAAATACCCCACATGTGACCCCATTTTGGAAAGAAGACACCACAAGGTATTCAATGAGGGGCATGGCGAGTTCATCGAATTTTTTTTCGGGGCACAAGTTAGCAGAAATTGATTTTTTTTTTTGTTTTTTCGCACAAAGTCTCCCTTTCTGCTAACTTGGGACAAAAAGTTAAATCTTTCATGGACTCAATATGCCCCTCAGCGAATACCTTGGGGTGTCTTCTTTCCGAAATGGGGTCACATGTGGGGTATTTATACTGCCCTGGCATTTTAGGGGTCCTAAAGCGTGAGAAGAAGTCTGGAATATAAATGTCTAAAATTGTTTACGCATTTGGATTCCGTGAGGGGTATGGCGAGTTCATGGGAGATTTTATTTTTTGACACAAGTTAGTGAAATATGAGACTTTACAAGAAAAAAAAAAAATCAATTTCCGCTAACTTGTGCCCAAAAAATGTCTAAATGGAGCCTTACAGGGGGGTGATCAGGGAGTCTATATGGGGTGATCACCCCCCTGTAAGGCTCCATTCAGACGTCCGTATGTGTTTTGCGGAATCGATCCATGGATGCGTGGATCCGTAAAACACATACTGACGTCTGAATGGAGCCTTACAGGGGGGTGATCAATGACAGGGGGGTGATCAATGACAGGGGGGGGTGATCAATGACAGGGGGGGGTGATCAATGACAGGGGGGGGTGATCAATGACAGGGGGGGTGATCAATGACAGGGGGGGTGATCAATGACAGGGGGGGTGATCACCCCTCTGTCATTGATCACCCCCCCTGTAAGGCTCCATTCAGACGTCCGTATGCGTTTTGCGGATCCGATCCATGGATCCGTAAAACACATACGGACATCTGAATCGATCCTAACAGAGGGGTGATCAATGACAGGGAGGTGATCAGGGAGTCTATATGGGGTGATCAGGGGTTAATAAGTGACAGGGGAGGGGGGGTGTAGTGTAGTGTGGTGCTTGGTGCTACTTTACTGAGCTGCCTGTTTCCTCTGGTGGTCGATCCAAGCAAAAGGGACCACCAGAGGACCAGGTAGCAGGTATATTAGACGCTGTTATCAAAACAGCGTCTAATATACCTGTTAGGGGTTAAAAAAAAAAAAAAGAATTTCGCATCTACAGCCTGCCAGCGAACGATCGCCGCTGGCAGGCTGTAGATCGGCTCGCTTACCTGCAGTTACTGTGAACGCGCGTGCCTGTGTGTTCACAGGAAATCTCGCGTCTCGCAAGATAACGCTTATATGCGTCGCTGTGCCTGGGAGAGCCGCCTCCGGACCGCGATCCTGCGTTAAGCGGTTAAAGGGATGTCGGGCAAGCTCAAGTCTAGGCCTGGCCCTGCAAACCGAAGGAAGGTCTTTCATAGCCTCAGTTAGATTTCGGAGGTGACCTTTTTCCTACTGTCTAGAAGAGTCCCAATCACTTGTTCTGGATGGACCTCTGGACCTGAAGAATGGCCTCTCAAAAGCCAGGCTGTCAGGTGCAGGTTCTTCACTTCCGGACGATGTAGAGGGCCATGATATAATAGGTCTTGCCTTTCTGGAAGTATCCAGAGAGAGCGCTTTCCCCTGTATTAGCAAGAAGATCCTGGATGCTAGCTACATTATATGAGGAGATCTTGTCCCCCCTTGTTTGTTGATATATGCTACTACTGAGGCGTTGTCGGATAGGATCCTGACATGTTTTTGAGGCAATGATGAGCCTTTCCTTCAATGCGCACAGGACTGCTCTTAACTCCCTGGCATTTTGGGATTGAGCACTCTGGGTTTTTGTCCAAGGGCCTTGGAAAAAATCCCAAAACTGAATAGGCCCCCCACCCCCAAGGGCTTGCGTTGGTGGTTATTATTAGGGGGTCCTGTTTTAACCACTCTACTCCCTGACTCAGGTTCAGAGTTTTTAGCCACCAAGTTAGGGACCGGGTCACTGACCCCGGGATCACAATCTTGCGATCCAGGGATAGCAACCCCCCGTCCCAATTGGACAAAATGTGCCATTGAAGTATTCTGGACCTGAATTGGGCCCACCTCACAGCAGGAATGCAGACCCAAAATAGACATTGCTTTTCTTAGGGACACTTCCTTTGTTCTGCTGAAAATCCTGATTTTCTGCTGAATAGCTTTCCTCTTGTCTACCGGAAGATAAGATTTCTGCATCTGGGAATCTAGTAAGATGCCTAGGAAAACATATTTGGAGGTTGGGATCAATTTATTAACCAGCCAAGACTTATGAGGGTCCCCAGGACCTCCTGTATTTGAGATATCAACACCTCTGGGGACAGCCCTACCAAGAGAAGGTCATCCAGGTATAAGATTATAATGATGTCTGATCTTATCTCTGCCATTAGCTTCGTGAAGAGCCTCGGCGCCTGCGATATCCCAAAGGGAAGTGCTCTGAACTGCAGATGGACAATCGATTCCCCCCATCTTTACCGCTACTCTGAGGTATTTCTGAGATGATGGATGAATGGGCACGCACGTGATAGTAGGCATCTTTTATATCTATTGAGGCCATCACGCAGTTGGGGGACAGATGGAGGACCGTGGAGGAGATTGACTCCATCCTGAATTTTTGGTATGTCAGATATTGGTTGAGACTCTTCAAATTTATTATCAGTCGGAATGTCCAGTTGGGTTTGGGAACCAAGAATAGGGTCGAATAGAAGCCTTCTCCTTGTTCGTTTTCCGGAACTGGTACAAGGACTGCCTTGCCCAGGAGGTTGTTTATTTCCTCCATAAGCGCTGCCTGTTGGTTTATGGAAGTGATTTTTAATGTCCTGGGTGGTAGCTTTTTGAAGTCTAGGCGGTAGCCTTCCTCTATAATACTCCTTATCCAGGCGCTTACGGTAATATTTCACCAAGCAGGAGAAAACGATGAAAGACGACCGCCTACCTGGGGCCTGGCGTTATTGCTAAGAGGAACTCGAAGTCTGAGGTCTGGATTTAAACAGCACGCTTTTTATTTATCCGATCTCCCTTCCCTTCTTCCCTTCCGATCCCCAAAACCTTTCCTTCTCTGACTATTCCGAAATGGCTTCCCCTGTCTAGGAAAGGACGGTGTTGGAAATCCTTTTTTCTTATCAGATGCCTTATCTAAAATATCGTCCAAGGCTGACCCAAACAAAAAATTTCCCTGACAAGGAAGGGCACATAGCTTAGATTTTGATGCAACACCGCCCTTCCACCCCTTCAACCATAGGGATCTTCTGGCTGAATTGGACAGTGCAGCCGCTCTAGCAGAAAGTCTCAATGCATCAACGGAGTCATCAGAAATAAAGTCTACTGCTCTGGATATGGTTGGTATGGCTTCCAGAAGCTGATCCCTAGGAGTCTTGTTCTCTATATGAGACTCTAGTTCCTCCAACCAGACTTAACTTTTAATTGCCACTGAAGTAGTCGCTATATGCCTACCAATTCTTTCTTAAGTAGGCGTCTGCCCTTTTGTCCATGGGATCTTTGAGGGCCCCTAAATCCTCAAATGAAAGAGCTGATTTTTTATTTATTTATTTTTGCTACAGGGGCGTCTACCCTGGGTACCTCCTGCCAAGCTGATACTTCTTGATCATCAAATGGGTACTTTCTCTTAACCGCTCTAGGGATAAATAATTTTTTGCCGGGCTTCTCACATTTAATCTGGTCTTCGATGCAACCCTGAATGGGGAACACCCTAGACATTTTTGGCTTTAGGCTTTCAAACATGAGTTCTGGCCTAGACCTGGACTCCTTTTCCTCCTTCAGCTCCATCGTGGATCTAAC
Organism: Bufo gargarizans; assembly: GCF_014858855.1. Lineage (NCBI taxonomy): Eukaryota > Metazoa > Chordata > Amphibia > Anura > Bufonidae > Bufo > Bufo gargarizans. The sequence continues at coordinate 321,482 of NW_025334174.1, read as the reverse complement.
CGCTTTTAATAGTAGATCCATATCCTCCACTCTGAATGACGGCTTCCCTGTCAAATCCTCAGAAGAGGAATCTAAGCTTGCAATGTCGCCTTCCTCAGACTCAGAATCCGTAGTATCCTCCACTATCGTCTGAGCCTTCTAATGTCTGGATGAGCTAGGCAGGGATTTTTTAAGATGTTCCACAGAAGAACGAACTTCCTTTTTAAACTAACTCCTGGATGCTTTGCAATAAAGATGGCGACTCGTCTGCTACTAACATATCCAGACATGGCTGGCAACATGTTTTCCGGTAGGATGGGCCCAATTTACGCTTGCAAATTCCACACTCCTTAGCTCTTGTTTTGTGGGTAACTTTTCTTGGGGCTTCTTTAACCTGCATTTAATAAAAATAGCCCCAATCAGTCAAATTCTGACCGGTGCAACACGCATGTCCAGACTCGGCCTGCCGCAAATGAGGGGAGAAGATCCACCTCCCCCCTCACGCCTAACTTCGCCGGCCACAGGCATCCCCCCATGGCGCTGAAGAAGGGAGAAAAACGCGGGGCTTCTGAGCAGCTCCTAGTGGAGACTTACACAGACAGGTACCTCCACTAGGTTTTAGTCCTTTTAAGGCTACTTTCACACTAGCGTTCGGGCGGATCCGTTCTGAACGGATCCGCTCATAATAATGCAGACGGAGGCTCCGTTCAGAACGGATCCGTCTGCATTATTTTTAGCATAGAACAGCTAAGTGTGAAAATAGCCTAGTACGGATCCGTCCAGACTTTCAATGTAAAGTCAATGGGGGACGGATCCGCTTGAAGATTGAGCCACATTGTGGCATCTTCAAACGGATCCGTCCCCATTGACTTACATTGAAAGTCTGGACGGATCCGCACGCCTCCGCACGGCCAGGCGGACACCCGAACGCTGCAAGCAGCGTTCAGCTGTCCGCCTGTCCGTGCGGAGGCGAGCGGAGCGGAGGCTGAACGCCGCCAGACTGATGCAGTCTGAGCGGATCCGCCTCCATTCAGACTGCATCAGGGCTGGACGGCTGCGTTCGGGTCCGCTCGTGAGCTCCTTCAAACGGAGCTCACGAGCGGACCAGCGAACGCTAGTGTGAAAGCAGCCTAACCCTAGAGGTCCTGCAGCCCCCAAAACAGACCTAAGAAGAAATCCTTCTCTCTATGGCCAGGAAACAGGAAAGAACTTAGTGGTGGAAGGCAGTGGACCAATTTAAAGATGTGGGAAGTTCCCGTTTCCTGTCCGGAAGGGGGAGGATCTCTCACAGGTGCTGTCATGAAAAAAAAAAAAAAAAAAAAGTTATGGCTCAAGGAAGATGGGGGAGAAAACTGAAACTGAAAAAACCTCCAGTATCCTAAGGCCTCTTTCACACGAGCGTGGCGTGTGAGGGCCCGATAAGATGCGGGTGCGTTGCGGTAAAATGCACAATTTTTCCACGCGAGTACAAAGCGTTTTAATGCGTTTTGCACACGCGTGAGAAAAATCTTGGTTTGGGTTAGGTGTTGTGTAGATTTTATTATTTTCCCTTATAACATGGTTATAAGGAAAAGTAATAGCATTCTTAATAAAGAATGCAAAGTAAATTAGGGATGAAGGGGTTAAAAACAAAACAAACAAAAAAAAAAAGTTAACTTACCTGCTTCATAGCTGCCGGTCTCTGTTCTATCTTCAGGACCTGGCAAAAGGCCTGTGGTGATGTCACTATGGTCCAATCACATGGTTCATCACCATGGTGATTGACCATGTGATGGGACGTCACCACAGGTCCTTAGCCGGCAGCTCAACATTACAGAAGACAGAGATCCGCAACTACGCGATCAAGTGGACTCGGTGAGTTAATTTCTTTATTTTTAACCCCTCAATCACTATTTTACTTTGCATTCTGTATTCAGAATGCTATTATTTTCCCTTATAACCATGTTATAAGGGAAAATACTACAGATCGGGTCCCCAGCCCGATCGTCACATAGCAACCATGCGTGACGTATAGTTCAGGCGTTTACCTTAGCTGGTTGGTAAGTGGAAAGAGGTAATAGAAGGAGTAAAAGGCGCAAGATAATGCCCAAACGATTGCCCTAAAGAAAAATGGCGGAAAAGACCTGTGACTGGGCTCGGATCACTGTCGCAGCGTACTGGCACGCGCGTGTGCGTGGTAGCCGCTGACGGCGTGAACCTGACGTCATGACGCTAGGTCTCCGCCTACGGATGACGCATAGGAGTTATGTACTGCGTTGTCAGTGGGGAAGGAATTGACACATGCGCATTGAGGAGGGAGAGACGCGGAGTAGTGGCGTGCCTCCATACAAGTCCAGACGCCATCTCCTTCTGTTCCACCGCATGTAGCCACAGCAAGGTATTTTAATACATAGGATTTATATTGCACTTTTATGTACTAAATATGGTGATGAAGAATCATGATTGATATTGAAATAATGAAGAAGCACTGTGAGTCGCCTTTATCTATGCACATTGAGATAATGAATGAATTGTAACATGCCTTAAATATGGGAGTGTACTGGTTTTGTATTGGTTGATGAATTAATTGGTTACAATGTGATGATGTACTTATACTAGCACATATGCACTTTATGTTCACCTGACTTGAGAAAGGTTCTGTGAGAGAACCGAAACGTTGTCTTATTTTTGACATGTGTGAATAAAACTACACATTTTTTATACTTCAAGGAGTGCTGCGGATTTTCTTTGCTATATATATATATATATATATATATATATATATATATATATATATATATATATATTTTCCTTCTTTTTCCTTTTAACCCCTCCAGCCCTATTTTACTAAGCATTCTGTATTAAGAAAGCTATTAATTCCCTTTTAACCATGTTATAAGGGAAAATAATACAAATCTACACAACATCGATCCCAAACCCGGACTTCTGTGAAGAAGTTCGGGTACCAAAAATGCAGATTTTTCTCACGCGCGGGCAAAACGCATAAAAATGTTTTGCATTCGCGCGGAAAAAAATTGCACATTTTCCCGCAACGCACCCGCCTCTTATCCAGCCCAAAACCATGACGCCAGTGAGAAAGAAGCCTTAAAATAAAAAATTCCAAAGCCCTCTTTTAACCACCTCCCGTCCGACCATTGCATATAAACGTCCGGGAGGTGGATCTTTATGTCTGAATGCACGTTTTAAAACGTCCATTCAGACATCGAAGCTGCACGCTAATCATGCAGCTGCTGATCGGGTTACCCGCTGTCAGTGAGAGAGACTGGCAAAGACAGTGTCCAGGGGTCCCTGCCTTCTAGATCGCTGTATACACACAGCTCTCACCGAGCGCTGTGTATACAGAGCAGGAAGCACTATGCAGGAGCTGTGTGAGGTCTTTCAGAGCCCTCGATTAGCCATGCACTAAGGCTGTACAGCCTCTCTGGGGGTGCATTTCTCTTGCAACTGGGGCCACTATGTCAGCCCCAGTTACAGGAGAAATCAACATTGAAAAAAAAAAAAAAAATAATACATATTTGGTACTGCCGCGTCCGTGATGGTCGGCTCTAGAAATATATCACATGATCGACCTCATCCGATAAACACCATAAAAAAAATATATATATATATAAATATATACATATTAGGTAACGCCACGTCCATAATAATCTGCTCTATAAAAATGTCACTTGATCGAACCCCTCAGGTGAACGCTGTAAAAATAAATAAAAACTGTGCCTGGGTCACCTTGCCCCATAAAGTGTTACAATGAATGATCAAAAAAAAAAATGTAATGTACCCAAAAATAGTACCAATAAAACTGGCACCTTATCCCCTAGTTTCAAAAATAGGGTCACTTCTTGGGAGTTTCTACTGTAAGGGTATATCAGGGGGCTTCAAATGGGACATGGCATCTAAAAACCATGTGGAGTTCCTTTTCTTCTGCGCCCTCCCGTGTGCCCATACAGCAGGTTATGACCACATGTGGGGTGTTTCTGTAAACCGCAGAATCTGGGTAATAAATATTGAGTTTTGTTTTTACTGTTAACCATCGATGTGTTAAAGAAAAAAGTTCGATTAAATACGGAAAATCTGCCAAAAAAGTGACATTTCAAAATTTTCCATTTTCCTTTAATTCTTGTGGAACGCCTAAAGGGTTAACAAAGTTTGGAAAATCGGTTTTAAGTAACTTGAGGGGTGTAGTTTCTACAATTGGGTCATTTATGGGGGTATCAACTATGTAAGCCCCACAAAGGGACTTCAGACCTGAACTGGTACTTAACCGCCTCCGGACCGCCTAACGCAGGATCGCGGTCCGGAGGCGGTCGATTCATTCCTCGGCGACGCATCTGTGAGTCATCTCGCAAGATTACGCACACAGCCGGCCCGCGCATGCGCATTGCGGGCCGGCAAAAGTTCAAGGAGTATTTAGTCACCAGCCTGCCAGCCAATGATCATCGCTGGCAGGCTGGTGATTTAAAAACAAAAAACAAATCAAAAGCCATTTAACACTTTATATTTATAAATATAAAGGTGTTAAATGGCTTCTGTGCTCCTCTGCTGGTGCTTTTCGTCGGTTGATCCCAGCAGAGGAGCACAGATCACTGTAAATACACAAGACACCTCACACTTAGCCCCAGATCACCCCCCCCAATTAACCCCTTGATCACCCCTGTCAATCACTAGTAAAAGGGAAAAAAGTGATCAATGTAAACTGTCACTTTTTTTTCCACTAGTATTGACGGTTAGGTTTTAGGATAGTTTAGGCCCCTTTGTTAGGTAGTTAGCGTCGGTTAGCGCCCAGCCCACTGTTAAAGATGGGTGAATTTTATTCTATATTTTGTATATCTAGGATTGTAATGAGTTAACTTTTTCTACTTCCAAGTGCCCACCCACCCCCCTCTTTGTTTCAAGACTGGAGAGGAGAGAGAGGGGGGCAAAGAGCTGTGCTGTGAGAAGTGTCTGATTTCTCATTTTTCTACAGGTGTTCAATAGAGTGTGGTGGAATGCCAATCATATGGCTTGATGACATGTATATATTATTCACTGCCTATAGAGAAGCACCTCTTTGAAGTGTCACATATGACGTAGGCAGTATTCTTGTTAGAATAAACTCCATTACGATGGTAACCAGATGTTTACATTAGTTCACATTCCAAAGTGGTACTCACTGTGCAGATGTTGAAGTGTTCTCTCTGTTTCTCTTATCACTTTTTCCTTTTTGACCAATGAAACAATGTTTTAGCCTCAGCGAGGACTGCCCTCTTCTGAAGATTCATAAACGCTTAGACCATGTAATAAAGTTAGAGATTGCTTTGACCAACTTCTGTGTCAGTGTCCAGTCTCTCAGCCACGCGTGGATATTAACCCCTGGGGGGGGGGGGGTACATTGATCTGGAACACCAGAGTGTATCTAAAATACCCTAATTTAGGGTGGTTTTAACAAATGGCACCCCAGATTGGATTCTGAGTGAACGTAGCATCAGACAGCTGACAAGACGGGCCCCTGAGCTTGACGAACGGCAGAGGAGAGAGGATTGCAACCTCAAAGAAAGGTGAGAAAACTTTATCTCATCTGCCTTTCTGCTAGTTACTTTGTCATGCTCAGATAGCTCAGTCTGCTGTGAGGTGGTACCGATGTAAGTATAGTAGTCGGCTGTAATGCTGAAAGCTTGGAGTCTATTGAACCAATAGTCTGAAATCATAGATCACTCTGGTGTGTATATGTTTTGTGTGTGTCTGTGATTTATGTGAGGAGTGAATTGAGCACAGACGGTAAAACCACAGACAAAGGGAGGGAACAGTAACCTCCTGGTTGGGAAGGGGGCGCTGTAGCGCCGAGGTGTGGGACAAGGAACTCCGGCTGACCTGACCAGGAAGATACGTAGAGCCGTATGACCTTTTGTTCTGATGAAAGACTGCAGAGACTACCTGACCTGACCCTAGGAAGATGGTACAATCTCTCATGACCTTTTGATCAAGGGGAAGACTGCGGTGATATTCTCTACCTGACCTGACCCCAGGAAGATGCGACGGAGCCCGTCTGACCGACGTGCGGGGAGTCCCGGCTGACTAGTCAGACGTGATAGTCAGATTTCAGCCAACCAGAGGGGAGGGTGAATCTTTTGTCTGCGGAAGAAAGGGCTAAAGGTGCTGATCACTCCTCTGTTTTGTGTGTGTGTCAGTCTGAAATACTGTTGTTTTGATATCGGTCAGTCCCAGCATTATGAAGGAGAAAATACAGCCCCTAGCTAGTAGTGAGGGAAGAATTGAAAGTTAAAATGTGAAAAAGAATGTTAGAGAAAGTGTAGACTCGGACAGAGGTCGCCCCCTGGCAACAGGGATGAAGATCTGTAAGAATCTGTGAAGTTAGAGCTTACAGACTGTGGGCATCAGAACTCCCGTGATTCTGAGGGGGGGGGGGGGGGGGAGAGTTCTAATGAGTGAGAAACAGAGCAATGTCAGGATGAAGGAAGGAAGGAAGGAAGGAAGGAAGGAAGGAAGGAAGGAAGGAAGGAAGGAAGGAAGGAAGGAAGGAAGGAAGGAAGGAAGGAAGGAAGGAAGGAAGGAAGGAAGGAAGGAAGGAAGGAAGGAAGGAAGGAAGGAAGGAAGGAAAGAAAGAAAGAAAGCCCCAGTGTCTGCAATCAGAACGGCGCTTGTGTTAAATGTTCCGAAACGAACCGGTTAAGTTTTGTTACCCTAATAAAATGTGTGTGTTTTAACTAGGGAATATCCTAGAGATTACAGCAGTAAAAGATGGTCAGTTAATGGATAGGTGTTGTATCCAGTGTGAGCTACAGAGACTCACTTCCCCCACCTTAACAGAAACATTCCTGAGATAAGAGGAGCAGACGAAGGAAAAAGGTGGGAGGGAATGAGGGAATAATGCAGACTGTGATGTGTAATATATTATACAAGACAAAGAATTGTTCAATAATTTTCTTTCTTTCTTCTTTCCCAAGCAGTGTACTGTGGGAATCCAGCTTTTAACAAAATGACTATGATAACATGTATATTCTCTTACAGCGACAGACCATCAGCAATTCTGGGTGTGGTGTGGCTGTTTCCAGGAAAGCTGTGTTTGTCTGTGCTGCAAGTTTTGGGATGAAACAATGTGGGTTGGAAGGCAAATGATTCAGTGGAATGTGAATGGGTCTGGCTTTGAGTTGTGATTGAGGCGAATGTGTGAAGACTGATGGAGGTTTTTAGCAGAGTTGTGAATGCAATTCAGTTTTTATGTATGAGGGCGTGGTTATGAGCCGTTTGTGAAAATTAGTACATGAAAATGTATATGAATGCGTATGGAGTACAATATTTTTTTTTTTAAATAATATGCGCATTGAGGATTTTATTTTATTTTTCTTGGAAGTTTTTGGGTTTTTATTGGTGCCAACAGCATTGATCAAGCTGTACATTTTTATTTATTTATTTTATTTTTAAATTGAAGTCAATGAAAAGTTTCTTATGGGCCCTTTGTGTGTTCATGTCTGTATTGTCCGATCTGTTTGTTTCAATGTTTGAAGTTACGTTAAGTGTTGTGCTAAACATCAGAGCTCTGTTCTGATGGGCAGCTGCCACATTACTGATGGACAAAAGGAGAACCATAGCGTCCGACTGAAGGGGGTGGACTTAGATGACAGAGCGGAGGGAGGAGGATAGGGGTGGACGTTACAGACAACGACAGCCCTTGTGCCCATCCCCTAGTTATAAGACACTCCCATGGAAGATGAGAAGTCCTGTTTTGTTTTCCAGTCTTAATTCTGCGATAGGAAAAGTTGGATACTTCTGTAAGCCAAAATGCAGAGTAACATCAAGCAGCATTGGGGGGTTCAGTGGTGCCAACCATAGGTAGTGTTCCTTTGGCATTGCTTCAGCCCTGATGTCAAACGCCTCATTGAAGTGAGGGAAAAGTAAGTCTGCCACCCTATGGTGGGCCTGCAGAGTCTGTGGGACCCAGATCCCAGAAGAGAGAGTGTTGTGCTGTAAGTGGTACTCCTCGTCCACACCACACGAGAGGATTGTATTCTATGTTGACCATGCCAGGATCACTGTCCGTCCCCACAGACACCCATGTTTTTTTTTCATAAGGGGAACACAGACAAATGAGGGGGGGGGGGGGTTAGATCAAGATTAAGAAACAGGAAATCCAGTATCGGCTCTATCTTTAAACATTTTTAGCAGATTCAGTCTGGCCCAATGATATCCCTCACTCTGGGTGATAAAGAAGTAGTCCCGTTTTTGATTGATACTGGAGCAGCCAAGACAGTTGTGCACAGCAAACATGGCCTCCCCTGATTTACTCTCCAAGGACACCAGCCTTTGGGTAGAAGTGGATGGGAAAGAGGTACGCTCACTTTTTTTCAACAGAAACCATCCATATTAGATTTGCCCCTAACCAAGATGCGCTTGTCCGTTTGCTGGTCAGTGGTAACGCCCCTTGTTGTCTCCTAGGTGCAGATTTGTTTGCAAAAGTACATGCTGGTATCTCACATCAGGAGGACGGCACTGTGAAGCTTACAGGTGCCCTCCACGACCAAGAACTTTGTTTGTTGGCCATTAGTGATAAAATTCCCTGGTCCATGTTTGTATCAGTACTCCCAGAAGCTGAGAAAAGCACACCACTCACCATTGGATGGTACATGACCTACATGCCGTTAATGAAGCCACAGTTTCTAACACCCACATCGTGCCCAATGCACACACAACTTGTTGGCTCAGGTTACCATTACCCCTACTCACTCCACTGTGATTGATTTGTCCTTTAGTCCCTACCGCCTCACAGATGAGGTGGTAGATGCTTTTTGTGCCTAGAACTGGCAATTTTGTGTTCCCCCACACTGGGCCTATCAGATTATTACATTTAGATTGTATTGTTAATGAAGTGAGTGGCCATGACTCAGCTGTCCTCACCCAACTGCATGGCCAGCAATAACGCCCCATAGTATAATATTCAGTCAGACTTGATCCCGTGGCCAGAGGTGCCCCTTTCTGCATCAGAGCTGTAGTAGTTGTACTAGCTATGCTTGATGAAAGCTCTGAGATAGTTCTGAACCACAAAGTGATGCTGATATTACATCTATCCTCATGAACGTACAATCCAAATGATTGTTTTGTTGCCCATTATTGTTCCATTTTGTTGCCTGACAATGTTGCTCTCCAAAGGTGTAATACTTTGGACCCAGCCACCCTGTTGCCTCTGGACCAAGGGGGGAGGGAAGAGTTAGGGCACCGCACTTTAAACTTTTCTTTCAGATTCAAAGGAAGAGGCTCCTGACTGTTTGCAGATGATGTCACAAGAGGTAGTGGGATTTGGTAAATCAGTCATTAGGTAACCTAGATCATGTGCTCTTTGTGGATGGATCGAGGTATGGCAGGTACTACACAGGTTGGGCAGTGGTGATTAAACGTGAACTACCACACTTGTCTGCTCAGAAGTGAAGCTAAAAGACTCCGAAGATGGCTTGCAGATATGCAGATAGGAAAACAGCCACCATTTACACCGATTCCAGGTGTGCTTTGGGATAGCCCATGACTATGGGCCCATATGGAAAGCCAGAGACTCCTTGATCGCTTCAGGTAAACCCATCGAAAATGGGGAAGCAGTGAGGTCTCTGATGGAAGCCCTCGTGTCACTAACATGAGGGGTGATAGCAACGAAAGGCCACTGTAAACAGATGCAGAGGAGGCAAAGGGGAAAGCCACGGCAGATCAGGTGGCAAAGATGGCTGCCAAATTACCTAAGCAGACCCCTGTCTTAAGTGGCCACAGTTCAGGTCCCTGAAATAACTCCTCCTGTCTCCCGAAAGTTCTTAAGACCTTACAGAACCAGATGGGGAAGGAGGAAAGGGACTGGTGGATGAAAAAGGGGGGACTACAAATAAGAAGGGAAACTTTACCTTCCCAGGTCCCTCTACTCCACGATGGCACAGGCAACCCATGGAGTGATGCACCAGACAAAAACTGCTATGTGTGATTTAGTATGTAGCATATGGTACGCCCCAGGGTTCAGCACTGTAACAGTCAGACATACTCAAGGATAAATGGTTTGTGCCCAGAACAACATGGGCAAGGTGGTTAAGGTACCCAAGAAACACGTCCTGCTTTTTGTATCTGTTTCAACGTTTGCAGACTACCTTCAAATATCCAAGGTGGGCATGTATGAGTATGTATTGATATGTGATGACTTGTTTTCAGGATGGCCAAAACCGTACCCAAAGAAGTAAAGAAGATTATGGCTGAAGTTGTGTGCAAGTATGGGGTACCTTAGATCATTGAAAGTGACACAGGTGTTCACTTCACAGGTGAAGTGATGCAGGAGATGACGAAGGTTTTGGGTGTAGGACAGGCCTTACATGCTTCGTACATCCACAAAGCAGCAGTAGAGTAGGGAAAAGGAACTGAACGGGACAAGTTAAAGATTTAAAGTCTTAATAGAGTACCTGCTGGTAGCCCTCTTTTAGTAAGGCATACGCCTAACCGTGAGACAGGCCTTTGTCCCTATAAGGTCCTTTTTGGGTCAGCCCCTAGAATAGGATTTTACTTCCCACAGCAGCTCCAGATGCAACATGGTTGTCTGACAGATTATGTGATCAGTTTTGTATAAGCATTTGACTAAAGTACATTTTCGAGTTTTTGCTTCACTTCCAGGTTTTGATAAAATTAATAAAGTTAGGGAAAGATCATCTGACTTCCCCTTGCTCAAATCCAGTGTCACGGGAGGTTGTTCGCTAGGTATGGCTTGTCGTGGAAGCTGGTGAAGAGGAGGCGGAGCATTGGGACAGATGTTTAGGTTTAGGGAGAGAATGAAATTCAAGGGGGGACTGTTAAAGATGGGTGAATTTTATTCTATATTTTGTATATCTAGGATTGTAATGAGTTAACTTTTTCTACTTCCAAGTGCCCACCCACCCCCCTCTTTGTTTCAAAACTGGAGAGGAGAGAGAGGGGGGCAAAGAGCTGTGCTGTGAGAAGTGTCTGATTTCTCATTTTTCTACAGGTGTTCAATAGAGTGTGGTGGAATGCGTAGGCCAATCATATGGCTTGATGATATGTATATATTATTCACTGCCTATAGAGAAGCACCTCTTTGAAGTGTCACATATGACGTAGGCAGTATTCTTGTTAGAATAAACTCCATTACAAAATGGCGATGGTAACCAGATGTTTACATTAGTTCACATTCCAAAGTGGTACTCACTGTGCAGATGTTGAAGTGTTATCTCTGTTTCTCTTATCACTTTTTCCTTTTTGACCAATGAAACAATGTTTTAGCCTCAGAGAGGACTGCCCTCTTCTGAAGATTCATAAACGCTTAGACCATGTAATAAAGTTAGAGATTGCTTTGACCAACTTCTGTGTCAGTGTCCAGTCTCTCAGCCAGGCGTGGATATTAACCCCTGGGGGGGTACATTGATCTGGAACACAAGAGTGTATCTAAAATACCCTAATTTAGGGTGGTTTTAACACCACCGCACTCACTGATTCGCTCATTAGCGTATTGTTAATCAACATTGGTACTTTTATAGTATCTGTAAGTGATCAGAACTGATCACAGTAAGAGCTACAATAGTATTAGTGTCACCATAGCTCGCCCTCCACCCAAGACGCAGTGTTTGCTTAATTAGGCCTGATCGGTCGCCCACACGTGCGTTCACCCACGCTCACCCCGCCAATCACTTTACAAGTGCTACGGCGATAAAAAAAATAAAAAATCACTTTTGATATTTTTTATCAATTGCAGCGGCTTCCGGTTTTTCGCTAGCCTCCCATTTGTAAGACAGGCTTGCTTTTTTTCCTTGAGTAGTCTCAGGGAATACCCCCTAAATTTTGTTGCCCAAATGGCAAATGAGGAGTATTCTTCTGAAGAGGCCTACAGGCTTCTGACCCAGTCGGATGAGGAATGGGAACCCTCATCTGACGACTCCAGTGGGTCAGAATACGAACCTGTAGAAAGCAGTGGCAGTCTGACCCAAAGTTTGGACGATGAGGTTGGAGGTCCCTGATACCACCAGGCGTACCCGGCCCCGTGTTGCTAGACCACAGGTTGCGCAGGATCGGCTTTAAGGGCAGCAGAGTGGGGCTGGCGCTGTCGGATTACTTGATGTGGCATACACCAGCAGCGCAGCCCATCCTGGACCTAGTACCAGCACTGCCGTACAACATGGTGAAGTGGCAAGCACCAGAAGGGCAGTTGAAGCTGGTACGGTGGCACATGCAGTAGTTCCCCCGTCGCAGCCACCGCACAGACAGGCCCATAGAGCCCCTAGAGTCCCTGAGGTGATGGCAAACCCCGATTGGCAGTCCCCAACTTCAGCCGCACCTGTAGTTCCCCCTTTCACCGCCCAGTCTGGAGTTCGGGTTGAGACAGCTGGGATTTTCTGGGATTTTTTGAGCTGTTCTTGACTGCGGAGCTCTTGGACATAGTCGTGGCAGAAAAAAATCGTTATGCCACTCAATTTATAGCCGCCAACCCGGGAAGCTTTTATGCCCAGACTTTCCGGTGGAAACCAGTCCAAGTTTCCGAAATTACATTTTTTTCTGGGCGATCCTCAACATGGATCTAACCAAAAAGCATGAATTGTGGTCATATTGGTCCACGAACCCAATTCATCACATGCCCATTAGGGATCGACCGATATTGATTTTTTAGGGCCGATACCGATACCGATAATTTGTGAATTTTCAGGCCGATAGCCGATAATTTATACCGATATTCTGGGAATTTTCATTTTTGAAAAAAAAATAAAAAATTCCCACAAATCTGCTGAAAATTTATGTTTATTGTTAATGTGTATATTTTTTTTTGTAAATCTTTCTTTTTCATTTATATTTAATATTTTGGTGTTTTTATTATTTTTTTGTAACTTTTTTTTTTTAACTAACTTTTAGCCCCCTTAGGGACTAGAACCGTTGTCCTATTCACCCTGATAGAGATCTATCAGGGTGAATAGGAGCTCACACTGTCCCTGCTGCTGTGTGCTCTGTGCACACAGCAGCATGGAGCTTATCATGGCAGCCAGGGCTTCAATAGCGTCCTGGCTGCCATGGTAACCGATCGGAGCCCCAGCATTACACTGCTGGGGCTCCGATCGGAGGAGCAAGGGAGAGGGGATCCTGTGGAGGGGCGAACTGCGACTGGGGTGGGGGGGCCCTATGCGCCACCACTGCTTAATACTGGGGGGGAGGGGGGGCGCACTGCGCCACCAATGCTTAATACTGGGGGGGCTTGGGGGGGGGGGCGCACTGCGCCACCAATGTCTGATACTGGGGGGCTTGGGGGGGCGCACTGCGCCACCAATGAAGCTTAATCTCACATTTATTCATATACAGGAGGCGGGAGCTGGCTGCAGGATCACATAGCCGGCTCCCGACCTCTATGAGCAGTAGCTGCGATCCGCGGCACCTGAGGAGTTAACTACCGCAGATCGCAGCTACAGCTCATAGAGGCCGGGAGCCGGCTATGTGATCCTGCAGCTCCCGCCTCCTGTATATGAATGAATGATAGATTAATCTTCATTGGTGGAGCAGTGGCCATAGCTCCTCCCCTCCTCCTGTCTCCTGTCCTTACATTGGCGGCAGCGGCAGCACAGGGGGAGGAGACACTGCTCCTTCTCCCCTGTGCTGCTAAGGGGAACACGGAGAGCGCTGTCAGCAGCGCGATCTGTGTTCCCCATACACTATCGGTATATCGGCAAAATAGATGCCGATACCGATAGTGTTCAAAATCCTGAATATCGGCCGATAATATCGGTAAATCCGATAATCGGTCGATCCCTAATGCCCATGTTCTCTGCTGCTATGTCCAGGACACGATTTGAGACCATCCTGCGTTTCCTGCACTTTAGCGACAACACCACCTCCCGTCCCAGAGGCCAACCAGCTTTTGACCGACTCCACAAAATTCGGCACCTCAAAGAGCTCATAGCAGATTTGTATACCCCGGAGCAAAACATCTGCGTAGACGAGTCCCTTATACATTTTACCGGGCGCCTTCGCTTCAAACAATACATCCCAAGCAAGAGCGCCCGGTATGGGGTCAAATTGTATAAGCTCTGTGAAAGGGCTACAGGCTATACCCACAAATTTCGGATCTATGAGGGTAAAGATCAGACCCTGGAGCCGGTCGGTTGCCCTGACTACCTGGGGAGCAGTGGGAAGACAGTCTGGGACTTGGTGTCACCCTTATTTGGCAAGGGGTACCATCTTTATGTGGACAATTTTTACACAAGTGTGGCACTCTTCAGGCATTTTTTCCTAGAACAGATTGGCTGCTGTGGCACCGCACGAACTAGTCGCGCGGGCTTCCCCCCAACGGCTCGTTGCCACCCGTCTTGGAAGGGGGGAGAAGGGCTGCCTTGTATAATGAAGAACTGCTTGCGGTGAAATGGAGAGACAAGCGTGACGTTTACATGCTCTCCTCCATTCACGCAGACACAACAATCCAAATTAAACGAGCAACCAGTGTCATTGAAAAGCCCCTCTGTGTCCACGACTATAATTTGCCCAAGGGAGGGGTGGACTTCAATGACCAGATGTTGGCTCCGTATTTAGTTTCCCGACGCTGGTATAAGAAGGTGTCTGTATATTTGATTCAATTGGCTGCATATAATAGTTTTGTTCTCTACAGTAAGGCCCCATGCACACGGCCGTGTTTCACAGCCGTGTGCGGGCCGTGAAACCGCGGCCTGGATCCCTCCTGAGAGCAGGAGCGCACGGCGTCACTGGTTGCTATGACGCCGTGTGCTCCCTGCTGCCGGCACAGTACAGTAATACACTGGTATAGATCATACCAGTGTATTACTGTATTGCCACGGCAGCAGGGAGCGCACGGCGTCATAGCAACCAGTGACGCCGTGCGCTCCTGCTCTCAGGAGGGATCCAGGCCGCGGTTCCACGGCCCGCACACGGCCGTGAACAACGGCCGTGTGCATGGGGCCTAAGGCTGGGAGAACAGGATCCTTCCTCAAATTTCAGGAACAGATCATCGAGAACCTCCTGTATCCAGGAGGTTCCTTGGCCCCATCCACCAGTGTAGTGAGCCGTCTACACGAGCGACATTTCCCCAATGTCGTTGCTGGTACCTCAACCCAACCGTCACCCCGAAAAAGATGTCGTGTCTGTAGCAGGAGTGGAATAAGGCGTGACACCCGCTATTTCTGTCCTGACTGCCCTGACCACCCTGCCCTATGCTTAGGGGAGTTTTTCCGGAAGTACCACACACACAGGTACACTATTAGCATAGGGATTGCATCACACAGGACAGGCACACAGGGCTCATAGGGCCCTTTCACACAGAGCTGCTGCAAACCTCTCTTTTCACCTGCGATAAAGTGCATAATGTACTTTGCCACATCTCTGGGCAATTTGCGCTTTGCACATTGTCCCATGCGGAAGGAGAGGTTTGTCCTATAAAAAAGGTAAAAAAAGCAAAACAAAAAAAAAAAAAAAGATTTCTCCTCTGCAGTAAAAAAAAGATACGTTTGCCGAGGCTTATGAGCTGAGGGGCGGTGTTCATATGCTTTGGCAAACACTTTGTATATAAAAAAAAAACAAAAAAAAAAAAAAACACTTTTGTCACAAGTTAGCGGAAAATTATGTTCTTTTCTTACAAAGTCTCATATTCCACTAACTTGTGACAAAAAAATAAAAACTTCCATGAACTCACTTTGCCCATCATGAAACACCTTGGGATGTCTTCTTTCCAAAATGGGGTCACTTGTGGGGTATTTATACTGCCCTGGCATTTTAGGGGCCCGAATGCGTGAGAAGTAGTTTGAAATCAAAATGTGTAAAAAATTTCTGTGAAATCCTAAAGGTGCTCTTTAGAATTTGGGCCCATTTGCCCACCTAGGCTGCAAAAAAGTGTCACACCTGTGGTATCGCTGTACTCATGAGAAGTTGACTTCTCCTGAGTACGGCGATAACACATGTGTGACACTTTTTTGCAGCCTAGGTGCGCAAAGGGGCACAAATTCCTTTTAGGAGGGCATTTTTAGACATTTGGATTCCAGACTTCTCACGCTTTAGGGCCCCTAAAATGCCAGGGCAGTATAAATACCCCACAATATAAATACCCCATTTTGGAAAGAAGACTCCCCAAGGTATTTTGTGATGGGCATAGTGAGTTCATGGAAGTTTTTATTTTTTGTCACAAGTTAGTGGAATATGAGACTTTGTAAGAAAAGAACATAATTTTCCGCTAACTTGTGACAAAAGTGTTTTTTTTTTTTTTTTTTTTTTTTATATACAAAAACACTTTTGTCACAAGTTAGCGGAAAATTATGTTCTTTTCTTACAAAGTCTCATATTCCACTAACTTGTGACAAAAAATAAAAACTTCCATGAACTCACTATGCCAATCACAAAATACCTTGGGGAGTCTTCTTTCCAAAATGGGGTATTTATACTGTGGGGTATTTATACTGCCCTGGCATTTTAGGGGCCCTAAAGCGTGAGAAGTCTGGAATCCAAATGTCTAAAAATGCCCTCCTAAAAGGAATTTGTGCCCCTTTGCGCACCTAGGCTGCAAAAAAGTGTCACACGTGTTATCGCCGTACTCAGGAGAAGTCAACTTCTCATGAGTACAGCGATACCACAGGTGTGACACTTTTTTGCAGCCTAGGTGGGCAAATGGGCCCAAATTCTAAAGAGCACCTTTAGGATTTCACAGAAATTTTTTACACATTTTGATTTCAAACTACTTCTCACGCATTCGGGCCCCTAAAATGCCAGGGCAGTATAAATACCCCACAAGTGACCCCATTTTGGAAAGAAGACATCCCAAGGTGTTTCATGATGGGCAAAGTGAGTTCATGGAAGTTTTTATTTTTTTTGTCACAAGTTAGTGGAATATGAGACTTTGTAAGAAAAGAACATAATTTTCCACTAACTTGTGACAAAAGTTTTTTTTTAATCAGACATGTAGAACAATAAATTTAGAGAAAAATTAATCTAGAAACGTAGTTTTATTTTAAAAATTTTACAACTGAAAGTGAAAAATGTCTTTTTTGCAAAAAATTTGGTAAATTTTGATTAATAACAAAAAAAGTAAAAATGTCAGCAGCAATGAAATGCCACCAAATGAAAGCTCTATTAGTGAGAAGAAAAGGAGGCAAAATTAATTTGGGTGGTAAGTTGTATGGCCGAGCAATAAAACGTGAAAGTAGTGTAGTGCAGAATTGTAAAAAGTGGTCTGGTCATTAAGGGGGTTTAAGCTAGGGGAGCTGAGGTGGTTAAAAAGTGGGTTTTGGCATTTTTCTTAAAAAAGTTGCTTCTAAACTTCTAACGTCCTAATAAAATGACATTTCCAAAACGATGCCAACATAAAGTAGACATATGGGGAATGTTAAGTAATAAATATTTTATGAGGTATCACACTGTTTTAGGCCCCTTTTACACGAGCGAGTTTTGTGACGTGAACGCATAGCACCCGCACTGAAGCCTGATCCATTCTTTTCATTGGGTCTGTGTACATGAGCGTTGTTTTTCACGCATCAGTTCTGCGTTGCATAAAAATCACAGCATGTTCTATATTCTGCGTTTTTTTTAACGCAGCCCTGGCCCCATAGAAGTGATTGGGGCTGCGTGAAAAACGCATTGCATTCGCAAGCAAGTGCGATGCGTTTTTCACTGATGGTTGCTAAGAGATGTTGTTTGTAAACCTTCAGTTTTATCACGCGTGTGAAAAACGTATCAAAACGCATTGCTCCCGCGCGGAAAAAACTGAACGCAATCGCAGACAAAACTGACTGAACTCGCTTGCAAAATAGTGCAAGTTTCAATGAACACACCCTGAACGTATCCGGACCTAATCCGTCACACTCGTGTGAAAGAGGCCTTAAAAAGCAAAGAAATAGAAATTTAGAAAAATGGAAATTTATTTGACTCAAATTTATGACTAGCATGAAGTACAATGTGCCATGAGAAAACAATCTGTGAATGACTTGGATAAGTAAAGGCGTTCCAAAGTTATTACCACATAAAGTGAGATATGTCAGATTTGCAAAATTAGGCCTGTTCAGGAAGGGGGCAAATGGCCCAGATGGGAAGTGGTTAAGGACCAGTTCAGTTATGAAGTCACTTTATGGGTGGTTTCTATTATGTAAGGCTACTTTCACACTAGCGTTCGTCGGTCCGCTCGTGAGTTCCGTTTGAAGGGGCTCACGAGCGGACCCGAACGCAGCCGTCCAGCCCTGATGCAGTCTGAATGGATGCGGATCCGCTCAGACTGCATCAGTCTGGCGGCGTTCAGCCTCCGCTCCGCTCGCCTCCGCACAGACAGGCGGACAGCTGAAGGCGTGCGGATCCGTCCAGACTTACAATGTAAGTCAATGGGGACGGATCCGTTTGAAGATGCCACAATATGGCTCAATCTTCAGGCGGATCCGTCCCCCATTGACTTTACATTGAAAGTCTGGACGGATCCGTACGAGGCTATTTTCACACTTAGCTTTTATATGCTAAAATAATGCAGACGGATCCGTTCTGAACGGAGCCTCCGTCTGCATTATTATGATCGGATCCGTTCAGAACGGATCCGATCGAATGCTAGTGTGAAAGTAGCCTAAGCCTCACAAATGGCCACATTTTAGATACTATACCCCTCAAGGTATAGAAAAACGATTTTACTTTGTTAACCTTTTAGGTGTTCCACAAGAATTAAAAGGAAAATGTAGAATAAAAATTTCATAATTTTAATTTAAAAAAATTCTGCAACACGGCAAGGATTAACAGCCAAACAAAACTCTATATATATTGCCCTGATTCTGTAGTTTACAGAAACACCCCATATGTGGTCATAAATGTATGGGCACATGGCAAGGCGCAGAAGCGAAGGATCAATATATGGTTTTTGGAGGGCAGACTTCACTGGGATAATTTGAAGTTAGGGTACTTTCACACTTGTGACAAAGGATTCCGGCAGGCAGTTCCGTCGCTGTAACCGCCGGATCCGGATCAGTCTGACAAATGCATTGAAATACCTGATCCGTCTCTCTGGTGTCATCCAGAAAAAACGGATCCGGTATTTATTTTTTGCATTTTTAAAGGATCCGTTTTGCTGGAACACTTAATGCCGAATCCGGCACAAATACATTTCAAGGGAAATTAATGCCGGATGCGGCATTCCGGCAAATGTTCAGGATTTTTGTCCTGAGAGAAAACTGCCGCATGCTGCAGTATTTTCTCCAGCCAAAAAACGTAAGAGGGATTGAACTGATGCATCCTGATTACTGAACGGAATGCTCTCCTTTCAGAACGCATTAGGATAAAACTTTTTTTCCAGTATTGAGCTCCTGTGACGGAACTCAACACCGGAAAAGAAAAAACGCTAGTGTGAAAGTACCCTTACCATGTCGCAATTGAAGACACCAAGATGCTCCCCTACAGTAGAAGCTCCCAAACGGTGATCCCATTTTGTAAATTACGGTATAAGCGGACAGTTTTGTTGGTACTACAGTCCTGATCAAACGTTTAAGACCACTGGAAAAAAAATGGCAAAAAAAATAAAAAAAATGAAAAAAAATCAGATTTAGCATAGCTGGACCTTAACAAGGTTCCAAGTAGAGCTTCATGCAACAAGAAGAAATGGAAGTTAGACAAAACAACGAATAAACTGAAACAGGCTGTTTTTCAGCTGATCAAAAGTTTAGGACCACACCTCCAAAACAGAAATTCAACTTCAAAACACGAACTCAGCAATGAGTACCTCCACCATTATTGTTGATCACTTCTAAAATTCGGCATGCTTGATACAAGCGTTTCCATGAGGTGAGTGGGAACATTTCTCCAAGCGGTGAAGACGGCCGCGCCGCATGAAGGCCATCTACTGTCTGGAACTGTTGTCCATTTTTGTAAACTTCCCTTGCCACCCATCCCCAAAGGTTCTCAATTGTATTTAGATCAGGGAAACACGCAGGATGGCCCAAAAGAGTGATGTTAGTCTCCTGGAAGAAGTCCCTTGTCCTGCGGGCATGGTGTACTGTAGCGTTGAAAAACCCAGTCGTTACCATTCTGCAACATCTGTACAGCGGATAGCCAGCGGCCGTTTGACGCCCCTGCACTTCCTGAAGCTCCATTGTTCCACTGAAGGAAAAAGCACCCCAGACCATTATGGCGCCCCCTCCACTGAGGCGCGTAGAAAACATCTCAGGTGGGATCTGCTTGTCATGCCAGTAACGTTGGAAACCATCAGGACCAGCTAGGTTAAAAAAAAAAAAAAAAAAAAAAAAAAAAAAATCATGAGAATAAAACTTTCTTCCACCTTTGAATGTCCCATGTTTGGTGCTCTCTTGCAAAGTCCAAACGAGCAGTTCTGTGGCGTTCAAGGAGACAAGGTCTTAGAAGACGTTTTTTGTTTTTGAAGCCCTTCAGTCTCAGATGCCGTCTGATGGTTATGGGGCTGCAGTCAGCATCAGTAAGGGCATTTTAATTTGGGTTGAGGATCTTCCAGTGTCTTGACGGACAGTCAACTGGATCCTCCGGCTCAGTGCTGGTGAATTTTTTTTGGGTCTTCCACTTGACTTTTGTTCCATAACCCTCAGGCTCATTTAAGAATTTAAGAAATTCCAAATGACTGTCTTACTGCGTCCCAACTCAGCAGCGATGGCGCGCTGTGAGAGACCCTGCTTATGCAGTTCAACAACCCGACCACGTTCAAAAAGGGAGTTTTTGCCTTTGCCATCACAATGTGTAAATCCACATCTTTGCACAGACTTGGCCTTTTAAAAGGCATGTGGTCCTAAAATTTGGATCAGCTGAAAAACAGCCTGTTTCAGTTTAATCGTTATTTTCAATTAATTGATTGCGCAAAAAATATTTAGTCTCACGCTCATTTCTTCTTGTTGCATGTTGAAGCTCTACTTGGAACCTTGTTAAGATCCAACAATGTAAAATAAGATTTTTTGCAATTTTTCAAGTGGTCTTAAACTTTTTGATCAGGACTGTATTTTGGGTACATATGATTTTTTATTGCTCTAGATTATGCTTTTTGTGAGCTAATCTAAACAAAAACAAAAAATGGCTGTTCTGGCATAGTTTTTATTTTTTGCATTTTACAATGTTCACCTGACAGGTTAGATCATGTGCTATTTTTATAGACCAGATTGATACAGACACAAAAAGACTAAATATGAAAAAATAAATAAAATTCTTCTGTTAGTTACATAATAAAGTATTTTAGAGGAAAAAAAAAATTGGATTTTTTGTACTCACCGTAAAATCCTTTTCTCGTAGTAGGCCTTGGGGGACACAGCACCATGGGTATACGTCTAACTACCGCTAGAAGGCACTAGACACAAAAAGTGTTGGCTCCTCCCAGGTGGGCTATACCCTCTCCACAGGCACGAGGCTATTCAGTTTGTACCAAAAGCAGTAGGAGAGAGAAGAAAAGCAAGGAATCAACAACTCCCGTACCGGGAAAGATCAAGAGACCAGCCCAGAGAAGCAGAAGTAAAAAAACATAGGGTGGGATCTGTGTCCCCCAATGCCTACTACGAGAAAAGGATTTTACGGCGAGTACAAAAAATCCAATTTTCTCGTGCATGGCATTGGGGGGGGGACAGCACCATGGGACGTCCCAAAGCAGTCCCCAAGGGTGGGAAAAGAACAGCCATGCCACCGGTTGGGCATACAGGTGCAGGAGAACCATGTGACCCAACAGGAAAAAACACGGAATGGGCAAGAGGTTCCATTACAAGGAAGAACCCTCAAGGAAGAAGCAGTGAAGACTGCCAGCACCCCAGGACAAATGCCTGGAAGAAAATCCCAAATGCAAGAAGGCGGCAAAAGGGAACACCGAGCTCAGCCAAGGGCTGGAGAAAAAAAAAATTAGGACAGCACCGCGTGTTGGAACTACCTAACGCTCTAAATTGTCTCAGACCCAAAGAGCGAAAAAACCCGTGGCCAAGCCCTGACAGGCCAGGGGAGAAAGGAAACAAGGAAGCACTGGAAGCCAAACGAGTGAAGGAAGCCATAGCATAACTCACATGTGAAGGGAGCAGGTCTCCCCTCACCACAAGGCCAGATGATGAAGGTAAGCGCCCTATTTAAAAAGGTGAAAACCAAGGCTGCTAGAGGAAACCACCAACCCTTGGAGAAGGAGGGGGTTGTAGGTAAAGGCCAGGAAAAGAGAATGATAAGACCTGCGTCCCAAAAACAGGAGACGAGGCTCGAGCCTCTGAAAACAAGATATCACTGTGAAGCGTAAGACCAAAGAAAACTCTGGGCATGTGAAGTATCAGGGAAAAAAGGAACCAGATACAGGCCCAGGAAATCTCAGCAGGGACACACTGGACTGAGAGACATGGGAGTAGAAGGAGAGTACTCCAAACAGCCTAAGGAGGAAAGGTTCTGCAACAGGAGGAGGTCCCTCCTGAAGGAGACCATACGGCGGAATTGCAAACCGTAGCACTAAACCACTCAATACCAGGTACTTGACGTGGGAGGATGGGAAGAGAGACACGAATCCCAAGAGGGCCACAAGGCTATTGGAACCCATAAAGGGAACAATCAACCCAGCCCCCCCCCCCCCCCCAAAAAAATAAAAATAAATAAATAAATATCCAGGAAAGGTGAAATGAAACAACTATAGGGGAAGGGACATTGGCCATGGACAACTAGCCATTCCAAGAATAGTGACTAGCAAACTGTATACATTGTCCCAGAGAGGGCAAGTACAGCAGCTCGGGATGTACCACTAAATCAACAGACATCCATATGCATAAGGAATGAAGAAGTCGCCATGAAAAGAAAACGGGTAAGACTACACAGAAATGTAAAAACCAGCTGCGACCGGCATACTGAAAACTCCCAGGGGGAAGAAAGTACCTGACAGATGCAGACGACGGCAAGGTCCTCTGTCACGTAGTACAACTAAGCAGAGAATATAAGGGAATACTGAGAACACCTGGACCCAGAAGGAACTACGGGACCCTGTCCGATGCCAGAGCAATCAGCTGAAAATTCACCTACCAGACAGGTGTGTGGCGCTCAGTGGTCCTGTCCCTGACCCGTCAGGGAGGACGTCCAGTGACTATAAATGCCGGTGACCCGAGAAGGATTCTGTGTGGCGGAGTACATCCAGCGATGACCGAAAACTGCTGCAGCGGCCAGTGCTCACCAAGCTAGGTGCCCCAACAAGGTAGAAGATCCAGTGGAGATCCCTGTACTCCACCAGGAATGGGCCGCTCTGTAATAGGAACCAACGCAAGTACTCCTCTATAACATGGGGTAACGAGGAGCGCAGCATACCGTAGTACCTTATAGAGATGGCAAGAGCAACCCTAGCACAAAGGCCAACAAACCACCTGGCCATGGTGTAGGGAGCGTGGTGGTATGTGGACCACCCGCCAGATCAGAACAGATCAGCCATATACTGGAGCTACCAGAAGTAGCACTAGACCGACAAGGTGGGGGTTGGGCTGGCCCACCCCTGCCAGATATGGTAACCATGCACATGCTGAACCAGGATGGCCTGTTGTAGACAGTGCCTTGAGAAGTACAAGGAGACCATTGAGCACAACAGTAACAGAGTGGCAGATGTATGGAAGAACCAAAAGGATGGAACCAACATCCGCAGCATAGATTAGAACCCGGGGGCAGAAAGCACCCAGTAATACAGAAACTGTATGGGCCACAGATTGCACCATAGGGCCCACCTCCTGGGGTACTACAAACACACGCCTAAAATATAGGTAAAGTGGCTGCATGTTGCCTTCTAAGGAGGGTGGAAACATAGCCACAGTATCTGGGAATACAACAGCATTTGGAGGGTACAGGAATTCAACCTGTAAAGTAGAAATACGGCTGTGTAGTGCAGAGATAAAACCAGACAGGTGTAATGGGTACAGCATCTGGAGATGGTAGAGGTACTACTTTTAAGATCGGAGCAATGTGGCCACATGGTGCACTCTAGAACCAGAACAAAGAACAAGAGAGGTGCACACTACAATCAGGTAGGTGCAATGGCAACTGAAGGAGGCCCTCTATTTCGCCTGAAAAAAAAAAGGGAAACGGGGCCGCATAGTACACCATAGAGCCAGACAGGTGTAACGGCTGCAGCATCAGAGAGGGTGCAGGAACTCTACCTATGAAGGGAGTAAGATGGCTGTTTGGTGCACACTATGATGAGGTAGGTGCAATGGCCACGGCAATTGGAGGAGGCCTCAATATCTCGTCCGGTAAGGGAGAGAAAATGCCACATGGTACACCATAAGGCCAGACAGGAGCAACGGCTACAGCATCCGGAGAAGGTGCAGGTACTCTACCTATGAAGGGATCAAGGTGGCAGCTTGGTGCCCACTAGAACCGGACAGAGGCAAGTCTACGGCAATTGAAAGTGGCCTCTATATCTCGCCCGTCGGGAGAAATGTTCCCGCATGGAACACAATAGAGCCCGCCAGGGGTATTGGCTACAGCATCTGGAGACGGTGTAGGTACTCTACCTATGAAGGGAGCAAAATGGCTGGGAACAGACAGGTGCAATTGCTACGGCAATTGAAGGCGGCCTGTATATCTCGCCCGGAAGGGAGAAATAGTGCCGCATGGAACACCATAGAGCCAGCCAGGACTAATGGCTTCAGCATCTGGAGTAGGTGTAGGTACTCTACCTATGAAAAGGAGCGAGGCGGCTGGAAACAGACAGATATAATTGGTTTTTTACTCACCAACCTACAGGAGGCGTTTGCCCGAGCCAACAGCTTGCCTAGAACAGGAACCCCCTGTAATGAGGTAGAGTGGCGAACACGAGCACCAGGATGGGTAGAGCATAGCCCCTGGTATAGGGGAACCAGGAAGGCTTGTCAGGTACAGCCTATGGCAGTGGTGCAGGTACCCCCCTGTTAAGGAGAAGGCGTAAGTACCAGAGACACCACGTAGGTGACTCCGTATGCTAAAGACGGCTGAATACCTATGCAGTCAGGGGAGCGCCATCCGAAAATCCACTAGAGGGGATACCAACCCTGGGTAGGAGAGGTTGCTCCGTGCACGTTAGTCTTGACCTCCCAGAGGGCTTCTGTATGGAGGAAGACAAGACCGTCTGATGCTCTGTTCCAAGGGAATCGGTGCAGAGGAGTCCCCAGAGGCAACGGATGGGGTGACAGGAAAGGATTATTCACCAGCCTCAGGCCTGTTCTGGGGAGGACCCGAGGAGGGGTGGAACTCTGTTGAGACCACCCAAGGTTGTACTGTGAACTACCCCTTGCCGGACCCGGTATCTGAGCGTGCCCCATCTGCGGGGAGGACCCTGGGAGGGCAGAGGTGGCCGCAATTTGGATAGGTAGCGGTCCAGCGACTCCGCCAGGGATTGGGAGACTCGGACAAGGTTCCCATGGCTTTGACAAGGAGGGAGACCATTCAGGGGGGACCTACACAAAAGGATTGGTCAGGGGACACGATGGGGTCTGGGAAGAGGTACTGCACACAAGCAGGGACAGGCTGACCGCATGGCAGCCTTCGTAGACAGCGGACGCACGTGAAAATACGTGGCGATCCTGCCATGTTCCCCAAAGAGGCGCTGCAGCAGCTATAGAGGTGGTCAGGAGGGCTGCAGGAGAAATGAAGCAATTGAGGGGGGGAGGGGTTAGCCACCCCCTCCAACAGAAAACCCACATTAGACCAGGAATGGGTGGAGGAGATAGCCTCTCCCGAGGGCCAGGCGGGGTCAGAAAAGCCCAGGATGCAAGGAGGAGGGGCCGGGAAGATCGCGGCCTAGCAGGCCCAAAAGTGGAACATGGAGCGCCAGCCTGCAGCAGGTATAACGGTGGAGATCACCGAGACCTTCAGAAGAGAGAAAAAAAAAAGAATAAAAAAAATTAAAAAATAAACAGCAGGACCTGCAAAAAAAAAAAAGCAGGACCTGCAAAAAAAAAAAGCAGGACAGGTCTGCCTCCTACACACACACTAGACTAAAACTGAATAGCCTCGTGCCTGTGGAGAGGGTATAGCCCACCTGGGAGGAGCCAACACTTTTTGTGTCTAATGCCTCCTAGTAGTAGTTGGACGTATACCCATGGTGCCGTGTCCCCCAATGCCATGCACGAGAAAATGACTATTACAGTGAATTGTTCATTTCTTTGTTTTTATGTCTCCATTTTCTAAAAGCCATTTTTTTGGGGGGACAAATGTCTTGCGTACGGGCTCATTTTTTGCAGGAAGAGTTAACATTTTTATTGGTACCATTTATGGGTACATATTATTACACTATTTGGGGTAAGGTGACGAAAAAAAAGTTTCTTTTGGCACAGTTTTCATATATATATTTTTACCATTCACCTTAAGGGATAGATCATGTGATATCTTATAGAGCAGGTGATTACGGATCTAGCGATACCCAATATGTCCATTTGTCTTTATTTTCGTTTTCCACAATAAAAGCATTTAAAAAAAAAAAAGAAAAATCATGTTTTAGTGTCTCCATATTCTGAAAGCCATACTGTTTTTATTTTTTGGGCGATTGTCTTATGCAGGGACTCAATTTTAGGGGGATTTGGTGATGGTTTGATTGGTATTATGTTGGGGTATATATGACTATATGATCACTTGGCATTACACTTTTTGTGATGGAAGGACAAAAAAAAAAGTTGTTTTTGCGCTTTTTTTTTTTTTTTTAATGGTGTTCAGGTGAGGGGGCAGATTAAGTGATATTTTTATATAGCCGGTCGTTACGGACGCGGCAACAAAGAATATTTTATTTATTTATTTTTTTACAATTTTATGTGCTTTATCATGGGAAATTGCCTTTTTTTTTCTTTACTGTTTATTTTTGCCCCACTCTGGCACTTCAACCACTGTCTGTCCGCTTTTACACTAGCAGAGAACCTATGAGATCTTACAGACTCCTGTAGAAGGCAAGGCATTGGGATGCCTTCCCAGCCATTGGATTCCTGTCACCGCAGTGTGGGGACTCGATGAGGACGGGGAGTACCCTCCACAAACCCCCTGCATGCCTCGGTCAGCTTCTTGCAATGCATTTGTGAGACGGATGCGCATCTGTCTACAAATGCTGTCCGTTTGAATGCGACGGAACTGCTTGCCGGATTACTCTGCCGCAAGTGTGAAAGTAGCCTTATGGAGTCACTTATATCTTTGTAGTTTTTAGTAAGTGTGCATAACTACAGTACTGTGCCCATCATTTTTTTTTAGCTTTATTACATCAAGAGCATTTTGCTCCTGAATGGGGAAGCTTATTTAACTTCTATTTCAGAATCCTGGGGGATTAATATGCAAAGTGCTTCAATTTCGCACATTTTTTTTTCATGTGCCACACATGTCCCTCATTGTGCACTGTTCATGCTTTTTTCCCCTTAGGGCGCATGTACACGGCCGCGTTTTTCGTGGTCCATAAATTACAGATCGGCAAACCCGGGTATGGCCCAGCGCATCCCACAATTATTTTTTTTTACTTCTGTAGAAATGTCCTGGCCTTGTCTGCAAAACGGACAATAGGACATGTTCTATTCTTTTACGAGGGTGCAAAATTTGCATTTTTTTGTACGGTCATATGCATGAGCCCTCACTCAAATGCTGCAAAAATGTTACAGTCCATTGATATGGAGAGCGACGGCGCTTCTGTTCTCACAATGAAGCAACTAAGTGTACTTTCACACTTGTGTTGTTGGATTCTGGCAGGCAGTTCCGTTGCCGGATCCGGCAATCTATATGCAAACGGATACCATTTGTAAACGGATCCAGATGCGGATCTGTCTAAAAAAAAAAAAAAAATGCATTGCAATACCGGATCCGTCTCTCCGGTTGTCATCCAGAAAAACAGATCCGGTATTTATCTTTTTCGCGCAGACCACAAAACCTGACCGTTTTTCTGGAACACTTGGGGCCGGATCCAGCATTAATGCATAATAATGCCGGATCCAGCATTCTGGAAACCGTACAGTGACTGAAGACATCCTGATGCATACTGAACGGATTGCTCTCCATTCAGAATGCATTAGGATGAAACTGATCAGTTTTAAGGTATTCAGCCCCTAGGACGGAACTCAATGCTGGAAACGCAAGTGTGAAAGTCCCTTTAGTGGCACAAATTGTACAAATCAACACTATAGGAAGCCACCCAGTCAACCATGTTGTAGTCTTTATATGAGATGTAAACAGCCTTGTGATTTCACACACAGAATCAGCAAATAGCTTCCACTCCCCACTCCCACTGCTGAGCTTCACGGGAGCGCACCTCCAACCCGCAAGGTGAGCATGCTGGATCTTCTAGTCCTACAGCCAGAAACTCACCCCCACCTAAACGTTCCGCAATCCTGCTATCAGCCCATATTGTTTTACCCAGCAGTCACATCATTCACCGGGCCCCGACTGCCATCTTAAAGGAGCTCTGCGCGATCCTCACCTGCATTGCCCTTTTAAGAAAGGGGCCCGCCACAACACGATCCTGCGCTGCTCTAGCCTCCCACTTGATTCGGTTCATTGACGTCTTCGTGAACATATGACGGCGTGTCCTGTCACGTGTTTAGTGAGGCTGCCAAAAGCGCCATTTTTAGTAAGGGAATTGATGTACTTCCAGGAGATAAGCAGCGTTCACATATTGTCATAGATTATAAAAACCCATGTTATGACACATCAATGTGGATGTTGAAATTGCTATGTGCAGCCAGTAGAGACACACTAAGCACATACCTCTCTACTTAAAAAAAAAAAAACTAGGAGGGCAGTATCAGTGTCGCTCCCTGGCACATTTTTTTTTAACACTATGCTGCCCCTGTAACCACTTCCAGTGCCTATCTATGCAAGCCCAATCCTACCCAGTCCCCTTTGTGCCCTATGCTGTAATAGTGACCTTTCATGGTAAATAGAGATACAATTTCAAAATTTAACTTATAGGCAGATTTTCCATTTAAATTTTTTTTTTTCCAGTTACAAAGCAAGGGTTAACAGCCAAACAAAACTCATTATTTATGGCCCTGATTCTGTAATTTACAGAAACACCCCATATGTGGTCGTAAACTACTGTACGGGCACATGGCAGGGCGCAGAAGGAAAGAAATGCCATACGGTTTTTGGAAGGCAGATTTTGCTGGACTGTTTTTTTTTTGACACCATGTCCCATTTGAAGCCCCCCTGACGCACCCCTAGAGAAGAAACTCCAAAAAAGTGACCCCATTTTCGAAACTACGGGATAGGGTGGCAGTTTTGTTGGTACTAGTTTAGGGTACATATGATTTTTGGTTGCTCTATATTACACTTTTTGTGCGGCAAGGTAACAAGAAATAGCTTTTTTGGCACTGTTTTTTTTGTTATTTACATCATTCATCTGACAGGTTAGATCATGTGGTAATTTTATAGAGCAGGTTGTCACGGACGCGACGATACCTAATATGTATGCAATTTTTTTTATTTATGTAAGTTTTACACAATGATTTCATTTTTGAAACAAAAAAATCATGTTTTAGTGTTTTAGTGTTTCCATAGTCTAAGAGCCATAGTTTTTTTCAGTTTTTGAGCGATTATCTCGGGTAGGGTATGATTTTTGCGAGATGAGAGGACTGTTTGATTGTTACAATTTTGGCGTACATGCAACTTTTTTGATCACTTTTATTACCTTTTTAAGGAAGTAAGGTGGGCAAAATTTCAATTTCATCATAGTTTTTTATTTTTATGGCGTTCACCGTTCGGGTAAAGTAACATGACCGTTTTATAGATCAGGTCGTTACGGACGCGGCGATACCAAACATGTGTAGGATTTTTTTTCATTTTTAATCAGTGATAAATGTGTTTTTTTATTTTTGCTTTTTTATTTTTACATTTTTTTTACTTTTTTTTGGACCCAGACCCACTTGGTTCTTGAAGATCCAGTGGGTCTGATGTCTGTATAATACAGTACAGTACACTATATAGTGTTTTGTACTGTATTTTACTCACACTTTGTCTGAACAGATCTATGCCTTTAGCACAGATCTGTTCAGCACAATGGACAGCAGGATGCCTGAGAAGGCGTCCTGTTGCCATGGGAACCTTCCCCGTATGCTCAGTTGTGGCCACAACTGCGCAAACGGGGAAGGGTAATGAGAGGGGCTCCCTCCCTCTGTCACCCCATCCTGTCCGGGGGCTGCAAAGGCACAGCAGCCCCCCGATGGGAGAGGGAGCTCCCGACTGCTAACCTCTGCTCTTCCATACCGCGGTCCGTACGGACCACGGTATGGAAAGGGTTAAACGGCTGACATCGCATCACAGATGTCAACCATTTATACCACTGGCCACCAACGATTATTCAAGGGGAGGCGGGGGATTGCGATCCCGCCTCCCACAACGCCCGCCTCCCGCACCGCCCGCAACCAGCCCCCCCTGCACCCCGCCGACATAAAATCATTCAGGGGTGCAGGGGGGGTAAAACATATATATTCTAGGCATGTTAAAGTTTCTGATCCCCGCGGTCTGCAAGAACCAAGTGGGTCTGAGTAAAAAAAAAATATTAAAAAAGTATTAAATAAAAAATAAAGTGTTTTAAAATAAAAAAGTTTCACATGTAAAATAAAAAATCCCAAGTAATTTGAAAAATGTTAAAAATAGAAACAAATAAATAAAATAGACATATTAGTGGACCTCAAAGTGTACGCTAAATTGCTAGCCTTGCGGTTACGCCCCCTCATTCCGAAGTGTATTCATCAGGAGCAGGTGGGTTTTGTCCCGGGCAGGGAAGCACGCGATAGTACTTTGAAGACCTTGGGCATCATAGCTAGGGCTAGGAATACTAGGTCTCCTCTGTGTTTGCTTTCAGTGTACGCAGAGAAGGCCTTCGACAGGGTCAATTGGGGCTTCTTAGCCTTAACCCTGGAGCGTATAGGACTCGGTTCTAAAATGATTAAGCGTATTTTGGCTCTCTATTCTTCTCCCTCAGCTCAGGTAAGGGCCAATGGCCTTTTATCCGCACCTTTTGCTATTAAGAATGGTACACGCCAGGGTTGCCCCTTATCCCCCTTCCTATACATCCTGACCATGGAGTCCTTAGCTAACGCGTTGCGCAAGAATCAAGCTATAAAGGGGGTGAGAGTTGGGACTAAGGAGCATTAACTGTCCCTTTTTGCCGATGACCTGCTTCTCTACCTGTCGGACCCCAGAATAGGCCTTCCTTCGGTCTTGAGGGAATTTGAGAGGTTTGGGAGACTTGGTAACTTTAAAGTTAATATCCAGAATTCAGAAATCTTGAATATCTCATTGTCACGCAGGGAAATTTCCCATGTTAAAGAAGGCTTCTCGTTTAAAGTAGCTTCTGACTCGATTCGTCATTTAGGCATTACCCTCCCTGCAAACCCTAATCTCCTCTTTCAACTGAACTACAAACCTTTATTTAGGAAGGTAGAGGTTTCTCTCCAGAAATGGTCCCCTCTGCAGATTTCTTGGTTTGGTAGAATTAATGCCTTAAAGATGGACATCTTACCCAAATTCCTCTACCTGTTTCAGACTGCCCCATGTATTATACCAAATAGTTTCTTTGCTCAACTGCGGTCATTGGCTTCTAGGTTTATTTGGAATGGCACTAAGGCCAGGGTGAGTTACAAAGTCTTATCCAGGGCTAAGAGTATGGGGGGGAGCTGGCTTACCCGACTTCCAGGCATATTTTAGAGCCTCCATCTCTTATTGTGTCCTGGACCTTGTACACAATCGTTGTCTGAAACTGTGGGTGGACATAGAACACACCCTTGAACCTCATATGGTACCTGGGATATTTTGGCTCGCTACAGCAACGCAAAATAGCCTTCTACATACTCTTTGCTCTCCCCTACTCCAAATCCTGACTAAACTATGGAGTAGATTTGCATCCAAAATCAAGTTAATTTCAGCACCGGGCCCTTTGACACACATTGGGGCTCACCCTGGCCTCCCCTCACAGATCAGGAACCTTCCATCCTTCCGCACGGTCCCCCCTCCCCGGATCCTAATTAGGGACATCTTTAACAGCTCGGGGCTCGTACCTCTCGAAGAGCTATCACACATATTCCTAAATTCCCCGGGTCGCTGGCTCCACTATTTTCAACTTCGTAGCTTCTTGGGCTCTCTGGCTCCCGGATCTCAGTTGTCTGCACCTCTGACAAATTTTGAAAAGCTTTGTGTTGCCAATTCAGGCCCAGATCACGGTATCTCTTTGATATATGGCCTGTTGGGTGCCGGAGGAGATGGAGACTTATCACTCGTTGAACAGATGAGAAGTGTTGGGTTTGCCTCTGGTTGGGAGAGTGAATTGACGTTCTCCCTGTCCTCTGAGCAATGGAATCGCTCTCTCTTATTTACGCATAAATCATCCATGTCTTGTCGCTTGCAGGAGTTGAATTATAAGATCCTCACTCGTTGGTATAGGACTCCGGTTAAGTTGCACCATTTCTATCCATCGGTTCCCAACACCTGTTGGCGTTGCCATTCAGAGGTTGGTTCCATGCTGCACATCTGGTGGGACTGCCCTGGGGTCGCCCCTTTGTGGCAAGACGTTTTTGCTCTGTATAATGCACTTTACCGGTCTACTATATCTCCTTCCCCTTTGATTGCCTTGCTCTCTGTTTTTCCGGGCAGGATCAAACATGTCAAAAAGGGAGTACTTAAAATATTGGTCCTTTCTATGAGGCAGATCATACCACGTCAGTGGAGATCTTCAGACAGTTTGCAGAGAATTACGTGGATACGAGCCCTAGATGCCTTATTCAGGATGGAAGAAATGGAAGCTGAGGCCTTTAATCAAGTCCACACGTTTACACTAACCTGGGAACCCTGGAAACAATTTAGGAGCTCTTCTCGTTTTCAATCCTGGTTGGTCACAGGTGACTGTACCTGGTCTACTTGATATGCTGTCATGTCCTTCCCCCTATTCCCCTCCCCCACGCTCCACCCCTCCCTTCCTTGTCTTTTGTGTCGTCGAGTTTTGTTCTTGTCTGTTCCCCTGTCTCTACTAGGTTAATGATTTAATCTGTTCCGATTGAGGGTTCCATGTTAGTAGCCCTTTGTTTAGCCTGCCATTATTGAATAACTCAGGATTTGTCCTTGGTTTATATTGCCTTACCTTCTAGCAATCTATGTTCTTCATGTCACACTTTATGTACCTAGTATTGTTGGAATCTCTCCTTTGACATTTACTTGATGGCAATTGTCTTCTCGGGTCCTCGTCGCTGCGACCCAGAGAACTATGGTGGTCTCTGAATCCGTCTATGCACCTTATTTTATTTTTATTTTTATTGTTTTTAGTTTTGCAATGTCTTGGAATTGGAGATGGAGATATATTTTTCATACAATGTCTTGGTTGCTATGTATGATTGTTGTGTTCTTTTTCTATTTAATAAAAATAGATTCAACACTAAAATAGACATATTAGGTATCACCGCGTCCGTAAAAATCAGCTCTATAAAAATATCCCACGTACTAACCCCTCAGGTGAACACTGTAAAAAAATAAAAATAAAAGCAATGCCAAAAAAGCTATTTTTGTCATCTTACATCACATAAAAAAGTGCAACGCCAAGTGATCAAAAAGGCGTATGTCCCACAATTTGGTACCAATAAAACCGTCACCTCATCCCGCAAAAATCTAGCCCCTACATATGAAAATCGCTCAAAAAAAATAAAAAAAACTATAGCTCTCAGAACATAGAGATATAAAATTTTATTTATTTTTTAAAAAAATGCTATTATTGTGTTAAAGTGAAATAAAAAATAAAAGTATACATATTAGGTATCACCGTGTCTGAAAAAATCTGTTCTATAAAAATATCACATGACCTAACCCCTCAGATGAACACCATAAAAAAAAAACTGTGCCAAAAAAGCCATTTTTGTCACCTTACATCACAAAAAGTGTAATACCAAGCGATCGGCGTATACCCCCCAAATTAGTACCAATTAAACAGTTATCCCATACTGGAAAAAATGTATGCAGCGCAGAATCTGAATCCAGCTGCACATAGAGGGGGTGTGCATTGGAGCGATCGGAGGAGAGTGCAGGGACATGGGGACAATTTTATTTAGTGGCAGAGCTGTATTGAAAGCTGTTCAGCGACAGTGCTTGTGGGGGAGGGGCAAGACAGATGTAGCAGAGCTGTACAGTCGTGGCCAAAAGTTTTGAGAATAACAAATATTAGTTTTCACAAAGTTTGCTGCTAAACTGCTTTTAGATCTTTGTTTCAGTTGTTTCTGTGATGTAGTGAAATATAATTACACGCACTTCATACGTTTCAAAGGCTTTTATCGACAATTACATGACATTTATACAAAGAGTCAGTATTTGCAGTGTTGGCCCTTCTTTTTCAGGACCTCTGCAAGTCGACTGGGCATGCTCTCAATCAACTTCTGGGCCAATTCCTGACTGATAGCAACCCATTCTTTCATAATCACTTCTTGGAGTTTGTCAGAATTAGTGGGTTTTTGTTTGTCCACCCGCCTCTTGTGGATTGACCACAAGTTCTCAATGGGATTAAGATCTGGAGAGTTTCCAGGCCATGGACCCAAAATGTCAACGTTTTGGTCCCCAAGCCACTTAGTTATCACTTTTGCCTTATGGCACGGTGCTCCATCGTGCTGGAAAATGCATTGTTCTTCACCAAACTGTTGTTGGATTGTTGGAAGAAGTTGCTGTTGGAGGGTGTTTTGGTACCATTCTTTATTCATGGCTGTGTTTTGGGGCAAAATTGTGAGTGAGCCCACTCCCTTGGATGAGAAGTAACCCCACACATGAATAGTCTCAGGATGCTTTACTGTTGGCATGACACAGGACTGATGGTAGCGCTCAGCTTTTCTTCTCCGGACAAGCCTTTTTCCTGATGCCCCAAACAATCAGAAAGAGGCTTCATCAGAGTATATGACTTTGCCCCAGTCCTCAGCAGTCCATTCACCATATTTTCTGCAGAAGATCAATCTGTCCCTGATGGGTTTTTTTGGAGAGAAGTGGCTTCTTTTCTGCCCTTCTTGACACCAGGCCATCTTCCAAAAGTCTTCGCCTCACTGTGCGTGCAGATGCGCTCACACCTGCCTGCTGCCATTCCTGAGCAAGCTCTACACTGGTGGCACTCTGATCCCGCAGCTGAATCCTCTTTAGGAAACGATCCTGGCGCTTGCTGGACTTTCTTGGATGCCTGAGAAGGTGGGCTTTGAGTGTCCGGAGTCCACTCGTAGAAGGAGGGGTACTGTCACAACCAGACAGCTGAGAAGCTCTGACAGAAGCCTTTCAGAACCTCCTCCTTGAGTTTTCTTTGTTTTGAATTTCAGTTCCTCATCTCGTTAGCCTCTCTCAGCTGCCATGTAGTTGGACTGATTGCTTCCTTTTAAATTCCTCCCCATAATGCATTAGTGTGCGGCTTATACAAATTCCTGGAGTGTGTGTGCATGCTGATCCTATTTTCCAGCCTTCTACAAGATAAGTGCTGTACATTTATTTGTGATTTTCTGTTTGCTGGATCCCAGGTGACCCTGACTCCCTCCGTGTCTAGTGTAGGGAGCCGGTGGTCGTGTCCCCTCACTATTGTAGGGTGTTCAGGTGGTATATAGTCGAGGTACGTGGATATGCGATCATCCACCATTGGGATTTTCGCATAGGCTGAGCAGTCAGGGAGAGTGCCAGGTCTTATGCAGGGGTCTCCCTTTTGTTCCTTAGTTTTGGATCCTATGAGTCATATATTCATTTTGCATTGTCTTGTTTCCTGTACACCTTCCGTGACAATGCCCTGAAGCCTTCTTAACAAGAATTGAACCTCTTTCCTTTAAGTTCTTGATGATCCCATAAATTGTTGATTGAGGTGCAATCTTAGTAGCCACAATATCCTTGCCTGTGAAGCCATTTTATGCAACGCAATGATGGCTGCATGCGTTTCTTTGCAGGTCACCATGGTTAACAATGGAAGAACAATGATTTCAAGCATCACCCTCCTTTTAACAGGTCGTCTGCCATTTTAACCCAATCAGCCTGACATAATCATCTCCAGCCTTGTGCTCGTCAACATTCTCACCTGAGTTAACAAGACGATTACTGAAATGATCTCAGCAGGTCCTTTAATGACAGCAATGAAATGCAGTGGAAAGGTTTTTTGGGGATTAAGTTAATTTTCATGGCAAAGAAGGACTATGCAATTCATCTGATCACTTCATAATATTCTGGAGTATATGCAAATTGCTATTATTGCCGAAGATCTGACACAGTGCTGGATGGAATAGAGAAACACACTGATGTAGCAGAGCTGAATATGCGGCAGTTCAGACAAAGTGTTGTTGTAATATAGAAACACAACTGATATAGCAGAGCTGAATATGCCGCAGATCTGACACAGTGCTGGATGGAATAGAGAAACACACTGATGTAGCAGTGCTGTATATGCCGCAGATCTGATGCAGTGCTGGTTGGGGAGGAGAAGATAGATGTAGCAGAGCTATATATGCATCTATACTTATAAAAGTTCTATGGTTTATACACAACTGTAGTAGAGCTATATTAGAAAAAATCTGCATCAGTGCTGGTCGTTGGGGGATGGTCATGTTTTATGGGAGTCAAAAGAACAGATCATATGGCTACTGGCTGACATGCTTGTGGACTAATGTATAGTAATGAATTATTATTTTGCTGGACAGAATGGGTTTGTAAAAGATAAGACAGGTTCTATGTGTAAAACTATATTAGACTGCAGGACAGTGACTATTTACTGTGTAAATAAACTGACCAGTGCTCTCTGAGTGATGTTTCCCCAGCAGGGGGATGGGCCTCACACTCTGCAGGCTGCTACACTGATGACTCATACATTTCACATGAACAAGCACATAGGACTGAGCTCTCAGTGTGATGTCATAAGGAGGCGTGGCTGGCCTTCAGTTGAACTGGCTAAGCCCTCCCAGCCTTAAAAGCTGGGAAGCAGGAAGTGAATGCTGAGCTGCCTGCAGGTGAGTGTTAATAAGAGTCTAGGCATATAGCCAAGAGATGATCATTTCAGATTGTGTTTTTATTGAGTTAATGATATAATTTTTTAACTACGTCTTTAGTTGGAAATGATCCAGAAATTTGCTTTATAACTCTGCTATCTTTCAATAAAGTTTAAAAAATCTTGAAACACAGCTCTATGCCTGTGTTGTTATTTCTCTGTAGATATCCATAACTTCTAATTCAGAATCCACTCCTCATCCGGCAATGGGGTTTTTGCCCTAACAGAAACTGGCGCCCGAACGTTGGGCGCGAATAAGTCCTTCATGCTGAGACCCCCGATGTCTGGACGTGCTAGACATCGGAGGTCTTAGTAAGGACCAGTTCAGAATAGGGGTCTTAGTAAGGACCAGTTCACCAGCAAACACACCACTGTTCCCAGTTAAGAAGAAGCCAGTAAAGGGACAACTAGTAACATACAGGGTGGTTCATGATCCTAGGGAGGTCAGTAAGGTCACGATGCTGCAGTCTCCCATTGTGCCAAATCTGCACACTTTGTTGTCCCAGGTGCCACCAACTGCCACAAGTTTCACTGTGATAGACCTAGCAAATGCATTTTTCAGTCTTCCCCTACATTCTGATTGTCAATATCTGTTTGCATTTACATTTAAAGGTAATCAATATACCTGGACAGTTTTATCCCAGGGAGCACAGAATTTGCCTACTATGTATACGCAGGCCCTCCAGTCAGTTTTTATCTGGTTGGTCAATTCCTGATGATGTTGTGTTACTTCAATATGTTGAGGATCCTGTGTGCAGAAAACTGGAAAAGCTGTAGGGAAGCCACGCTGTCATTGTTGATATTTCTTGCAGAAAGTGGTTGCAAAGTTTTCCGAGACAAGCTGCAATATTGCCAATCAAGGGTCACATTGATCAAGAGAGTGCAAGGCACCTTACTGAGGAGATAAAACAAGCGGTGAAGAACATAAAACTCCCTCAGGGGCCAAAACCCCTCAGGATGTTTTTGGGTCTGGTCTCGTACTGCAGACCCTGGATAAGGCATGCATCCATGCTTATGCAGCCTTTGTATGATTGACTGTCATCAGTACCTTTTTGTCTGACGGAACATGCAATCGAGTAACTTTTCACTCTGAAATTGGCAATATTGTCTGCATAAGCATTAGGAATCCCAAACTATGATCAACTGTTTAGTCTGTTTTGTTCAGAACTCCAGGGACACAGCATAGCAGTGTTAACCCAGAAACATGGAGATGGGCAGAGACCAGTAGCATACATCCCTGCCAGACTAGATCCTGTGTTTCGAGGAGCTCCTTCATGTGTCAGGGCTGTGGTGGTTGTCCAGTTCATGGTGGAAAAAGCATCTGAGATTGTGCCACTAGGGGGTAGTCGAGGACTAACACCACATGACATCCAGGTTATTCTTAGTCAAGTTCAGCCAAAACACATTTCCATGGCTAGACAACTCGGACTCTAATGTGTCCTCCTCATGCCAGACAATATTTCTTTCAAAAGATGTACTACTCTGAATCCTGCTACTTTGTTACCAATTACAGATTCAGAAATGGGGGCGGTAGCTTTTGTCTGATTTAGCTGAAAATGATCCTCATGATTGTATATAGTTGATGCAACAAGAAACTTCTGGATTTTCTCATGTGCATGAAAAACCTCTTGATAACCCAGATGTTGAGTATTTTGTAGATGAAAGCAGGTTTATGGGAGAAGATCCACACTGGATATGCAGTGGTCACACA
The DNA here is from genome assembly GCF_014858855.1 of Bufo gargarizans. Lineage (NCBI taxonomy): Eukaryota > Metazoa > Chordata > Amphibia > Anura > Bufonidae > Bufo > Bufo gargarizans. Next base: position 282,918 of record NW_025334174.1, on the reverse strand, counting down.
GCATGAGGTAGCCATTGCTGAACCACTTCCTCCGCATATGTCTGCGCAAGAGTTGAAGGTACTAACTGAGGCGTGTAAAATGGCTAAAGGGATGAAGGTGAACATCTACATGGACTTCAGGTATACTTTTGGTATTGCACATGACTTTGGACACATATGGTGGGCTAGACACTTTTTGACTTCTGCAGGTACGCCCATTAAAAACAAAGACTCTGTGCTTGAACTAATGAACTCTTTACTTTTGCCAGAAGAAGTTGCTATTGTGAAAGTAAAGGCTCACACAAGGTGTACCATGGCAGAGGTAAAAGACAATGACAGCCAAGCTAGCTGTGCTCCGGCTACTGAATGCTGATGCCACCCCAGTAAGAGCCTTAAAACCTATGAATATATCCAAAGACACTCTGATCAAATTGTCTGATCGGGCCCCACCTGAAGAAAAATAACTATGGACTAAACTATGGACTGGCTGGGCCAGATGACAAAGGACTATGGGGAAACGAAGACAGAATTTGTCTACCATGCCCTTTGTACCCAGCTATGGCTCAGGAGGCCCATGGGCCTACACATCTGTTGAATAGTGCCACGGTAAGTGTGGTAAATGAAGGGTGGATTGCTCCAGGGTTTTCTGCAGTAGCCGCTTGATTTGTACAAGGATATATGGTTTGTGCATTGATCAACCCTGACCAAGTGGTGAAGACTCCAAGCAAGCACACTCCTAGGTCATTTTTCCCGTTCCAGAGACTGCATATAGACTATATACAACTGCCTAAGGTTATATGAGTTTGTTCTTGTGTGTGTTGATCTCTTTTCAGGGTGGCCGGAAGCTTATCCCGTGTCTAAGACAAATGCAAAGAACACCGCAAAGAAACTGGTCAATGAACTGATTTGCAGGTATGGTGTTCCTAAAGTTATTAAGTCTGATAGAGGTTCACACTTTACAGACCTTCCATATGGCGTACCACCCACAGAACTAATAGTATGGTCAGGTACATGAAGGTCCTTACTGAAAGGTTAGATCACACTCATAAACAAGTATTTGCTTCCATTCCAGACCCTGATTCAGTAGAAGGAACACACAGTCTTGAGCCTGGAGGCTGGGTGGTGATAAAGAGGCATATGAGGAAAACTTTTGAGCCCAGATCTGATAGTCCCTTCCAAGTCCTGTTTAAAACTGCAACCTCTGTAAAGGTGTAAGGAAAGCCTAACTGAATTCACGCCTCACATTGCAAAAAAGGTGCCCAACCCTGAGGATGGAGAGACATGTGAACCTAAAAAGTGACTGGGACAACCCCCCTATTAGGCATCATCAGATCATGTTAAAAAAATATATATATGACAGATGCAGACAATTATAAAAACTGTTGGATATGTACTCACAGTCCTGTGAGTTCAAAGACTATGCCTTATTTAGCGATTCCGGCACCGTGGTTAGAACTTGCTGACATAAATTGTAGAGACTTCTCATCTATCTGAAGACCAGAAAATGAAAGTTTTAAGTTTAACTCCACTAACTACCCAGATGACCAAATATGGGATGTGTTAAGCCTTGTAAACCAAACTAATGGTGTACAATCTCAGAGTTAATCAAAGTTACTAACCAGCATACTCTAGTTTTAGACTATCTTACTGCCAAGGAAGGAGGAATGTGCCAAATAATAAGATCTGCTTGTTGCCATTATAAAGATCCACAAGGTAACCTTCAAGTAAGAGCAGATATCGAAAAGATTAAAGAAATGAGAGACAAATGGCTGAATGCACATAGTGCTGACAAGGACACTTGGTGGTCAGATACCTTCTCTTTCCTGAATCCAGAAAACTGGTTTAAAAATATTGGTGGTTGGTTTATGGGTATAGTACAGGAAATAATACAGATTTTGTTGATTGTTGCACTCATTTACATTGTAATTAAGCTCACATTGATGTGCTTGAGCAGAGTGTGTAACAAGAACAAAGGTAGAAAAGACTATGAGACATGTTGAGATGATCCCTCACACAGTTGCAGTAATGCAGAATCTGGGAAACCAGCAGCAAGAAGAATGTCCAGCTGAAGTATGTATATCTGACACCTGTGGTGAGTGAATATCTTAAAATAGGGGAATTGTGAGGGTTAAGACTCCATGTTGTGTCCTCAGCCTCCATGTTTGTATTTCATACTGCCATTTTACATTAATGTACTGTGAGCTTCTTGTGGAAAGTTACTATAACTTCAAGGTCAGTCCTTGTCCCCACCAACGCTCATTAGAAAGGAATCTTAACAAGCATCAGGAGTACTAGCAGGTGGCTAGCACCAACAGTTAAGATTAAGGAGACGGTCTAGGCGTATAGCCAAGAGATGCTCATTTCAGATTGAGTTTTTAATGAGTTAATGATGTAAATGTTTAACTATGTCTTCAGTTGGAAATGATCCAGAAATTTGCTTTATAACTCTGCTTTCTTTCAATAAAGTTTAGAAACTCTTGAAACATAGCTCTATGCCTGTGTTGGTTTTTCTCCATGGACCATCCATAAATTGTAATTCGGAATCCACTCCTGATCAGGCAATGGGTTTTTTGCCCTAACAAATACCCTATTTGTGTTGGGGATGCAACTGCATGTACCATATACAGTATTGTGCATTAATATCACTTGACCAGTAGATGGCACTGTATGTTAAGGTTAACAGTTGTGTATATCTGTAAAACTTGTTAATCTCTCTCTTTATACCAAGATGGCTGCTGGTACAGTTTCCTGAAATGTATTGTATGTTTGGAACTTAATCCATACAGGTAAAATAAGTTCTGCCTTATCACAAGCTACTAGTGTCTTCTCTAACCCACAACCAACAGGTTATGGGCCCAGCTCTAGACACTAGAAAAAGGAAAACTATAAGCAAGTAAGTGCTGTATCTACGATCCTACCAAATCCTGTGTGAGGAAAAAAGAGCTGCATCCAATTCATTGAAAGATGGCAAGTGCTTCAGATATGAAGTTTACAATAGCAAAGCTCAACAACACCAACTACCAGCTATGGACGTTAAAGCTTGAAATGTTGTTATCCAAAGATGACTTGTGGCAGTTACTAGATACACACAGACCCAATGACAACCCAGAAGAATGGAACAGGAAAAACAGGTAAGCAAAAGCAGTCATAAGCCTGTTAGTGGAAGATGATCAACTAATTCATATAAGGAAAGAAAACACAGGTATGTGGACTGCATTACAAAAACTGCATGAACGTGCAAGCCTAAACAGTAAAGTATATCTGCTGCGCAAACTGTCTAAGATGAGGCTAGAAAAAGGGCAGGAAATGGGTGAACATGTAAAGGCAATGATAGAAATTGTGAACCAGCTGGGTGCAATAGGTGAAGAAATGAAAGACAATGCTAGTAGCATTACTGCTATGCAGCCTTCCAGAATCATACAGTACCTTTATAAATGCTCTAGAAACTAGACCGGAAACTGAACTGACGCTAGAATATGTTAAGGGAAAATTAAAAGATGAATACAGCAGTAGTAAGGAAAATCTGCATAGTGAAGAGAACGAGAGATCAGAGACAGCTCTGAAGGTGCATGAAGGCATAATACAAAGCAAAGAAACCAGGGTATGTTTTCGTTGCAAAAAGGCCGGTCATCTGAAAAAGAACAGTTCAATATGGAAAGCAGAGCAGGGAAAGCGGGAGCTACCCACAAGAGAAAGAGCTAAAGCGGTCATGAAAGAAAATGAAAGTACATCATGGAGTGGTACTTTTAAAGTGACTCAGAATAGTACCACACACGGATGGTACATTGATTCAGGGGCAACAATCACATGACAAGTGAAGAGACATTCTTCACAGAAATCGATTTTAGCGTAAAAGACAAAGTGTTCCTAGCAAATGGGAAAAGTATTATAGCGGAAGGTAATGGTCAGGGGTCTCTGAACTGCAAAACGCCACCAGGGGGCAAGCAGAGCATCCTTGTAAAGAATGTTCTGTATGTTCCAAGTCTAGTTAAAACCCATGCAAGCAATGGACTCACTGTTCAGTTCAGAGGTAATGAATGCACAATTCAAAATGGAAAGCAAATTCTAGCAAGAGGAAGGTTAAATGAACATCTGTACAAACTCGTCACTGAAAGTGAGAAGGTTAAAGCGGCAACTCTTAAAGGGGTTGTCCGGGTTCAGAGCTGAACCCGGACATACCCTTATTTTCACCCCGGCAGCCCTCCTGAGTCTAGTATCGGAGCATCTTATGCTCCGATGCGCTCCAGTGCCCTGCGCTAGATCGCGCAGGGCACAGGCTCTTTTGTTTTCAATAACACACTGCCGGGCGGTAACTTCCGCCCAGCGGTGTGTTCGGTGACGTCACCGGCTCTGAGGGGCGGGCTTTAGCTCTGCCCTAGCCATTTTACTGGCTAGGGCAGAGCCAAATCCCGCCCATCAGTGCCGGTGACGTCACCGGGGTTCCTGTCAGCCCCATAGAGAACCCTGGTACGTCACCGGAACTCAGAAAAATGCCTTTGCCCTGTGCAATTTAGCGCAGGGCAAAGGAGAGCATCGGAGCATGAACTGCTCCAATGCTCATGTCAGGGGGGCTGCCTGGGTGAAAATGGAGGTATGTCCAGGTTCAGCTCTGAACCTGGACAACCCCTTTAACCACTTCAACCCCGCTAGCTGAAACCCCCTTAATGACCAGGCCACTTTTTACACTTCTGCACTACACTACTTTCACAGTTTATTGCTCGGTCATGCAACTTACCACCCAAATGAATTTTACCTCCTTTTCTTCTCACTAATAGATCTTTCATTTGGTGGTATTTTATTGCTGCTGACATTTTTACTTTTTTTGTTATTAATCGAAATGTAACGATTTTTTTGCAAAAAAATGACATTTTTCACTTTCAGCTGTAAAATTTTGCAAAAAAACGACATCCATATATACATTTTTCGCTAAATTTATTGTTCTACATGTCTTTGATAAAAAAAAAATGTTTGGGCAAAAAAACTAATGGTTTGACTAAAAGTTATAGCGTTTACAAACTATGGTACAAAAATGTGAATTTTCGCTTTTTGAAGCAGCTCTGACTTTCTGAGCACCTGTCATGTTTCCTGAGGTTCTACAATGCCCAGACAGTAGAAAACCCCCCACAAATGACCCCATTTCGGAAAGTAGACACCCTAAGGTATTCACTGATGGGCATAGTGAGTTCATAGAACTTTTTATTTTTTGTCACAAGTTAACGGAAAATGATGTTGTTTTTTTTTCTTACAAAGTCTCATATTCACTATCACCGAAATCGACTACCTAAAAATTAACTTTTAATAGAATAATCTAAAATAAATGATCCCTAACAAAGGGATACACAATAATGCAAAAACAAGTACAACAAGACACAAAACAGACTACACAAAGCAGAGCAAATCTGGATCAGACGGGCGGCTAAGCTTGAGGAAGAAAAAAAGGGGGGGAAAAGCACCGGGGCAACACGTGCCAAATCAGTGTCTGTCCCTGTGATGTCCCTTGTAAAATCCTCAGCCCGGAGATGTGCCTTAATGGTAGGCACACTCTGTCCACGTGCCTATACTGTCTATCGTTGTGGTGCCCTTGGTATACTAGCCCATATGGATATTTGGGTACTAGTTTATATTAGATACTGGTTGTAATACCACGTGTCCCGACGCGTTTCCCCCCCTTTTTTCCATACAAAAAGGGGTTCATCAGGGGACATATATGCAAATCCATGTCAAACGGACACAAAAGTGCTCAACAAATATCAAAAAGATCAAAAATAAATCAAAAATAAACTGGAGGCCAAACCAAGACAACATCCACCAGATGCAAAGGACCACACGGACGGTAAATGGTTAATGATAAGGCAACCATAAAGCAGTCAAAAATATACTTATCTGGTGGTCCAGATGTAGGTCAAGCTGAGTGGTCCAGGATGATCATCTTGGGAAGGGCCTCCAGAGGGCAAAAATTGATGTGGCTCCAATTTGTTTAAAATTCCCACCTTCCTATATAGCCAAATGGGGCAGTCCTAGCTGAACAGGGCCAATCAGGGGTACTGAAGCATATCATGTGATCAGGATATAAACACTGGCTATGGTAATTAACCATAATTATATAACTGTTTTACTAGTGGGGGGTCGTCTCACCAATCTATATAATTCCTACATGTTCAATTCGTGTATATAATGATGATAAAGACGAATAACTACTGGGCCTGGACGTATCCCCGTCAGTGGAACGCACGCCGACAACCAAAATGGCTGTGCGTTCCACCTACCCAATACCCAATGTGGCTATGGGGAGGGGCATGCAGAAATGAAAGAAAAATAAATTGTAGGATTCATTGATGGAGGTACCCTCCTAGTACAACCCAAAGGATGATGACCATAGTAAATTAATGTTGGTCACAGATTAAATTATCATACATATGTAAATAACCAGTCTTACAGGACATATTAATTGGTGGAAAAAAACAAAAAACCTTTTCGGATAGAGGTGTGTTAAGGGTCAATGCCATGTTGTTTGTGCAGAACAGATACTAGATTATATACAATATAGGTGACCTGATGGATGTCACACTTTAAAAATACACGTTCTGACACTTCCTGTGTCAATATTAGATTCTATCATACATAAGAGGAACCAATCTTGAGAATTTGCAAAGAGTTTCAAATGTTACCTGTATGAACCCAAATTCGGGGAGCACATTAATGATATAAAAAAACGTAAGGAGACCCCAGTAGCAAACCACATCTGGGAATGCCATAACGGCGATCCCAAATCACTGAAATTCGCAGCCCTGGAGGTTATTAGACCATCCCCCAGGAAGGGAGACTGGGACCGTAGGATCCTACAGAAGGAAGCCGAATGGATTCATCGGTTGCGGTCCCAGTCTCCTAGGGGCCTTAACGAAAAACTTACTTTTACATATTTCCTGTAGGTCCCCGTATTTGGGTTCATACAGGTAACATTTGAAACTCTTTGAAAATTCTCAAGATTGGTTCCTCTTATGTATGATAGAATCTAATATTGACACAGGAAGTGTCAGAACGTGTATTTTTAAAGTGTGACATCCATCAGGTCACCTATATTGTATATAATCTAGTATCTGTTCTGCACAAACAACATGGCATTGACCCTTAACACACCTCTATCCGAAAAGGTGTTTTTTTTCCCCCACCAATTAATATGTCCTGTAAGACTAGTTATTTACATATGTATGATAATTTTATCTGTGACCAACATTCATTTACTATGGTCATCATCCTTTGGGTTGTACTAGGAGGGTACCTCCATCAATGAATCCTACGATTTATTTTTCTTTCATTTCTGCATGCCCCTCCCCTAAGCCACATTGGGTATTGGGTAGGTGGAACGCATGTCCCTCCCGCGATGGCGGATATGCGTTTCACCAGCCGGACTCCTCCCACTATTCATACCACGTCGGCCACCACATATGTTCCAGTAATCAATTTATGCTATCAGTAAATCTTCCATACGTGATTCTGGAGTGTTGGCACCGACGTTGTGGTGGTGGGAGAGGCTCGGTTCAGGGTAACGCGCCGCTAAGCCCCAGGCCGTCACCTTCGGATGACGTAGGGGCGCGCCTATCTTCATGGTTGGCGTGCGTTCCACCGGCCGACATCCGGCCTGACTTAGGTGGCGCATCCCTTATGACACAGCAGGCTCGGCCCTATTGGATGTAGGTGGAACGCACAGCCATTTTGGTTGTCGGCGTGCGTTCCACTGACGGGGATACGTCCAGGCCCAGTAGTTATTCGTCTTTATCATCATTATATACACGAATTGAACATGTAGGAATTATATAGATTGGTGAGACGACCCCCCACTAGTAAAACAGTTATATAATTATGGTTAATTACCATAGCCAGCGTTTATATCCTGATCACATGATATGCTTCAGTACCCCTGATTGGCCCTGTTCAGCTAGGACTGCCCCATTTGGCTATATAGGAAGGTGGGAATTTTAAACAAATTGGAGCCACATCAATTTTTGCCCCCTGGAGGCCCTTCCCAAGACGATCATCCTGGACCACTCAGCTTGACCTACATCTGGACCACCAGATAAGTATATTTTTGACTACTTTATGGTTGCCTTATCATTAACCATTTACCGTCCGTGTGGTCCTTTGCATCTGGTGGATGTTGTCTTGGTTTGGCCTCCAGTTTATTTTTGATTTATTTTTGATCTTTTTGATATTTGTTGAGCACTTTTGTTTCCGTTTGACACGGATTTGCATATATGTCCCCTGATGAACCCCTTTTTATATGGAAAAAAAGGGGAGGAAACACGTCGGGACACGTGGCATTACAACCAGTATCTAATATAAACTAGTACCCAAATATCCATATGGGCTAGTATAACAAGGATAGACAGTATAGGCACGTGGACGGAGTGTGCCTACCATTAAGGCACATCTCCGGGCTGAGGATTTTACAAGGGACATCACAGGGACAGTCACTGATTTGGCACGTGTTGCCCCGGTGCTTTTCCCCCCCTTTTTTTCTTCCTCAAGCTTAGCCACCCGTCTGATCCAGATTTGCTCTGCTTTGTGTAGTCTGTTTTGTGTCTTGTTGTACTTGTTTTTGCATTATTGTGTATCCCTTTGTTAGGGATCATTTATTTTAGATTATTCTATTAAAAGTTAATTTTTAGGTAGTCGTTTTCGGTGATAGTGATTAATTATTTCTGCGACTACCATCCATATTTACAATTATAGTCCTTAAAGTCTCATATTCCACTAACTTGTGACAAAAAATAAAAACTTCCATGAACTCACTATGCCCATCACAAAATACCTTGGGGTGTCTTCTTTCCAAAATGGGTTCGCTTGTGGGGTAGTTATACTGCCCTGGCATTCTAGGGGCCCTAATGTGTGGTAAGTAGTTTGAAATCAAAATGTGTAAAAAATGACCTGTGAAATCCTAAAGGTGCTCTTTGGAATGTGGGCCCTTTGCCCACCTAGGCGGCAAAAAAGTGTCACACATCTGGTATCACCGTACAAGAGAGAAATATCTTGGCAAAAGACAACTTTTCCCATTTTCTTATACAAAGTTGGCATTTGACCAAGATATTTCTCTCACCCAGCATGGGTATATATAAAATGACACCCCAAAACACATTCCCCAACTTCTCCTGAGTACGGCGATACCACATGTGTGACACTTTTTTGCAGCCTAGATGGGCAAAGGGGCCCACATTCCAAAGAGCACCTTTAGGATTTCACCGGCCATTTTTTACAGATTTTGATTTCAAACTACTTCGCACACATTAGGGCCCCTAAATTGCCAGGGCAGTATAACTACCCCACAAGTGACCCCATTTTAGAAAGAAGACACCCCAAGGTATTCCGTGAGGGGCATGGCGAGTTCCTAGAATTTTTTTTTTTTGTCACAAGTTAGTGGAATATGAGACTTGTAAGAAAAAAAAAAAAAAAAACAACAAATCATCATTTTCAGCTAACTTGTGACAGAAAATAAAAAATTCTAGGAACTCGCCATGCCCCTCACGGAATACCTTGGGGTGTCTTCTTTCCAAAATGGGGTCACTTGTGGGGTAGTTATATTGCCCTGGCATTCTAGGGGCCCTAATGTGTGGTAAGTAGTTTGAAATCAAAATGTGTACAAAATGACCTGTGAAATCCTAAAGGTGCTCTTTGGAATGTGTGCCCCTTTGCCCACCTAGGCGGAAAAAAGTGTCACACATCTGGTATCGCCGTACTCAGGAGAAGTTGGGGAATGTGTTTTGGGGTGTCATTTTACATATACCCATGCTGGGTGAGAGAAATATCTTGGCAAAAGACAACTTTTCCAATTTTTTTATGCAAAGTTGGCATTTGACCAAGATATTATCTCACCCAGCATGGGTATATGTAAAATGACACCCCAAAACACATTCCCCAACTTCTCCTGAGTACGGCGATACCACATGTGTGACACTTTTTTGCAACCTAGATGCGCAAAGCGGCCCAAATGCCTTTTAGGAGGGCATTTTTAGACATTTGGATCCCAGACTTCTTCTCACGCTTTTGGACCCCTAAAAAGCCAGGGCAGTATAAATACCCCACATGTGACCCCATTTTGGAAAGAAGACACCCCAAGGTATTCAATGAGGGGCATAGCGAGTTCATAAAATTTTTTTTTTGGCACAAGTTAGCGGAAATTTTATTTTTTATTTTTTTCTCACAAAGTCTCCCTTTCTGCTAACTTGGGACAAAAATTTCAATCTTTCATGGACTCAATATGCCCCTCACGGAATACCTTGGGGTGTCTTCAATGACAGGGGGGTGATCAATGACAGGGGGTGATCAGGGAGTGTATATGAGGTGATCACCCCCCTGTCATTGATCACCCCCCTGTAAGGCTCCATTCAGACGTCCGTATGCGTTTTGCGGATCCGATCCATGTATCCGTGGATCCGTAAAAATCATACGGACGTCTGAATGGAGCCTTACAGGGGGGTGATCACCCCCCTGTAAGGCTCCATTCAGACGTCCGTATGCGTTTTGCGGATCCGATCCATGTGTCCGTGGATCCGTTAAAATCATACGGACATCTGAATGGAGCCTTACAGGGGGGTGATCAATGACAGGGGGTGATCAGGGAATCTATATGGGTGATCACCCGCCTGTCATTGATCACCCCCCTGTAAGGCTCCATTCTGACGTCCATATGTGTTTTGCGGATCCGATCCATGTATCCGTGGATCCGTTAAAATCATACGGACATCTGAATGGAGCCTTACAGGGGGGTGATCAATGACAGGGGGTGATCAGGGAATCTATATAGGTGATCACCCGCCTGTCATTGATCACCCCCCTGTAAGGCTCCATTCAGACGTCCGTATGTGTTTTGCGGATCCGATCCATGTATCCGTGGATCCGTAAAAATCATACGGACATCTGAATGGAGCCTTACAGGGGGGTGATCAATGACAGGGGGTGATCAGGGAATCTATATGGGTGATCACCCGCCTGTCATTGATCACCCCCCTGTAAGGCTCCATTCTGACGTCCATATGTGTTTTGCGGATCCGATCCATGTATCCGTGGATCCGTAAAAATCATACGGACGTCTGAACGGAGCCTGACAGGGGGGTGATCAATGACAGGGGGGTGATCAGGGAGTCTATATGGGGTGATCAGGGGTTCATAAGGGGTTAATAAGTGACGGGGGGGGTGTATTGTAGTTTTATGTGGTACTTTACACAGCTACCTGTGTCCTCTGGTGGTCGATCCAAACAAAAGGGACCACCAGAGGACCAGGTAGCAGGTATATTAGACGCTGTTATCAAAACAGTGTCTAATATACCTGTTAGGGGTTAAAAAAAATCACATCTCCAGCCTGCCAGCGAACGATCGCCGCTGGCAGGCTGGAGATCCTGTCTCTTACCTTCTGTTCAGGCGCGCGCGTTCACAGGAAGTCTCGGCTCTCGCGAGATGACGCGTATATGCGTCACTCTGCGCAGAGCTGCCGCCTCCGGACCGCAGATCTGCGTTAGGCGGTCCGGAGGCGGTTAACCCACATAACAAGTGCATCCACCTATGGCAGTGGTGGGCAAACTTTTTTGTCAACTGAGACAAATATTGCCAAAACCACGATTGAGAGACACATTTTTAAAACCTAAAATATATAGGAAGGTACATTCTGTGGATGACGCTGTTATGTGGGGGATCTGTGGATGACGCTGTTATGTGGGGATCTGTGGATGACGCTGTTATGTGGGGGATCTGTGGATGACGCTGTTATGTGGGGATCTGTGGATGACGCTGTTATGTGGGGGATCTGTGGATGACGCTGTTATGTGGGGGATCTGTGGATGATGCTGTTATGTGGGGGGATCTGTGGATGATGCTGTTATGTGGGGGATCTGTGGATGACGCTGTTATGTGGGGCATCTGTGGAGGACACTGTTATGGGGGATCTGTGGAGGACACTGTTATGGGGGATCTGTGGAGGACACTGTTATGGGGGATCTGTGGAGGACACTGTTATGGGGGATCTGTGGAGGACACTGTTATGGGGGATCTGTGGAAGACACTGTTATGGGGGATCTGTGGAGGACACTTATGGGGGACCTGTGGATGACGCTGTTATGGGGGATCTGTGGATGGCACTGTTAGGGGATGTGTGCTATGACACATAGGGCCATGAGGGGGGCGAGCATAAGACACACATGTAGATTCTTATGCTGGTCCCCCTCATGGCCCTATGTGTCCCCTCATGTGTCCTAAACTGCGCACATAATCGGCTTTGTGTGCAAAGTATTTTACTACTGTCTGAAACAATCTCTCTCCTTTTGATAAAATGGCCAGCCTCTGTACTCACTTTCACTATGAATGTACAGTAGCGAGCGGGCCGGCTGGCGCGTGACTGACGTCATTTAGTCACGCTCCTCCTACTTAATTCAGGAAGTAGGAACGTGACTAAGTGACGTCAGTCACGCGCCGGCCGGTGTTCTGCCACTTTTCTATACCCGGACAAAAGTCTATATCCAGAAGTGATGTAGCTGCACCGGAAGTCGCTCACTGCAGTGCATTCATAGTGAAAGTGAGTACAGAGGAGGCCATTTTATCAATAGGAGAGAGCTTGTTTCAGACAGTAGTAAAATACTTTACACACAAACCCAGTTATGTGCGCGGGGCCCCTTCATATATAATCGCAGCATTTTCGGGTCGGCCAAATCGCCATATCGCATTTGGCGATTAACGCGATTTGATTATTTTTTTCGATATATCATGCAGCCCTAGTGTGCAGGATGGGTCGCCTTGGAAGCCTGCACCAAAAAGCCGCATAGAAGGGTCTAAAGAGCCGCTTGTGGCTCGCGAGCCACACTTTGCCGACCACTGACCTATGCATAGACGATTGTGGCATCGATACCCAGAAGCTATAAAGGACTTTGCAAAGAGAGGTCTGTTACTGCGTGGAAGGATGCACACCAGCAATTTTCCATGCAACTTATGGGTCTCGTATTAACCAGGGACGAAGCGGAATATACCGCAGTAACAGAGGAACTAAGCAAAGCAAGAGAGGAATTACAGAGGAGATTGCTGGAGTCTCAATTCTCCAATTTTGAAAAACGACTGAACAAAAAGTTGTTGGCCACCCAGATGGAAGTTAAGGAAAAGAAACGAGACAAGTTCATTAGAGACAAGAATGACTATGAATTAGATCGAGTTTTTGATTGGGGCAAAAAGAGAATACGCCCCAAACGGACCCCACGACGAGGACGCAACAATTTTTGGGCAACCGATTCAGATTCAAGTCTCTCAGAGGGAAATGGGATCCACCCATCCACTAACCCCTCCCCTTTAGAAGGAGAACGAGAAGGGGGCGTGGCAGGCGTACAAGAAGAACCAAGAGTACCACGCAAGTCGACGAGACGGAGACGCCAGGTCTCGTGGCGACAATAGAAGAAGATCATACCCGCACCAATACTGCTGACATAGTGGTGAACCTCACGGACATTGAACTCCCCCCGGGCTGCATCTCACTCCTCAATCGAGGACTGGGATTCAGCCTAGCGGAGCAGTTCTGCCCTGTGGACTTCGAGATCGACCTATTTTTGTCGATCCGCAAACTATTTTTGAAGAAACTGTTTGCTGAATCTCCCCTTAGAAGTGCCGCACCTTTGCCTGGAGAGATCCCGGCGACTATCACAGGGACTGACTTTCATCTTAAGGGTCGTTTCAGTGAAGAGGAGATACAGTGCATCCACTTCTTGGCCAACATAGAGGCAGACACCCTAGACAGTGGTGGCCACGAGGTGGATACGTATACCGGTGGCATCAGGTCCACCTTCCTTCCTCCCATGCCGGCCGGCTCTGCCATTGACCTGTTCCACAAACGGGTGCTTAGAGATATACGTGCGCTGATTTATCCAGCAGCACCCCCGAATGTTACCGGGGAAGAATATCGGGCCCTTTTGTGGTTAAGACAACAGGATGGCATTATAATAAAGCCGGCCGACAAGGGAGGGAATGTGGTCCTGATGACCAGGGAATATTATTTGGAGGAGGCGGGGAGGCAATTGGGGGACAGCGAGGTATATTGTAGACTTAAGGGAGACCCGGTACCAGCTATACTAGAAAAACTTCGGGTATTTATTGAGAAGTATATAGTAGCTGGTTTCCTGCCAAAAGGCATGGCCAATCGACTCATCCCTCCGCACCCCAAAGCTCCGGTATGGTACTTTGTACCAAAAATCCACAAATCACTGACCCGACCCCCGGGCCGCCCCATAGTAGCCGGGGTCGGGTCAGTGACTGAACCACTGTCTGGATACGTGGATTGGCTCCTCAGGCCTCTCCTTTTGGGGACTCCGACGTACCTTAAGGACACCGGGGACTTCCTCCGAGCACTCCAACATTTCGAGTGGCGGAGGGAGTTCAGCCTGGTGTCCTTGGACGTCGAGAGTCTTTATACCAGAATTCCGCACGATCTGGGACTTCGGGCTGTCAATACTGTCCTGAATAGAAGTGACAAAGACTCTATGTTTAAGAGCTTTGTCATTGATGCACTTGACCTTATTCTTACCAGCAATGTGTTTCAGTTTGACGGCCAATGGTACCGCCAGGTACTAGGTACCGCAATGGGCACACCCGTATCGTGCACATTTGCGAACCTGTACCTGGCAGTATTTGAAGATACATACATATTCTCGGTGGGTAACCCCTTCCTACGGTTCATGCATTTATTTTTACGCTATGTGGACGACATCTTTCTGGTCTGGTCAGGCAGCGAGGAGTTGTGTCGCACTTTTGTAGAACACCTCAACACGCACAACAGGATGAATATGCGCTTCACCCTCAATTTTGGGGGTGATTCGCTAGACTTCCTGGATGTGCGTGTGACAGTCAAGGATGGTGAATTACACACCACGGGCTTCCGCAAGCCCACCGCGACCAACTCGCTGCTTCACCAGACCAGTTATCATCCACCTGCGGTCAAAAAAGCCGTCCCATACGGACAATTTGTCCGGCTTAGAAGGATCAATGACACCGAGGAAGGTTTTCATAGGCAAGCCAATGAATTGAGTCATCGACTCGTGGATCGGGGTTACCCACCAGGGGGAGTTTCGGCGGCCTTGTGTAAGCGCTGCCGCACTTGACCGTAACACATTGCTGGTAGAAAGGAATAGGAGAACTGAATCACCCCGTTTTGCCTTTGCCTTTAAATACAGTCCTGCTGCAGATATCATCAAGCGAGTTATACAAGACAACTGGGACCTCCTCAAGGGGGATCCAGCCTTAAGTAACCTCTCCAGTCAGCGACCATTAGTCACTTTTAAAAAATGCGCAACCCTCAGGGACAAACTGGTGAACAGTGTATTCTGCACCCCTAAGGCGGAGACATGGCTCACCAGTAATAAACCTGAGGGCAATTATAAATGTGGGCATTGTTCCTTTTGCGCATTAAACACGTGCAGAAAATGGTTAGTGATGGGAGGGGTCCAGCACACTGTGCGGGACTTCATAACGTGTCGCACACCATACGTTGTGTATGCCGTATTTTGCCCTTGCAATAGGTACTATATAGGTAAAACCATTCGCCCGCTGTTTGAACGGATACGGGAACATGTAAATTCCATTCGTTCTGGTAAAGGGTGTCCCCGCCTTATTGAGCATGTTAGGGACGTGCATAACGGTCACCCTCGTTGTCTTTCCTTTGCGGGAGTGGAACAGGTCCGACCCATCCCTAGGGGAGGGGATCGGCACCTGCTACTCCTGCAGAGGGAAGCAAGATGGATTCTCCGCACCAAAGCCACTGGCGCTGCCGGACTCAACGATAGGAATGACATGTCCGTATTTCTTCAATGATGGGGGTATGTTATAATTTAACCACCATGGACTGTTTTGTCTCCTATGGACCCCATGGTCCTTTAAGACAACCATCCCTGCGTACTTTCTCCCGTCTGCATGTATCCTCTCTTTAACTTAACATTGGTGTCCTTAGGAATAACTTCTGCTTAGACTATCAGTAATTACTGCCGAACATCTTAAAATGTGCCTTTGGTTTCATGTTTGTATTTGGATATATTTTTTCCTCCCCCTCGATTACATTTAATTGCTTTTACGTCATTCCCTTCACGGCGCACAGCTGCTGCACATGATGCCGGCTGACGGGCGTTGCGTATATATGGCGCAGCACTGCGCCCTGACGATCAGCGGCCAGAAGAAGCGCTATTTATTGCGCGAAACGGCCGTAGCCGCCACGCATCTGCAGGAGCGCGTCCGCCCCGCCACCCCACCGATCTGTCCGAATGTTGAGGACTGAATAAAGACACAGATATTTATATGCTCTGGTGAGTGCCGCATGTCCTTTGCTTTCTCGCTACATTGTTGCATTTGACACTGCCTTCTACTCTCATGCTGAGCACCACGCACGAAGCACCCAGCTACACTGCCGTTAATTCAGCCTGTACTGAGGACCGAAGCTCACACCTGTTGTCAGCAGTGCCGCCGTGCTCTACTTTCGTCCATTTGCATAACTTGTCCACGTCATCATGGCTGAGCACGCAGAGGATCTACAGGTACCGGCCCTCCAGGCTGCTCCAGATACCGCAGGTAGCTTAACACAGGGAAGAGAAGGGGCGGACACGTTCTTCGCAGTGTGTGATGAGGGGGATTACACACACACCATCAGCACTAAAGCCTTAGAATTGAAAATCTTTCAGCTGGCAGACAGAGAAGTTCGTCTATTTTGGACAATTAAGTCCCTAAAATCCTACCAGGACTGTGACCGGGTCCCAAGAGGCCTGCGCTTATTTAAAGATATTGTTCAGTACGAGGACGACCCTGTATTTGTTACTGCGTGGAAGGATGCACACCAGCAATTTTCCATGCAACTTATGGGTCTCGTATTAACCAGGGACGAAGCGGAATATACCGCAGTAACAGAGGAACTAAGCAAAGCAAGAGAGGAATTACAGAGGAGATTGCTGGAGTCTCAATTTTCCAATTTTGAAAAACGACTGAACAAAAAGTTGTTGGCCACCCAGATGGAAGTTAAGGAAAAGAAACGAGACAAGTTCATTAGAGACAAGAATGACTATGAATTAGATCGAGTTTTTGATTGGGGCAAAAAGAGAATACGCCCCAAACGGACCCCACGACGAGGACGCAACAATTTTTGGGCAACCGATTCAGATTCAAGTCTCTCAGAGGGAAATGGGATCCACCCATCCACTAACCCCTCCCCTTTAGAAGGAGAACGAGAAGGGGGCGTGGCAGGCGTACAAGAAGAACCAAGAGTACCACGCAAGTCGACGAGACGGAGACGCCAGGTCTCGTGGCGACAATAGAAGAAGATCATACCCGCACCAATACTGCTGGCATAGTGGTGAACCTCACGGACATTGAACTCCCCCCGGGCTGCATCTCACTCCTCAATCGAGGACTGGGATTCAGCCTAGCGGAGCAGTTCTGCCCTGTGGACTTCGAGATCGACCTATTTTTGTCGATCCGCAAACTATTTTTGAAGAAACTGTTTGCTGAATCTTCCCTTAGAAAGGCCGCACCTTTGCCTGGAGAGATCCCGGCGACTATCACAGGGACTGACTTTCATCTTAAGGGTCGTTTTAGTGAAGAGGAGATACAGTGCATCCACTTCTTGGCCAACATAGAGGCAGACACCCTAGACAGTGGTGGCCACGAGGTGGATACGTATACCGGTGGCATCAGGTCCACCTTCCTTCCTCCCATGCCGGCCGGCTCTGCCATTGACCTGTTCCACAAACGGGTGCTTAGAGATATACGTGCGCTGATTTATCCAGCAGCACCCCCGAATGTTACCGGGGAAGAATATCGGGCCCTTTTGTGGTTAAGACAACAGGATGGCATTATAATAAAGCCGGCCGACAAGGGAGGGAATGTGGTCCTGATGACCAGGGAATATTATTTGGAGGAGGCGGGGAGGCAATTGGGGGACAGCGAGGTATATTGTAGACTTAAGGGAGACCCGGTACCAGCTATACTAGAAAAACTTCGGGTATTTATTGAGAAGTATATAGCAGCTGGTTTCCTGCCAAAAGGCATGGCCAATCGACTCATCCCTCCGCACCCCAAAGCTCCGGTATGGTACTTTGTACCAAAAATCCACAAATCACTGACCCGACCCCCGGGCTGCCCCATAGTAGCCGGGGTCGGGTCAGTGACTGAACCACTGTCTGGATACGTGGATTGGCTCCTCAGGCCTCTCCTTTTGGGGACTCCGACGTACCTTAAGGACACCGGGGACTTCCTCCGAGCACTCCAACATTTCGAGTGGCGGAGGGAGTTCAGCCTGGTGTCCTTGGACGTCGAGAGTCTTTATACCAGAATTCCGCACGATCTGGGACTTCGGGCTGTCAATACTGTCCTGAATAGAAGTGACAAAGACTCTATGTTTAAGAGCTTTGTCATTGATGCACTTGACCTTATTCTTACCAGCAATGTGTTTCAGTTTGACGGCCAATGGTACCGCCAGGTACTAGGTACCGCAATGGGCACACCCGTATCGTGCACATTTGCGAACCTGTACCTGGCGGTATTTGAAGATACATACATATTCTCAGTGGGTAACCCCTTCCTACGGTTCATGCATTTATTTTTACGCTATGTGGACGACATCTTTCTGGTCTGGTCAGGCAGCGAGGAGTTGTGTCGCACTTTTGTAGAACACCTCAACACGCACAACAGGATGAATATGCGCTTCACCCTCAATTTTGGGGGTGATTCGCTAGACTTCCTGGATGTGCGTGTGACAGTCAAGGATGGTGAATTACACACCACGGGCTTCCGCAAGCCCACCGCGACCAACTCGCTGCTTCACCAGACCAGTTATCATCCACCTGCGGTCAAAAAAGCCGTCCCATACGGACAATTTGTCCGGCTTAGAAGGATCAATGACACCGAGGAAGGTTTTCATAGGCAAGCCAATGAATTGAGTCATCGACTCGTGGATCGGGGTTACCCACCAGGGGGAGTTTCGGCGGCCTTGTGTAAGCGCTGCCGCACTTGACCGTAACACATTGCTGGTAGAAAGGAATAGGAGAACTGAATCACCCCGTTTTGCCTTTGCCTTTAAATACAGTCCTGCTGCAGATATCATCAAGCGAGTTATACAAGACAACTGGGACCTCCTCAAGGGGGATCCAGCCTTAAGTAACCTCTCCAGTCAGCGACCATTAGTCACTTTTAAAAAATGCGCAACCCTCAGGGACAAACTGGTGAACAGTGTATTCTGCACCCCTAAGGCGGAGACATGGCTCACCAGTAAAAAACCTGAGGGCAATTATAAATGTGGGCATTGTTCCTTTTGCGCATTAAACACGTGCAGAAAACGGTTAGTGATGGGAGGGGTCCAGCACACTGTGCGGGACTTCATAACGTGTCGCACGCCATACGTTGTGTATGCCGTATTTTGCCCTTGCAATAGGTACTATATAGGTAAAACCATTCGCCCGCTGTTTGAACGGATACGGGAACATGTAAATTCCATTCGTTCTGGTAAAGGGTGTCCCCGCCTTATTGAGCATGTTAGGGACGTGCATAACGGTCACCCTCGTTGTCTTTCCTTTGCGGGAGTGGAACAGGTCCGACCCATCCCTAGGGGAGGGGATCGGCACCTGCTACTCCTGCAGAGGGAAGCAAGATGGATTCTCCGCACCAAAGCCACTGGCGCTGCCGGACTCAACGATAGGAATGACATGTCCGTATTTCTTCAATGATGGGGGTATGTTATAATTTAACCACCATGGACTGTTTTGTCTCCTATGGACCCCATGGCCCTTTAAGACAACCATCCCTGCGTACTTTCTCCCGTCTGCATGTATCCTCTCTTTAACTTAACATTGGTGTCCTTAGGAATAACTTCTGCTTAGACTATCAGTAATTACTGCCGAACATCTTAAAATGTGCCTTTGGTTTCATGTTTGTATTTGGATATATTTCCCCCCCCCCCCTCGATTACATTTAATTGCTTTTACGTCATTCCCTTCACGGCGCACAGCTGCTGCACATGATGCCGGCTGACGGGCGTCGCGTATATATGGCGCAGCACTGCGCCCTGACGATCAGCAGCCAGAAGAAGCGCTATTCATTGCGCGAAACGGCCGTAGCCGCCACGCATCTGCAGGAGCGTGTCCGCCCCGCCACCCCACCGATCTGTCCGAATGTTGAGGACTGAATAAAGACACAGATATTTATATGCTCCGGTGAGTGCCGCATGTTCTTTGCTTTCTCGCTACATTGTTGCATTTGACACTGCCTTCTACTCTCATGCTGAGCACCACGCACGAAGCACCCAGCTACACTGCCGTTAATTCAGCCTGTACTGAGGACCGAAGCTCACACCTGTTGTCAGCAGTGCCGCCGTGCTCTACTTTCGTCCATAGACATGAAAATATTGCCTTGCCACACACTCAGCAAATACACATTTGCATCAAATAAAGGCCACACGAACCTCTCTTCCACAGACCAGTCAGAGAAAAAACACTAAACCCATGGAACTGATACACAGTGATGTGTGCGGAGCAATGAGAACCACCACACCCGGCGGCAATAGATATTTACTAACTTTCATCAACGATTATTCTAGGTACACAATAACGTATCTAATGAAGCACAAAAATGAGACATTAGAAAAACTTCAAGAATTTGTAGCTGTAACAAGCAACAAGTTTCAAAGGAAACCTCGAATAATACGCACTGACAATGGAGGGGAATATATCAGTACAGAGATAGAACCATACCTAAAGAAACAAGGTATTATACACCGAACAACTGTACCATGCACTCCTGAGCAAAACGGCGTAGCAGAAATAAAGAATCACACTTTGTAGAAATGACCAGATGTATGATTTCAGACGCTGTATTACCTAACAAATACTGGGGAGAAGCGATAATGACATACAAAATGACATGCAACATACCTACAAACAGGCTCTCATCAAAAGCTATTGAAAGTACACCATATGAAATGTGGAATGGATCAAAACCTAACGTAGGGCACATCAGAGTGTTTGGCTATAAAAGCATATGCCTACAGTACATTCCAAGTGAGAAACGCACCAAGTTGGAAAACAAAGCTAATAGAAGGCATTCTGGTGGGCTATAGTGAGCAGAGTATGGGATATATAATCCTTTGTCCAAAGACCAACAAAGTCACAGAATGCCGTAGTATTTATTTTTATGAAAGGCGAAGCACCAGATAATACAATTCTTGAAAAATTAAGAGAGGATTTGCACGCTGAATCAACATGAAATGCTGACCCATGTGAAGCAGGACAAGAGCCAGAACTTGCCAGAAGAAGTGGAACTTACAATCAACAAGTCAGTAGAACCTACTCAACAACAAGAAATCAGAAGATCCTCTCGGATGACAAAAGGGATACCACCCTGCAGGTTATCATACGCTGCTAAAACACATCAAACACAGGAGCCAACATCCTGGGAAGACAAAGAAACTTTGCCGAGAAGGGAAGCCGATCAGTGCAAGCTGAAAAGCAGCTGAAGAAGAAATAAAATCACTTCAAGAAAAAAAATGTGGTCACTAACAGAACTCCCTCTTGGTTGTAAAACTATCGGAAGCAAATGGACTTTTAAAGTGAAATACGATACAGAAGGAAACATCTATAGATACAAAGCAAGATTAGTTGCCAAGGGATACTCCCAGAAATTTGGAGAAAACGATGAGACATTTGCTCCAGTTGTGAAACATTCCACCATAAGAACATTGCTTAGCATTGCTGCCAGAAAGGGAATGCAAGTGAAGCACCTAGATGTCAAAACTGCTTTTCTGTATGGAGACATCAAGGAGGAACAGCCACCAGGTTTTGAGAAGGGAAAGAACCTTGTATGCAAACTGCAAAAGAGCATCTATGGGTTCAAGCAAGCAGTGAGACTGTGGAATAAAAAAGTGAACAAAATACAAAAGAAGAATTCTCAAGAAGTAAAGCGGATCCATGTCTGTATTCAAAGAATCAAGAGAACAAATGGACATACATCCTAATTTATGTTGATGATATCTCAAATAGTTCACAAACTGAAATAAAACTTTTAAATTAAAGAGTTGAGGAACATTACTCACTACCTAGGAATTCAAATAGAGCGGGAAGAGGATGGAAGGTATCTTCTTAACCAAAGTCAGAAATTACAGAAATACAGTCAGGTCCATAAATAATGGGACATCGACACAATTGTAACGTTTTTGGCTCTATACGCCACCACAATGGATTTGAAATGAAACAAACAAGATGTGCTTTAACTGAAGAGTTTTTAAAGGAAAGAAGTGGAATGTTATGCAATGGTCAAGTCAATCACCTGACCTGAATCCGATTGAGCATGCATTTCACTTGCTGAAGACAAAACTGAAGGGAAAATGCCCCAAGAACAAGTAGGAACTGAAGACAGTTGCAGTAGAGGCCTGGCAGAGCATCACCAGGTATGAAACCCAGCGTCTGGTGATGTCTATGCATTCCAAACTTCAGGCTGTAATTGACTGCAAACTGTTGTAATTCCTACACCGTTCCCCTGATTTGGATGTAAATACCCTAAAATTAAAGCTGACAGTCAGCATTAGAGTTGTTGCGATACCAATCGGAGCGATGGGGAGAAGACATCAGCTTCTCTAGTGGGCGTTCCTTCTCCCTGAGCTGCGCTGCGATTGGACAGCGCTACAGCCAGGGAGAAGGAACGCCCACTAGAGAAGCTGATGTCTCCTCCCCATTGCTCTGATAGTAGTAATTGGCATACAGAGCAGGAGACTGTAACTGGGCCACAGCGGGCGAACGGAGCGGCACCCAGGAATAATAGTAGGTGCAGGGAGCGCCCACCCTCTCTCCTCATTGGTGGCAGTGGCAGCAGCACAGGGGGAGGGAGGACTGCTTCCTTCTCCCCTGTGCTGCTGAGGGAAAATGAGCGTGCGCACAGCAGTGCGCTCATGTTCTCTGATACTAGACTGTGGAGCAGCGCAGGCCAGTATCGAAAAAACGGAAATCCCGGTATCGTATTGATACGGGGCAAAAGTATCAATTGGGTATCGAAATTTCGATACCCGCAACAACCCTAGTCAGCAGTTAAAGGACATCTTGTTCGTTTAATTTCAAATCCATCCATTGTGGTGGTGTATAGAGCCAAAAATGCTAGAATTGTGTCGATGTCCCAATATTTATGGACCGAACTGTATTAGAACAGCTTCACATGCAAGATGCAAAGGAAGCGAGAACACCAATGGAACCAGATTATCCGAAAAACAATGAAACAGAAAACTTGTTACCTAACAATGATTATTACTGCAGGGCTATCGGAAAATTGCTTTAAATCGCCACTGTGACAAGGCCAGACATCGCAATAGCACTGGGAATACTTTGTAGAAAAGTCGCAACACCGTGTCAATGCGACTGGAACGCAGTAAAGAGGGTACAAATCAGATGAAGCTGCGACTTCCAGCATCGTCAAACCCAAAACTGATTGGATATGTGGACGCCGATTGGGCAGGAGACACCACTGACCGCAAATCTACAAGTGGTTACATCTTCCAGTATGGACAAGGAACAATAAGCTGGCCTGGTCGGAAACACGTGACTATTGCACTCTCTTCAACTGAAGCGGAATACATAGCAGCAGCAGCACATACAGTACAGACCAAGAAGAGATGACTGCAGACGCACTCACCAAACCTTTGCCAAGGGAACGTCATTGTTGTCGTATAATTATGCATATGCCATTGAGAAGGGGTGTTGGGAATGTAACAGCATGTACCATATACGGTATTGTGTATTAATATCACTTGAGCAGTAGATGGCACTGTATGTTAAGGTTACCAGTTGTGTATATCTGTAAAACTTGTTTTTCTCTCTCTCATTTTATACCAAGATGGCTTCTGTTAGAGTTTGCTGAAATGTGTTGTATGTTTGGAACCTAAAGGGAACCTGTCACCAGTTTTATGGTGTCCTAACTAAGGGCAACATAAATAAGTGATTGATTCGCTTAGAAAAATGCTGGGTCACTTTCTTTAATTGACCCAGTCAATCTGCCAACATCTTGTATTGAAAAGCTCCAGCTGATAATGATGAGTCATGAATATTCATGAGCTCCTGACTCTCCCTGCCCACCTGCTGCTGAATGACAGTTTGTTTCCATAGGAATTAGCAGCAGGTGGGCAGGGGAGTGGCTATACCTCTGAATTAAATATACGCTGGACTCAATGACATCACGCTGGACTCAAATTAGCTCATTAGCATGCGGCATGCGGCATCTTTGTGTGTATATTATGAGGTAACCATCTGTCACACCAGT
The DNA here is from genome assembly GCF_014858855.1 of Bufo gargarizans. NCBI lineage: Eukaryota > Metazoa > Chordata > Amphibia > Anura > Bufonidae > Bufo > Bufo gargarizans. The sequence goes on along the minus strand of NW_025334174.1, from coordinate 258,651 downwards.
AAGTGAATACATCTAAGGCACTTTTTAGTAGTTAATGATTGTATATAATTAGTTAGATTATAATCAAATATCCACATGACAGGTTACCTTTAATCCACACAGTAAACCAAGTTCTGCCTCATCACTAGCTACTAGTGTCTTCTCTAACCCACAACCAACAGTTTGTACCGCCCCACACGGTATGATGCCTAGGTTTGCCACCTTTCTTAATAAAACATACAGGCCAAGCTTACACAGTGGCTTGGGGATGGGGCATAACCCATGGTGTTATTTGGCACTAAAGGTTTGATCATACTTTGAGTTTTCTGCCTTAAAATAAAGAAATAAATGTTCCCTGTTTTTAATATAAAATACAACGTAAAATGATTCTCTTGCCTTGTGATCAGGTATAATGAATGAGCTCTTATGGAAAAGCAAATATCCACAAAGCCAGGATAAGAACCTGTTTTCCTAAAGGGATTCTATCAGCTTTATTTAGCATATACCTGTAGAGTCCTTTACATGTGCTGCTTGAACTCCACTAGCATGTCCGTAATATACATGTGCCATAGCAAGGGATGCTTAAGTTTAGCTAAATTATTTTATAAATATGCTAATCATGTCAGTAAAGAGACCAAGGGGCTGTTACCATACTTACCAACATATAAGCCCTGCCCCCGAGAATGTCCTGTACCCGTCCAGAAACAACTATTTGTGGGTGGAGGTTGCATTAGTCCCACCCATTTTAGGTCAAGACAGCACAAATTTGCAGGGACTGTCTCTGAAAATCAGTGAAAGGTGGCAGCTATGTGTTACCAGAGTTTGAGGAGCCCAGCACCATCCATTGTGAAGGAGCCCATCACCACCCCACATCCCCCAACTCCCCTCCCTGCTTCCCCAACATCACACAGTTGAAGCGCCGTAATCTCGTGCAGGACAACTAGCGCATACGCAGTTCGTAACCTGAGGCTGATGCCAACACAGCCCTGTGCTGGCATCAGGGGGAGCGGGTAGGGAGTTGGAGGATGCGGGGCGGTGTTGGGCTCCTAAAACTCTGGTAACAGCCCCTTGGGCTCCTTAATGACATAATTAGCATATTTATAAAATCGTTTTTTGTAACTAAACAAAAGCATCCCTATTTTTGGCATATGTATATTACGGATATGGTAGTGGAGATGTAGCAGCACATGTATGCCATGTATGGCTCCATATGCAAAAAGTAGCTCACAGAATCACTTTAACTGTACGGTCCACAGTTTGCCCTGGTTTATTAAAATAAGGGTCCGTTCACACAACTTATCCCATCCAAATTTTGTGCTTATTAGATGCGGATGCCTTCATTTCAATGGCGCCACAAAAGATGCAGACAGAACACTTTCAAAGGCGCCGCAAAAAAAAGGGTAGAACATGTCCTATTCGTGTCCATTTTGCAGACAAGAATAGGGATTTCTAACAGAGGGGCGGAATGTGTGGGGTGCTAGTGGGCAGTATCCCTGCTTTGCAGGTCGTCAATTTGCAAATGGACCCTAATAAAATAGTTTCCGCGCTTGAGTCAGTGCTATGAAAATAAACGAGTATCCCCATGCTCTGTCAGTATGCTTAGGGATATACGTGTCTATTTTTAAGTATCATTAAATTTTTTTTGCAATTTAAAAAAATGTTATGGAACAAAATAATTTACAGGACTCAGTAAACCATTATAAAAGGAGAAAAGTTAAAATAATAGAAGTACCATCTCTATCAAAAGGCGGAAATGAATGTTACCTGATGGACCGCACTGACTATAAGGCCTTATGCACAAGAAGGTATCCAAATTGAGGATTTGCAAAATACGGATACTGTCCATGTGCCATCCGCAAGGCCCACAGTTTATGGGTCAGAATAGGACACGTTCTATAACTTGCAAACCGGACATACACATTCGGACAACACATGTATGGTATACATATTTTGTGGATCTGTGGTTTGAGCACCGCAAAACGGATATGATCATGTGCATGAGGCCTTAGAGTCTGTGCTGTCTAGCAGGTGGCATTCATTTGCATCATTTGATGGAGATAATTATTTAAATTTTTACCCTTGTATAATGGATTTTTTTCTGGTTATAATTTATTTTGGTGCTGGTCATATTGTCATGTTATGCTTTGCCTGAGTGAATGAGATTCCCTCCAGCCATCGATGATTGGCGCCCCATCTTATCTTGCCTGGCATCATTTTTTTTAGTTACAGATACCATATTATCTGTGCTGGTATCCATCACTCAAATCCCATTGACCCTCTGATGAACCCATAAATTGGGGGAAACGCATCGGGGTTTTCATATACTATCTAGACTAAGAGGTGGATTATACATTACTCAATAATACGATAACTATAAGTAATAATGTAACCCACCAATAGGCCCTCTCTTATAGGGATGGGTGCATTTTGTGTCTTTTATTGTCTTTGTGTAGTGTCCCACTAGGTATGGGTGGGCACTACACAAGGGTCAATTGGTGTGTGCATTACTCTTACTCACAAGTAACAGAACTGTCATATTTTATTCTGCATTTAATGTATGTTTTACTGTGTTGTTAGATGCAATGTACCCCTGTCTAATGCAGCAGCAGGCCTAGTTGGGTGTAATTAGACATCCCAGACACTAGAGGGAGATAGGGAGCCCCTAGTATAAATGTCCAGGCCCAGACAGGGAGTGCAGAGTCAGGAGTCTGAGAAGACAGAGGCCAGTAAGCCTGCTCCTGACATGCAGCTGGATAGCCCTGGCTGCTAGTGATGTCCAGGAGGCTGTTGAGAAGCTCCAGCCTGCCTGAAGAACAAGAGAGCCTAAGTTAGCTCTGAAGAGATACCCCAGTTGCAGGATTCAACCTCCTGGGAGAAACCGACAGTTATCCACCTGATAGGAGGAGGCGTCCCAGGGTAAGCCACGTGCCCCTGATAGGCAGAGGAACTTAGGAACCATTGCAAGCAGTATAATACCTGAGGAAGGAAGTAACCAAGGATATAAGCCACCCTTTTAGGCATCCGGGCCTTGGGAATTATCAAGCCAGAGTAGGAGTTCTATAAAGGACAGTGTAAAAGTGCAACCTGCTGCTGAGTGCTTGTGGAATTTACCCTCAGTGTAACTTGCATGTCTATTGCCTGCCATATTTGTGAATAAGCCCCTTTTGTGGAACTGTAATACAGAGACTATACTACTCCCTGCTGTACAAAGTTGGATTGTCCAGTAAAGTTTATGTTTGGTTCACTGCATACTTGTGTACCTTCATCTTTCCAACCACCAACCGGCGTGCCACCGGCCAAAGGCACTGGCGTCACGAATACCACAGGGACCTTGCCCCAGGCACACAAAATACCTGTAACATCCAGGGCACCTCAACTACCATCAGGCCTGGTCCCTATCTACAGAGCGTGCCCCAGAGGAACTGTGTCTACCTCTCCTTCACTGACACGCGCCTGCCCAGGGTTCTTCAAATATAGTGAGTACCCTCGATTGCCCATAACTGTGACCTCACTTCGTCATCCCCTGCAGGTCTGGCGTGTTGCATAAATTGGCATCACGAACAGGATCCGAATATTCCTGCGCCATAGCGGATTTAAAAACTGTGTGCTGAAAGTTATCTTAAAGTGACATGCCCCAATTGTTTTATTGGAAAATTGCTGGGCCAAAGTGAACTGTAATATTTGCGGTGTGAAGATTGCATTGTATGGACTGTTTTCTGCTTATTTAAGCCACCGCTTGCTGTCAATGAATAGACAGCTATTTTGCTCAAAGATGGACGCTGAGCTTGCTTGAAATTGTTTGCTGCGTCATCTTCATCATAAATTGGCGGTAAAAATTGGCGCCTTCTGCTAAAAGTGCGGGAAGGCTGTATGCTGGCGCCACCGCCCTGTCTGGACATTTGCATGTTTGCTGTAATGGACTCCGCCTCCCCCATACTGGAGTACCTGGGGGGCGGCCTCCCAGTGCAATGGGAGGATCTGTCTGAACTTATTGGCGCCACCCTGTCGCTCTCCAGAGAAGGATCGAGCATGTTGAGGAGTGAGGACTTTCCTGATGATATGTCCGCGCCTGACTTATTAAACATGAATGTGACTGGTGTTGAGCGAGAGGACGCTCCACCGGCCTACTCTCCGGGACCGGAGAGACCCGCCTGCCCGCCACCGAGGACGCAACCGGAGACCTATTATGGCTCCTGGAGAGACTTCTTCCAGCCCTCGTTCAAGTGGTCAGCTCTAATGGCAGAGATCCGGGAGGCCGCAATAAAGAAGACAACCAAAACCAAGATTTACTATGAAGAACTGGCAAAGACCGTTCACGAGTGCCACACTGACACACAACCCCGCCTGGAAAGGAGAATGGGGTTGGTTGTGGCCTTTGACAAGGACCGAGGCTTCGGTTTCATAAAAGACTACCTGACTGGACGAGACTTATATGTCAACAGGAGGTCCGCCAAGCGGAGTTACCTCCCAGAGCGTCTACACAACCTCCGCGAGGGAGAGGAGGTTGAATTTACCCCTGCTGAGGGCCTGCGAGGCCCCTACGCCACTGCCGTGTCCCGTCCTAAGAAGAAGACAGAGGACTGGGATTTTGATGAGGACAACCCTGGCTGCGAGCGTGAATCTGAATGCTCTCCAGGACCGGCCCATCACGCCTTCCAAGAACGGGGCTCTTTCATTGGCCCAAATGTGTTCTGGCAGCCGACAGTGGTAGAGAAGAGGGTTAGCCCATGGCCCTCACCTGAGCTGCCTCGCAGGGAGAAAACTATCCGTGAGCTTCAGGATGCAGAGAGATTCAAAGCTGCCCTGGAGAATATCCGCAGAGGGAGGAAAGCGGACGCCTCACCTGAGCCTGCAGCGGCTGCGCAGGACGAATCGCCCACCGCCCAAGTGCCGACAACGACAGCGGAGACCAGCGATCCCGACTCCGAAAGCCTGGACGACCAGATCGTGCGGCTGGAGCTGAAACTGCGGGAGCTACGCCAGGCTGCCACCGCCAGGATCCGGACTCCACCTGGCCTACAACGTAAGGACTCGGACGTCTCCGGGTCTAAGGTGAGAGTACCTGTCCCTGCCAGTCGTCCCTCCTTAGTACCGGCACCTGCGGTGGGATCCTCTTACGCTGTGCACCGGCGCACAGAGCCAGTCGTCCCAGAACCCACCGGACCGCTTGCAGCAGCGGTACCCAGGCCAGTGCAGCAGCCTACGATTGTCATGCCTGCTCCGGTGAGGTCAGCGACTGTGATAACCCCTAGGCCTATGGGGCCTATACCTATTAGGGGTCCGTTTATGCTACAGTTGCCCCCCAATACGGTGTTGTGGGCACATCCATCGATTGAACCTCAGTACAGGCCCAATATACAAATGGAGCCAGGGAGCACCACTGAAATGCAAAGTGGATATGACATGCCCCTGTGAATTGGCCTGCTAGGCCCTTGATGTGTGCTTTATTTTGCCACGGGATCCTAAAGAAGAGTTAACCCTTTCAGGACAGGAGTCCTTCGTTGTTTTGGCCCTCTGTTGCTGCTGCCAGTTACCCACGGCTCAGTGGAAGGCGGCAAGCCACTGAAGTACCACGTGCAGCAAGGCCATCTTGTTTACAGGACCTCCTGCCTGCTTTCTCAGAGTGAAAACCCAGTTGTGCCTGTTTTCATGTTGCACCTTTTAACCCTTTAACCCCCTTTTCAGGTTGATTAAGGGTACTACAGCACTACTTTGATGTGTATGCCATTTAAATAATGTGGACTATTTTATGTGCTGCTATTTTATTATGCAACTGGAATTTAAAAGAATTGGGCCCAGGGATAGACTCAAATGCACATGAGCCTCTGAGATTTTGCTACTATTTTAAAGTATTGTGCCCAGAGATGGACTCCACCCCGTGCGAGCCTCTGTGATTCTTGCTATGATTCCTAAAGGTCTTATATCTCTACTTAGCTGTGGAATGAACGAAAAGAAAAGAACCTGGGTACGGACTCATTTTAAATGCTTTGAGCCTCCAAAGAACTGTTATTTAATGTTTACATTTTCCATGGACTACAACTGTTCTGTCATGGACAATTTGCACTTAAAAAGTATTATATGGACTATCCTGGTATTTATTGTTACGCTGTGCCAGGTCAGCGCCCCTGTTCCCATTGTTTTATCCTGAGAGAAGAGAACGACGCCCCTTTTCACCATTACTTGCTCCTATTCCAGTGGAACTGCCTAATATATGTATACATATATTGTATATTTTGCAAATGTAGATGTGTTTTCCTGCTTTGCTTTATTGTCCTCATTACAGGTGCAGTATCCAGCTGTGCAGGGACCCTCCATGTTGCGCCGAGGACGGGCAACGTTATAGCGTGGGGGTATGTAGTGTCCCACTAGGTATGGGTGGGCACTACACAAGGGTCAATTGGTGTGCGCATTACTCTTACTCACAAGGAACAGAACTGTCATATTTTATTCTGCATTTAATGTATGTTTTACTGTGTTGTTAGATGCAATGTACCCCTGTCTAATGCAGCAGCAGGCCTAGTTGGGTGTAATTAGACATCCCAGACACTAGAGGGAGATAGGGAGCCCCTAGTATAAATGTCCAGGCCCAGACAGGGAGAGGGAGTGCAGAGTCAGGAGTCTGAGAAGACAGAGGCCAGTAAGCCTGCTCCTGACATGCAGCTGGATAGCCCTGGCTGCTAGTGATGTCCAGGAGGCTGTTGAGAAGCTCCAGCCTGCCTGAAGAACAAGAGAGCCTAAGTTAGCTCTGAAGAGATACCCCAGTTGCAGGATTCAACCTCCTGGGAGAAACCGACAGTTATCCACCTGATAGGAGGAGGCGTCCCAGGGTAAGCCACGTGCCCCTGATAGGCAGAGGAACTTAGGAACCATTGCAAGCAGTATAATACCTGAGGAAGGAAGTAACCAAGGATATAAGCCACCCTTTTAGGCATCCGGGCCTTGGGAATTATCAAGCCAGAGTAGGAGTTCTATAAAGGACAGTGTAAAAGTGCAACCTGCTGCTGAGTGCTTGTGGAATTTACCCTCAGTGTAACTTGCATGTCTATTGCCTGCCATATTTGTGAATAATACAGAGACTATACTACTCCCTGCTGTACAAAGTTGGATTGTCCAGTAAAGTTTATGTTTGGTTCACTGCATACTTGTGTACCTTCATCTTTCCAACCACCAACCGGCGTGCCACCGGCCAAAGGCACTGGCATCACGAATACCACAGGGACCTTGCCCCAGGCACACAAAATACCTGTAACATCCAGGGCACCTCAACTACCATCAGGCTTGGTCCCTATCTACAGAGCGTGCCCCAGAGGAACTGTGTCTACCTCTCCTTCACTGCCACGCGCCTGCCCAGGGTTCTTCAAATATAGTGAGTACCCTCGATTGCCCATAACTGTGACCTCACTTCGTCATCCCCTGCAGGTCTGGCGTGTTGCATTTGTAACCCTTGTCTTAGGATATTACGCATTTTTACACCTTCCTTTAATACCCCATAGGGTCTTGTGAGGGTAGTAACAACCAGGTTCGAGGACAGGGAGTCCCCACCATTAGGGGTCGTCCCTGGACTTAGGGATAGACCAGGGAGAGAAAAAGGACAGATTCCCCATCTCCCCCATTGCTTCCTGGGTGCTTACTATGGGTCTTAATTTAGTTAACCTTCATTGATAACTGTCTGTCTGTATATGGGATTTTTATTCCCAGATTTTTAATTAATTGAAATAAAATTAATAAGTTTTAAAGGGTTACTTCTTTTGCTGGAATATAGTTTTTTTTGTTGATTAACCCAGATAGATTTCAGTATCTGTTAATTAGCTGGACTAGCCAATTTATTTTGTGCATTTAAATTGTTTGCAGTTGCCAGCAATATATAAAATGATACTTCTGCTTTTATCCTCCAAAAAAAGAAGATAAAAACTCCAATACAATATACTGGTTTTGGAAATGAGCAAACCTTTTTAAATACATTTTTTCAGGGTCACCAAATTTTTCAAAACGTTCGGTTCACACCAGAATCAATTCTTCCTGAACCAAACTTGCTACAATTGCCCTAAGAATTGATATATAACACCCTCTAGTCTCCAAGGACTCAGAATTTTTAGGAAAAGATGCTCTCTCTTTTTGTTAATTTTTTAAAATACATTTTGGCTTTTGGTCTCCTCCATCCCTGCTCCCTAAGCTCTTGAATGCAATGACAGCAATAGCAAATAATGTCAGAGTAAGGCCCCTTTCACACGGGCGAGTTTTCTGTGCGGGTGCGATGCGTGAGGTGAACGCACTGCACCCGCACTGAATCCTGACCCATTCATTTCTATGGGGCTGTGCACACGAGCGGTGATTTTCACGCATCACTTGTGCGTTGCGTGAAAATCGCAGCATGCTCCTCTTTGTGCGTTTTTCACGTAACGCAGGCCCTATAGAAATTAATGGGGTTGCGTGAAAATCGCATGCATCCGCAAGCAAGTGCGGATGCGGTGCGATTTTCACGCATGGGTTCTAGGTGACAGTCTATTCACTGTATTATTTTCCCTTATAACATGGTTATAAGGGAAAATAATAGCATTCTGACTACAGAATACATAGTATAATACTGCTGGAAGGGTTAAAAATAATAAAAAGAAGTTAACTCACCTTCTCCTCTTGTTCGCTTAGATCCCGGTCTGTTCTTTAGCTGTGGGCTGAAGGACCTGTGGTGATGTCAGATCACATGCTCCATCACCATGGTGATGGACCATGTGATTGGAGCATGTGATCTGACATCACCTCAGGTCATTCAGCCCACAGCTAAAGAACAGACCGGGATCTACGCGAACAAGAGGAGAAGGTGAGTTAACTTTTTTTTATTATTTTTAACCCTTCCAGCACTATTATACTATACATTCTGTAGTCAGAATGCTATTATTTTCCCTTATAACCATGTTATAAGGGAAAATAATACAATCTTCAGAACATCAATCCCAAGCCCGAACTTCTGTGAAGAAGTTCGGGTCTGGGTACCAAACATGCGCGATTTTTTTCACGCGAGTGCAAAACGCATGACAATGTTTTGCACTCACGCGGAAAAATCGCGCATTTTCCCGCAACGCACCCGCCTCTTATCCGGGCAAAAAACATGACGCCCGTGTGAAAGAGGCCTTAGGCCTCATGCACACAACCTTTGTTTGTTTCCGGGTCCGTTCCGCCGATTTTAGCGTTTCAGATGCGGACCCATTCATTTCTATGGAGCCGTTGAAAATGCGAATAGTGCACCGTTTGCCACCTGTCCTATTCTTGTCTGCGGAAAACAGTTTGCAGACCCATTCAAGTCAATGAAAAAACGCGGAGGCACACAAGATTGTCATCCACGTCCGTTTTATTCCTATCATTTGCTTTTTTTTACCTTCCTTTATGTCTGGTGGTCCTCCAAACATATAGGAAGACACACGGAAACAAAAACGTAAACGGATCACGGAACAACGGAACCCCATTTTGCGGAACGGAACCCAACAACGGACATGTGCATGAGGCCTAAGACTACTTTCACACTAGCAGCAGCTAGTTTAATTCCGTCCACCTCTAGCCATGTTTGCCGTGCTGCCTCCGGAACTCCTGCCAGCCCCCATTATAGTTAATGGGGCCAGAACGGACCTTCGGCGGCACGCGTGCACTAGCGGCAGCACAGGTCCGGCAGACTGTTCTCCCGCCGGAACAGCCTGCCGGAGAAGGCTGCGCTAAGGACTCTTTCACACCTGCGTTCTTTTCTTCCGGCATAGAGTTCCGTCGTCGGGGCTCTATGCCGGAAGAATCCTGATCAGTTTTATCCTAATGCATTCTGAATGGAGAGAAATCCGTTCAGGATGCATCAGGATGTCTTCAGTTCAGGACCGGAACGTTTTTTGGCCGTAGAAAATACTGCAGCATGCTGCGCTTTTTTCTCCGGCCAAAAATTCTGAACACTTGCCGCAAGGCCGGATCCAGAATTAATGCCCATTGAAAGGCATTGATCCGGATCCGGCCTTAAGCTAAACGTCGTTTCGGCGCATTGCCGGATCCGACGTTTAGCTTTTTCTGAATGGTTACCATGGCTGCCGGGACGCTAAAGTCCTGGCAGCCATGGTAAAGTGTAGTGGGGAGCGGGGCAGCAGTATACTTACCATCTGTGCGGCTCCCGGGGCGCTTCAGAGTGACGTCGGGGCGCCCCACGCGCATGGATGACATGATCGCATGGCACGTCAGCCGTCATCTGATGTCATTCTGGAGCGCCCCGGGAGCCGCACGGACTGTAAGTATACCGCTCCCCCGCTCTCCACTACTACTATGGCAACCAGGACTTTAATAGCGTCCTGGGTGCCATAGTAACACTGAACGCATTTTGAAGATGGATCCGTCTTCAAATGCTTTCAGTTTTTCCGGATCCGGCGTGCTTTCAGTTTTTCCGGATCCGGCGTGTAATTCCGGCAAGTGGAGTACACGCCGGATCCGGACAACGCAAGTGTGAAAGAGGCCTTATGTGAAAGTAGCCTAACAATGACATAAATAGCTATGGGAAAACTCACTGTGCTGTTAAATGTGTTATGGTTTTATTTACAAAGCTTCCAAAAATGTTCCCTTATCGGGAGCAGATGGTGTTTAAATACACACAGTGTTATCGGTAAAAAAACAGTGGCTTATTGGGGAACCAAGCGTCCAAAAATTATGCCTCAACATGGTCAAAATGCCTGGCCATGTGACATGTGTCCCACCACACCTCCTGGGCCAGAGCCCAGAATGTAAAAACAATAAACACCACATACTTACCTTGTTCCTAGCAGCAGCAGGTCATCGGCTGCGCTAGCCTGTGAAGGAGGCGGAGCCGAGGCTAACTGCTGGCCGGCCCCACCCCCCGCACAGACCAGAGGTCTGGAGAGCCGGCAGGAATGATGAAGCAAGAAGCTGATGCCTGCGATGGCTCCTTGCTTCATTATGGCAACTGTCTTTGCTTCCTATGGACGCAGGGACAGCTGCCAGAAAGCGGGACATACCTCCCCCTTACAGGGACAGCGGGACAGCCACTGAAATCCGGGATTGTCCCGCCGTATCAAGGACGGTTGGGAGGTATGTTATTTTGTGAAATTCACCCATTCAGTGATATCAGTATGGCCAGAAGCGATTTGGTCATTGTGTCCCTCGTTAGCATATCAAAGGCAGGAAGGGCACATTGTAAAAGTAGTTGGACAACATTCTCTTGGCCAACAGATTGGGAAGATATTTGGGTGGTCATAGGGTGGAGTTGATGGTAGGGGCTAGGACACAGGAACATATAGGCTATGTGAAACTTGGGGATGCTCTCTCTTCCTGCCACCACCTGGATGAACAACACTTCAGGAGCATGCTATGTTATATGTAAGCTTATGTGTGTATGTATATAAGTATAATATCCCAGTAGACTTTATATGTGTACATATAGATATTTGTAGTCTGCGATTGCATTACAAGTAGATTATATGCTATTTATGCATGGGTCTCTATATGTACATGTAGTAATTGTCAGGTACTGGATGTGAGTTGGCTAGAAATGTAGATCCCGTAGATGGTATATTGATGGAATCTGGATATATTGTGTATACATACACATTATTAGCCACATTTGCTTAGCATCCAGTGGTGTCCTCTATGTAATGTGTTGTATCTGCATCTGTCGTGCCTTTTCATAGGTAAATACATTGATATCCAATTCATTTTTAGTCAAGATGGATGTTCATTACCTTTAAGAGCCATGCTCCACTATAGTTACAATTTTGTATGTCTTGAGAAGCCCAAAGTAAGGTCACACGAAGGTTTCTACTTTTTAGTGTTATTCTTCTCATGAATGTACCAGTCTGAGAAGAGGCCTTCTTATCTACTTTAAAATTTATGACAGGGAGGTAAAGATAAGCTCTATGCAGCTGGTGATAATTACCTATACAATTAGGCATTTATCAATGAAGCAAAATATATAATATTCATGTATTCATTTAATGAGCCTTAGTCCTTAGCATAAGACAATCAGTAGGACATATAATATATATTATACTGTTATATGTGATGAAGACAACATGTATCCAGTATATTATATATATTTCTCATTAGGAAAATTTTTGTCTCTAAAAGAGTGTCTGTGAAGATGTGTGTTTTGTAACAATTATTCACCTCTTTGGTGTAACAGGAGATACTGTTATCTCTGTGAGAAAACAAGGAGATTCAAGTTATTTACGATGCACCAATAAACAGAGAGAAACATCCAGAGAGGCACCTAGAGGTCTGTCTCTAATTGCTACAAAGTGTCAAATCTAATCCCTATAGCCTTGAATTAAAGCTTTTAAGGTCAAAATGTATATTATACCTTTATTCAGACTTACAGAAGTTAACCCTTTATACTATGATGCAAATAGCTTACACAGCAGTGCCACCTAGGTATGAGTAGGTGACATTACAACAGTAGCAAAAGTGCATTCTGGGTAAGGTTATGATGTCATTTCTTATCAATGATCACACCCATCCGACAATGATTGGAAAGCTCCAAATTAGGAAGGTGTGTCTAACTGATAAGTTTGTGATCATAAACCATACACAGGGGGGAGAGAACAGAGACACACACAAGAAAGAGAGGAAAGAGAAGTAAAGCTGTCTAGATGGGTCTATCAAGATGAAAGCCATGGTGAGATGTGCTATGATGGACCACCCAGCTTTCCTAGGAGCAGAAGTGAGATTTCCACTAGGACTTGGTAAGAGACACAGAAAATTATATTTCATTTTATTAAGACTAATTTTGATAGTGTGGGTGAAATTATACCATCTAGATTGGCGAATAAATACATTAATTAATTGATCATCTCCATATTGAGATGTAGTTTTAGGATATTATGAGGCTTCATTCTACCTGCAGAAGAATTAAGACTCATAATCTAGCAAAGTATTAAATAATTGCTTAGATATATATATTGATAGAACATTCTTCGCCAAGCTAAGTGATGGATTCCCACAGGAAAGACATATTTCAAATCTTTCCCATTTAAGATATGGTCTAGGAAAAATCCTAGATCCCTGTTATTTGTCTTAATATTCTTACCAAAGTCATATGTGTGAAAATAGTCCAGGATGAGGCGGAAGGATACAGTTATCTCTTCTAAGCTGTATCCTTGAATGGATTTGCCCATGCCTGAAGTCATGTGATGTGTAGTTGGTTAGAGGGGGGAAGAATGTATTTAGCATTCCATATTGATGTCTAGGATTAGACATGCCCATCCTGATATCATGAGATTTTCTCTGAACAAAAGTAATGTATATAAATTATGTTCCTATTTGATATCCTAACCTAATAATAGCTTGGTTATAATGTGACAAGTTATTTCCACTCACATGTATTGTTAAGCTTGTAATGCTATATATATTCATTTGCATGTATCATTGTGTTTTATTTACTTATATATGTTTATAACCTTGTAACCAATAAATCTGCATATTTTTATAAACCTGTGTATTATTGTATAATGCAGAACTACATGTTTTATCATTAACGTCATCTCACGTCAAAAAGAACTTATTTATCTGAGGAAATAGTCGGCCTCAGATGTGAATTGTATCAATTAGGTTGTCTACAATTCACCAGGTCATGATTTTAAGAATTTATGACAAATTTTATAAAATTAAATTTTTTATGATTAATTATTTTTATGACCATAATTAATAATTCTTAATTGAATTATTACAACCCGACACATCTTCTTGTAATGTCCATTGCTTTGTCATCTCTATGTTATCAGTAAAGTATTTTTCTATATAAATATCTGCGAGGATTCTATGTTACTCCTGGGTGTATGAAGGACTGAAAGGGGTGTATATAATCTGTACACAGAATAAGCGGGTTATATAGGAAACAAAGACAACAGCCTAGGAACATAATAAAAGGAACGAAACACGGAGATAGAGATAAATCTCTAATCTCCAATAAGCAAAACCTCCCTTTATCAGAGTGGTACTCTTGACTGTGTAGCCAAGATTCCCACCACACCACCCAGGCTAGTGTCCAGAAGAATTAAGTTTAGGTGAAAGTGCAGAACTCTGCCTCATTTGCTTACGGAATAGTTTAATTATCAATATAGCAGTGGTACCATTGCTTGACTGGCCAAGATTCCCAGCTGTTTTTCCGCCAATGTTCCCCTGCTTACTGCTGCGGTCCTGGGCTCTGTGTTCCATGGTGATCTCCCCAATTAACACTGCAGTCCTGGGCTCTGTTCCTGAATGCATAATTCATCCTGGAATCCGCTCAAAGGTTTCCTTCCAGCCTTGGGCACAGCATGCTTTCAGCTTGTTCCCTGTAGCACTTTCTTAAGGGCCTGCGAACATCACTTCCTGTAATTTAGGGGTTAACACATGTGACAGTGCTTACCAATTCTAGCCCTTCTGCACCTATATAAGTGGCTCAGTCCCCTTCCCAGGTGCCTGAGAGTCAAGGTCCTTGTGTCCTGCAAAGATTGCTGTTATCTCTGCTTGTGTTCCTTTTTTCTTGACCTGTGCTTATGTTTCTGGACTCTGCCACCTGTTTGAGCCCTGCCTGCTTGCTTTGACTCTCCTGTTGCCAAACCGGATTGCCTGACCTGTACCTAGCCCTAACCCATTGAATGTTTGACTTCGCCTCTGCCTCATCCTTCAGTCCTGCACTGTCGCTCCTGGTTACAACTCGGCCTGCTGACTATGACTGTTGCTCTGGTACCCCCTTGTCTGCCTGGACCAGCTGCCTCGTGTGCCAATCCTCCTCAAGAGGTAGCGACCTGATGTTCCCCTTGGGAAAGTCTATCCCCACCATCAGGGGTACTGCAAAAATAACGGGTTCATTTCGACAACGCAGGAGGTTGGTTACGTGGCACAGTGGGTTCACAACTGCTGGTTCGTGACAACAGCACACAGCTCGGGCAGCACACCCTAGAAAAATTAGGTGTGCCACTTTTGCGGCCGGCAAGTCAAATTTTCCATAAAGGAGTGGTCCCACCACTCCACCACAGCCAAGAAAAATTAAATTTGGGCAATTGCAAGGAAGTGTGCCACATTTGCAGACTGACAAGTAAAAATTTCCATATAGCAGCAGTACCCTTGCCTGCCTGGCCAAGACTCCCAGCACACTGCCCAGGACAGAGCACAGAAAACTGTAATTTAGGCGAAGGCACAGAAGCAACTTGGCCAGATGACCATTTAGCTTGCACATAAGCTAATTGCTGGTCAAGAATAGTTTTCTAATTCCCACACATTCTGTTATCGATGTTTCATGATACAGAGGAGGACAAGAAAGAGGAGGAGTCTGAGCAGAAGAAGAAGCAGCTGATGATGATGACAATGACTGTAATGCTTGGGGATGCAGGCTGGGTGCCACAAAGAAGAATGCTGGTCAGTTCTATTTTCCCACAGGATCTGGAGATGCCATCTCATGTGTTGCAATACAGCCCTGTTTTTTTTTTCAACTGCAGACCTTGCATATGCCTGTAGTTTTGTGTGCTGACCTTGTGATGGTGGTGGTGGTGGTGCGCGGGGGGGGGGGGGGGGGGGGGGCGGGACGAAAAAAACACCATACAGGAGTTGCTCACACAGAGCTAGAGGCAGGCAAGCCTGTGGAACTTTTTGACAGTACTAGAATCATCACCAGTTCCCAAGCTGACCACAATAAAAGCAGATCTGGTTCTGACAGTTCTTTTTAGCAGTATTGCCTATACATTGCCTCCAATATGGCTCCCGGGTCCTGTCTTACACACAATCATTGTTATAATTCTCACCCTCCCCACCACTTTTATCAGACTATGTGTTATGCAAGTGTGTGTGGATAAAAACATATCACCCCTCCCCATCTATGTCTAATTTCCCTATTTTAATATCCACATCCCGATGTATTAATACACTCACCCCTCTGGCATATGATGAGTAGACTGAGTGAAAGGAGTGCTGTATCCACGATCTAACCAATCCATTTATCGTTTCACCTGTCAGATGCGTTTCTTGTAAACAGACTATAGCAGGTAAAAATCTGTGTATTGCATCAAAAACCGCCACTCTCTTTACACCCCTGCTCAAACCCCTAATATTCCAAGATATAATTCTCATAAAAGGCTATTTTTATATATCTACCCATCTCAGAAGTGTACTTGAAAGACCCCCAGGGGGGAGGGGAGAGAGAGAAGAGAAGAGAAGAGGAACAAAACACAGAAAAAATAAATTAATTAATTAATTAAAAACAACTAAGCGGCACTTCGAAATTCCCCCCCCCCCCTCCCCAGATTGGAAGCTCACCTCGGACACCCTCAAGCCGGAATTTTCCTCCAAGATGTATTCACCCTCTGTTCAAAGAAGCTCCTCCTCCTCTTTTTTTTTTTTTTTGGAGGGGCTGCTTTGTGCACACATGTTAGTTAAGAGTAATTGCTTGGTTCTTTCTGTTTTTTTTTTTATCATAGGGGAAGTTGAAGTGTTTAACTCTACTTGGCCCTTGGCCTTTTTGCCTGCCCCCTGCCATCTTTTAACTTTCCCCCACTACCTTCAGTCCCCCCTTTCCCCGCCTATCTCACCTCGGCCTCCTATGCTATATTCTCTCAGAGTAAACTGTTCATCGGTCTACATTCTTATAAGTAGTTAATAGATGGTTCCATTCTCTCCTGCAACCATATTTCCACTATAAGTCCATCTCTGGTTTAGTATGTTATAGTCAGTTAGTTGGTTAACGGGCTGCGTGGTTAATGGTTCAAAGTTACAGCAATCCCTTACTTAGTCAGTTAGTTAGTAAAGTTAATAGAGTTTAATCATGTACTCAATTCTTCCCATTTAGGGATATATAAAGTCAAATGCAATACTTTTTATACAGTTGTTGGCGGGATAGCGCACCAGTCCACCTTCCGTTTTCCAGTGTCAGCCTTCTTACTCCTTGGTATTAAATAATTCAATACAATATGCCATCCCTTTTTGAAGTAGGACAATTTTGCTCTCCCCCTCCAACCCCTGAGTTCATAAACTGTAAGTAGATCAAGCTGATATAGCCCTCAAACTTAAACTATTATGTTGTCTTCTTCAGTAGCTAGTGACCTTATTCCTTCTCTATCCTCCTGCGGCCTTTGTGCAGGCTTCCATGGGAAGGGGGGGGGGGGGCAACACCCCTGTCAAACATATTTGTTTGGACGACCAGTTCTCATGGCCCCCAGTCCGACTCCCCTCAGCCTGTGCCCTGTCAGGCCAATATCACGGCTTATTGCATACAGGTTTCCGGAGGATAGGGGAAGGACACGCTACATCTCACCTCGTCCTCGCAGCGGGAGAAGGGGGAGTAGAGCTTCCTCACACCGCCTACTCAGCACACCTCTCCCATCGCTCTTTTGTCCTTGCATCGGCTCCACTTGTTGAATCCCTCTGCGTCCTCAGAGGAGTGGGGCGACCCGCTGAGTGGGTAGCCGGGCCACAATACACGCGATGGGGCAACGCGCTGTAACAGCAGTGTCACGTGTCTAGGCAGCAGGCAAGAGGGGAGGAAGGGAGGCATCGCAGTGGCCGGAGCAGCTTCACTCAGGTACGCTCTCACATCGGGCCACGGGTTCGTCCGGAAGGAGGAGAAGCGTGCATCACCTGCATACACACACTCACAGGCTTCATGCTCAGAAGTATTTTATAATTGTTGTTCGTATGTGTATCATCCTCCAATGTGAACTGTTACTGCATGTTTAATATATTGAATGTCGTTCCTCTGTCAGATTGATTTTCACACTGGGGTTCTTAGCTTCCCTCCTCCACCAGGCACAAGTAGTTGTCATGACCATGTTTATGGCCGTGACTCCTTGGGAGCCGCATACAGTTGCCCACGGTTTGGGTTGTAGTGTCAACCGCAGCTGGAGGCATAATGTTGTTGGCCTCAGGTGCGCGGACAACAGTTATGTGTGCGGTTCCCTTGGAATTGTGTGCGCGTTTGTATGCACTTTCGTATGTCTGTGTGCACTCTGTGTTATGTGTGGTGTGCACTTACATCTTCCCTTCACTGTGGCTGCCCGTGGCAACGTTTGGTTGATGTGTACATGTGGTGGCAGTGTCCCGGCCTTCGGGCTGAATCCCAGGACACGGTTGCCACCCATGTTGTTGCCTGCGGCAACAGCCACAGTGTGTTCGTTGTTCGGACACTTCCCCTTTAAGTTGGGTTTTCCCTTCTGTGGTATTGGAAGGGTTAACTCCCTTTCTGTGTGTGTGAGTCACGGGGTGTGTCTGACTGTTGGGTGTGGCCCTCTTGCCCCTATAAAGCCTCAGTTGTAGGCAGTAGTCAGAGAGGGTGCTTCAGCCATGCTTGCTGGAGACATCCTCCTGGTTACTTACCAACTGCCAGTGGGGGCCATCCTTCTGGTCATAGCAAATAATAATGTCGTTTGATGTTTGGAAGATGTGTTTGTCTTTATGCTCCTTTATTGCACCTGGCTTCCCGTGTGTTGTGTGCTGAGTCCTTTTGTTTGTTGATAGCAGTACTTCCACATGGGTTCCAGGCTTTGTGTCTGTGGCAGGTGAGTGTTATGTTTGTGGCAAGTACCTGCCATTGCCATAGGTTGTATTTGTTCTCCCTTCCTTGCAGCTTGGCCAGTGAGACTCCTGTTCCTCCGTATCCAGAAGGAACAGGTTGTCTTACCCTGACTCCTAATCCAGGGACCGGTCGGAGGGTGAGTTAGGGATCCGAGGTTCCTGAGCATGGGTCCTCCTACCTTAAAGGTCGGCCCATGCAGCTAGGAGTTAGGGTCAGGTTAGGGATGCTTTAGGAGGTGACCTGCTCCCTAATCCTGTCGTCCTGGCCGAGGAGCAACCATCTTCCATCATCGCACGGCTGAGGGTATTCCCCATCATCAGCCGTGACAGTAGTACCTTGTCAAAAGCAACTATAACAGGGTAGGGCGGACAGTACAGGGGCAGTCTGTGTCGAGTATGGGGACAATACTTGGGGCAGTCTGGGGACTTTACAGTGTGAAGTCAGGTGGCAGTGGTGGACATTACAGGTGGCCAGTCTGGTGACAGTTCTGGGGGCAATCTGTGTCGAGTATGGGGACAATACTTGGGGCAGTCTGGGGACATCACAGTGTGAAGTCAGGTGGCAGTGGTGGACATTACAGGTGGTCAGTCTGGGGACAGTACTGGGGGCAGTCTGTGTCAAGTATGGGGACAATACTTGGGGCAGTCTGGGGACATTACAGTGTGAAGTCAGGTGACAGTGGTGGACATTACAGGTGGCCAGTCTGGGGGCAGTCTGTGTCGAGTATGGGGACAATACTTGGGGCAGTCTGGGGACCTTACAGTGTGAAGTCAGGTGGTAGTAGTGGACATTACAGGTGGACAGTCTGGGGACAGTACTGGGGGCAGTCTGTGTAGAGTATGGGGACAATATATGTGTAGTTTGGGAACATTCCTGGTGGCAATCAGTGTACATTACAGTGTGCATTTTAGTTGAAATGGTGGATATTACGTGAGGGTAGTCTGGGAGCAGTCTGTGTCCTTTTCTCATGGCAGTCATTTTACATTGTAAGGTCATTTATGTTTCTATATATTTTTATGTTTATGTTTCTAAAACATTTCTAATTTCTTCTATTGTTTTGCAGTCTGACATTTTATTATAATTATCTATAACCTTTGTTCTTCTGATTCCAAGGAAACCCCTAAAGATTACAGAGAGGAGATCTCTGAGTCCGGATTTCATGAACTCGAAGATACAATGTCATCAATGTAGGTAAGTCTAATTGTATATTTGTATTCTTGCTTTTAGAATAGATTTTTTTTTTAAATCATTTTATTATCACATAATAGCTTTGTTTTCCAGGGTGGTAGATGATCACAGACATTCACCATCTTTACTCATGTATTCGGAGCACTTTTTGGCAGAGAACTTTCAAACATGTTTTCTTTACTGCCAATGAAGCTCAAAAATATCTCTCGCTATGGTAGTCAGAGTCTCCACCCCAACATTCATTGTTGAGATCACTGGCACCGCAGTGTAGTCTATAGTGCTGCCCAAGGCTCAAAACATATGTATGAATGTATTATAAAAACATATATTAGTTGTTCATGGGATGTCAGCAATCGCACTCCTAGTGTGAAGTATTGGCCTAGCATTGTGGGCGATATGGAGTAACTTCATCAACTGTACAGAAAAATCTATTTTGAGGATAATATTTTCAACAAAAAATGAACTGCTTATCCTCTCCGCATTCATACTATTTAGATGAAACTACCATGGTCATGTATATTGCGAATGGCATGTTTGCTTTACATTCTAGAGTTTACTACATGATTTTAGAACATGTCCTATTCTTGACCACATCAAAGACAATGATTGTACTCTTTGATTTTTCATCAATTATTTACCTTATATACAATAGCTCCAATTGCATTGTGCACAAGGACTTATTCTTCGTCATGAATGTAAATTATTCGAGGCCCCTAAAAAATGTTTAGTTTGTTCTACTAAAATATATATAAAAATTTCAAATGTTATACATCATTATAATGTTATTCATTTCCTTTTTTTTAAAACAAACAACGGTAATATAGATATCAGAAATCGACGAAAGTTGGCTCAATGAAAGTCTCGAACATGAAACTTTTGTGGAAGATGAGGTATTGTACATGATTGAACAAATGTTTTATCTACTGTACTAAAAAAAAACAAAAAACACTACTTAGACAAAATTAGATACAGTATTTATATTGGGGGGATCACCAATTGAAGAACCAGACCCGGAAAAATGACTAAAGAATTGCACTGGTGTAAATGTGGACAGAGATCTATGCCTTGGTAACCCCAGAAATTACTTGCATCTGTAAACATCCAAGTTTTAATGAAGTTTGTCAAGACAGGGATCAACTCATTGGTCTCATTACATCTATGCAAATTACCACTTGTCGGGCAATGGACTTCCAAAACCCTCGGTAAGTTAACTTTCCTATTTCCATCCGAGCATATTGAAAGTTTGTAGGTATTGGCACTTGAAGGTACGAGAATTTAGTTGAACACCAATTATTATATCTGATGTAGTTTGTTTTAAACCTGTTGCATCAGGTACTGCTTGAGACAATAAAGTAAATATTTTTTAACAGTCTTTTTCTGTTTTTTCTTTTTAGATGTCTACATCTGGCTGCTTATCGAGCATTCACTATGTGGATACATGGCCCACTTGGTAAACATAACAGGAGACCAATTCCAACCTGTGCAGTTCTACAAATCAGAGCACTTTTTCCCGATCCAAATGGTTGTTACACGGGTTTTTGCTATTATGAAGATGTACACAATCTGATTTGGATTTAAAATTTTAATGCTATATTATTATATTTTTAACTTCAGAGTTGTCTGCCAGATATTTTGAAAAGTTATTTATAAGTCTTGTCAAAGCGGTTGTCTAAATTCATCAAATTACCTTTGATATGTAGATGTAAGGCACCAATTAATGTATTGTGATTGTCCATATTGCCTCCTTTGCTGGCTTCATTCATTTGTATTTAAACATATATACTGTTTATATCCCGGGGTTACGACCACACTATAATGAAATAGTAGAGTACTTTATTGTACAATATAGGGAGGACGCACTAGCCTATGTGCACTTCAACAGTCACGTCCCCAGGCAGGCAAGTTATTTATGCTACAGTGTGCAAGGATAATCTCAGTTGATCCATTGTTGGGTGGTCATAAACGTGGAAAATAAATGTGTATAATGAAATTGTAAAACCAATCTAAATAACTACGAAAGCAATACGGACAATCAAAGTATATTAAAAATTATTTATACTTGATAAAAGCCAATTGCTGAATTTATACAACCACGTTTTGTATTATTATTTTTATTTATTAAAGTCCTATTTGAAAAAAGTACAAAACAAATACTCAACAGTCAGGTGAACCAATTTAAATTTCACATCCAAGTAATTTTTAATTACAATATCGACTTAAAGGGGTTATCCCATCATAGACAATGAGGCCCTATTGCTAGGATATGCCCCATTGTCTGATCGGTGCGGGTCCCACTGGGACCCGCACCTACAAGGAGAACGGAGCAAAGAAATTTGAGGAGGGTGCACTGCACATGCGCAGCCGCCCTCCATTCATTTCTGTGGAGCTGCCGAAAATAGCCGAGAGCTGGCTCGGCTATTTCTGTCGGCCCAATAGAAATGAATGGGAGCAGTGGACCCTCCTCAAATTTCTTTGCTCCGTTGTCCTTGTAGGTGCGGGTCCTAGCGATATGCCCCCATTCTCTAAGATGGGATAGCCCCTTTAATTTGTCAACACTAAAATAAGAACATCTTTAAAATTTAAATCAATGAACCATGTGCTGTTAAAAGTATTACCTAACGTACTTACATCGTCCACCGATATCCAAAAAATGGCATACAACTACAGTACAGGCCAAAAGTTTGGACACACCTTCTCATTCAAAGAGTTTTCTTTGTTTTCATGACTATGAAAATTGTAGATTCACACTGAAGGCATCAAAACTATGAATTAACACATGTGGAATTATATGCATAACAAAAAAGTGTGAAACAACTGAAAAAATGTCATATTCTAGGTTCTTCAAAGTAGCCACCTTTTGCTTTGATTACTGCTTTGCACACTCTTGGCATTCTCTTGATGAGCTTCAAGAGGTAGTCACCTGAAATGGTCTTCCAACAGTCTTGAAGGAGTTCCCAGAGATGCTTAGCACTTGTTGTCTCTTTTGCCTTCACTCTGCGGTCCAGCTCACCCCAAACCATCTCGATTGGGTTCAGGTCCGGTGACTGTGGAGGCCAGGTCATCTGGCGCAGCACCCCATCACTCTCCTTCATGGTCAAATAGCCCTTACACAGCCGGGAGGTGTGTTTGGGCTCATTGTCCTGTTGAAAAAGAAATGATGGTCCAACTAAACGCAAACCGGATGGAATAGCATGCCGCTGCAAGATGCTGTGGTAGCCATACTGGTTCAGTATGCCTTCAATTTTGAATAAATCCCCAACAGTGTCACCAGCAAAGCACCCCCACACCATCACACCTCCTCCTCCATGCTTTACGGTGGGAACCAGGCATGTAAAGTCCATCCGTTCACCTTTTCTGCATCGCACAAAGACACAGTGGTTGGAACCAAAGATCTCAAATTTGGACTCATAAGACCAAAGCACAGATTTCCACTGGTCTAATGTCCATTCCTTGTGTTCTTTAACCCAAACAAGTCTCTTCTGCTTGTTGCCTGTCCTTAGCAGTGGTTTCCTAGCAGATATTCTACCATGAAGGCCTGAATCACAGTTGTTCTAGAGATGTGTCTGCTGCTAGAACTCTGTGTGGCATTGACCTGGTCTCTAATCTGAGCTGCTGTTAACCTGCGATTTCTGAGGCTGGTGACTCGGATGAACTTATCCTCCGCAGCAGAGGTGACTCTTGGTCTTCCTTTCCTGGGGCGGTCCGCATGTGAGACAGTTTCTTTGTAGCGCTTGATGGGTTTTGTGACTGCACTTAAGGACTCTTTCAAAGTTTTCCCAATTTTTCGGACTGACTGACCTTCATTTCTTAACCGCCTAACGCAGATCTGCGGTCCGGAGGCGGCAGCTCTGCGCAGAGTGACGCATATACGAGTCATCTCGCGAGAGCCGTGACTTCCTGTGAACACGCGCACACAGGCGCGCGCGTTCACAGGAACGGAAGGTAAGAGACAGGATCTCCAGCCTGCCAGTGGCGATCGTATGTGTTTTGCGGATCCGATCCATGTATCCGTGGATCCGTAAAAAACATACGGACGTCTGAATGGAGCCTTACAGGGGGGTGATCAATGACAGGGGGGTGATCACCTCATATACACTCCCTGATCACCCCCTGTCATTGATCACCCCCCTGTAAGGCTCCATTCAGACGTCCGTATGTTTTTTACGGATCCACGGATTCATGGATCGGATCCTCAAAACACATACGGACGTCTGAATGGAGCCTTACAGGGGGGTGATCAATGACAGGGGGGTGATCACCCCATACAGACTCCCTGATCACCCCTCTGTCATTGATCACCCCCTGTAAGGCTCCATTTAGACATTTTTTTTGGCACAAGTTAGCGGAAATAGATATTTTATTTTTATTTTATTTTTCTTACAAAGTCTCATATTCCACTAACTTGTGTCAAAAAATAAAATCTCACATGAACTCACCATACCCCTCACGGAATCCAAACGCATAAAATTTTTTAGACATTTATATTCCAGACTTCTTCTCACGCTTTAGGGCCCCTAAAATGCCAGGGCAGTATAAATACCCCACATGTGACCCCATTTCAGAAAGAAGACACCCCAAGGTATTCCGTGAGGGGAATATTGAGTCCATGAAAGATTGAAATTTTTGTCCCAAGTTAGCGGAAAAGGGAGACTTTGTGAGAAAAAATAAAAATAAAAATTTCCGCTAACTTGTGCCAAAAAAATAAAATTTCTATGAACTCGCCATGCCCCTCATTGAATACCTTGGGGTGTCTTCTTTCCAAAATGGGGTCACATGTGGGGTATTTATACTGCCCTGGCATTTTAGGGGCCCGAAAGCGTGAGAAGAAGTCTGGGATCCAAATGTCTAAAAATGCCCTCCTAAAAGGAATTTGGGCCGCTTTAAGCATCTAGGCTGCAAAAAAGTGTCACACATGTGAGAAGTTAGGCAATGGAGAAGTTAGGCAATGTGTTTTGGGGTGTCATTTTACATATACCCATGCTGGGTGAGAGAAATATCTTGGTCAAATGCCAACTTTATATAAAAAAATGGGAAAAGTTGTCTTTTGCCAAGATATTTCTCTCACCCAGCATGGGTATATGTAAAATGACACCCCAAAACACATTCCACAACTTCTCCTGAGTATGGCGATACCACATGTGTGACACTTTTTTGCCGCCTAGGTGGGCAAAGGGGCACAAATTCCAAAGAGCACCTTTAGGATTTCACAGGTCATTTTTTACACATTTTGATTTCAAACTACTTACCGCACATTAGGGCCCCTAGAATGCCAGGGCAGTATAACTACCCCACAAGTAACCCCATTTTGGAAAGAAGACACCCCAAGGTATTCCATGAGGGGCATGGCGAGTTCCTAGAATTTTTTATTTTTTGTCACAAGTTAGCGGAAAATTATGTTATATATTTTTTTTTTCTTACAAAGTCTCATATTCCACTAACTTGTGACAAAAAATAAAAAATTCTAGGAACTCGCCATACCCCTCACCGAATACCTTGGGGTGTCTTCTTTCCAAAATGGTATCATTTGTGGGGTAGTTATACTGCCCTGGCAATTTAAGGGCCCTAATGTGTGCGAAGTAGTTTGAAATCAAAATCTGTAAAAAATGCCCTGTGAAATCCTAAAGGTGCTCTTTGGAATGTGTGCCCCTTTGCCCACCTAGGCTGCAAAGAAGTGTCACACATCTGGTATCGCCGTACTTAGGAGAATTTGGGCAATGTGTTTTGGGGTGTCATTTTACATATACCCATGCTGGGTGAGATAAATATCTTGGTCAAATGCCAACTTTGTATAAAAAAATGGGAAAGTTGTTTTTTGCCAAAAAAAATTCTCTCACCCAGCATGGGTATATGTAAAATGACACCCAAAAACACATTCCCCAACTTCTCCTGAGTACGGCGATACCAGATGTGTGACACTTTTTTGCAGCCTAGGTGGGCAAAGGGGCACACATTCCAAAGAGGCGCTTTCGGATTTCACCGGTCATTTTTCACAGATTTTGATTTCAAACTACTTCTCATGCATCTGGGCCCCTAAAATGCCAGGGCAGTATAACTACCCCACAACTGACCCCATTTTGGAAAGAAGACACCCCAAGGTATTTTGTGATGGGCATAGTGAGTTCATGGAAGTTTTTATTTTTTGTCACAAGTTAGTGGAATATGACTTTTTTTTTCTTTGTAAGAAAAAAATAAATTAAAAAATCATAATTTTCCCGCTAACTTGTGACAAAAAATAAAAAGTTCTATGAACTCACTATGCCCATCAGTGAATACCTTAGGGTGTCTACTTTCCGAAATGGGGTCATTTGTGGGGTGTTTGTACTGTCTGGGCATTGTAGAACCTCAGGAAACATGACAGGTGCTCAGAAAGTCAGAGCTGCTTCAAAAAGCGGAAATTCACATTTTTGTACCATAGTTTGTAAACGCTATAACTTTTACCCAAACCATTTTTTTTTTACCCAAACATTTTTTTTAATCAAAGACATGTAGAACAATAAATTTAGCGAAAACTTTATATATGGATGTCGGTTTTTTTTGCAAAATTTAACAACTGAAAGTGAAAATTACCATCAAATGAAAGCTCTATTAGTGAGTAGAAAAGGAGGTAAAATTCATTTGGGTGGTAAGTTGCATGACCGAGCAATAAACGGTGAAAGTAGTGTAGTGCAGAAGTGTAAAAAGTGGCCTGGTCATTAAGGGTGTTTCAGCTAGGGGGTTTGAAGTGGTGGCCACTAGTTTTTTTTTTACTTAGCTGCTTTTTTCTTGCCATAACAAATTCTAACAGTCTATTCAGTAGGACTATCAGCTGTGTATCCACCTGACTTCTCCACAACGCAACTGATGGTCCCAACCCCATTTATAAGGCAAGAAATCCCACTTATTAAACCTGACAGGGCACACCTGTGAAGTGAAAACCATTTCAGGTGACTACCTCTTGAAGCTCATCAAGAGAATGCCAAGAGTGTGCAAAGCAGTAATCAAAGCAAAAGGTGGCTACTTTGAAGAACCTAGAATATGACATTTTCGGTTGTTTTACACTTTTGTGTTATGTATATAATTCCACATGTGTTAATTCATAGTTTTGATGCCTTCAGTGTGAATTTACAATTTTCATAGTCATGAAAATAAAGAAAACTCTTTGAATGAGAAGGTGTGTCCAAACTTTTGGCCTGTACTGTATATCATTCAGCTAGATCAACAATGATGGAGTGTTGTATCCCAGTTTTTGGATATAGATATAGCTCTTTTTTTTATAAGAATTTTAACAAAACCTGGTTCACTGTCTAAAATTTTCAAGATGTCCCTGTTTTATTAGTATTTAGAAATTTGTAATTACTTCGATGTGAAATTTATTGTACTTGAAAGAAAGTATAAAGGAATAGCTCACTCTTATGCAAAATGAGGACCAGGTGCTCTAGGCCAGAAAAACGGTATCACCCAGACAGACAAGTATTAAAAATGAATAAATAAATTGGACTGGCACTCTGTATGTGTGGTAATATGGAAAAAATAATACTATAAAATAGTATATTACTGTAATAAAAATATTAATGTAATAAAAATATTGCTATGTAAAATGATCACAATTTAATTCAAAATCAAAATACAATAAAATACACAGTGGAGTAAAAACATAAAAAAACACTAAAAGTTGATGAATAGCAGCACTGGTTTGTATTAGTTCTATTGATAGTTCATGATATAAATTGCATATCTTATAACGGACCAAGCTAAATTGAATGGGGTAATTGTCCTTGTGTTCACAAAGTTATGTGAGGGGTGCAAAACGTGTACAAAACGTAATAGTCTGATAGATGTGTGTCTTGCGCACAAATACAACGCAGATGTATTATCTGTTACATAGCGGTTGCTTTCAGTCACTGTAATTGAGTACTCCAAGGTAATAGAATTGTGTCGGATCTTACCTTGAGCCGACTAGGATAGAGGGCAAAATCACTCACGCTTAGTTCACTTCTGTGGTGCGCGTGGTCCCGCGTTTGGGAGTAGACGCCGGAGCAGTGCGGTCTGTAGCGTGCTGCTGGGTTGACCGTCTGTATCGCAGAGTATGCTGTATCTCAGGTGGTCCGTGACGTATCTCCGGTCCGAGACTCTAACAAAGTGTCGCGGGATCAGATGTGCTTCTAATCGGCAGTTGATAACGAAAGCTGTGTTCGGCAGATCCTGAATGGAGTTTTTCACTGGAGCGCTCCAGTTATTAAGATGAAATGTTCACAGATTATTATTTCATCTGTGTATTTGAAGAAGGCCTTAATTATAATGGGAGTATATCAGCTGGCTACGCCAGACGCGTTTCGGGGACCTCTTCCCCTTCTTCAGTGGCAGCTGATCTCCCAAAGTTTGGAATGACTTTATATAGACCGCATAGAGAAACCCAAAAAGCGGTTCGGATTGCCAATTCCAGTTTTTTGTTCATTATTCCGTTTGCCATAAATGCTGCGCTGTGCGGTTTCAGTGCGTTATTTTGCAGCATTATTTTACACATTCAGACTTTCAATATATTGTTTGATTAATAATAAATAAATGTTTGATTAATAATATTGTTTGATTACAGCATTTATTTATTATTAATCAAACAATATATTGAAAGTCTGAATGTGTAAAATAATGCTGCAAAATAACGCACTGAAACCGCACAGCGCAGCATTTATGGCAAACGGAATAATGAACAAAAAACTGGAATTGGCAATCCGAACCGCTTTTTGGGTTTCTCTATGTGGTCTATATAAAGTCATTCCAAACTTTGGGAGATCAGCTGCCACTGAAGAAGGGGAAGAGGTCCCCGAAACGCGTCTGGCGTAACCAGCTGATATACTCCCATTATAATTAAGGCCTTCTTCAAATACACAGATGAAATAATAATCTGTGAACATTTCATTTTAATAACTGGAGCGCTCCAGTGAAAAACTCCATTCAGGATCAGCTGAACACAGCGTTCGTTATCAACTGCCGATTAGAAGCACATCTGATCCCGCGACACTTTGTTAGAGTCTCGGACCGGAGATACGTCACGGACCACCTGAGATACAGCATACTCTGCGATACAGACGGTCAACCCAGCAGCACACTACAGACCGCACTGCTCCGGCGTCTACTCCCAAACGCGGGACCACGCGCACCACAGAAGTGAACTAAGCGTGAGTGATTTTGCTCTCTATCCTAGTCGGCTCAAGGTAAGATCCGACACAATTCTATTACCTTGGAGTACTCAATTACAGTGACTGAAAGCAACCGCTATGTAACAGATAATACATCTGCGTTGTATTTGTGCGCAAGACACACAACTATCAGACTATTACGTTTTGTACACGTTTTGCACCCCTCACATAACTTTGTGAACACAAGGACAATTACCCCATTCAATTCAGCTTGGTCCGTTATAAGATATCATGAACTATCAATAGAACTAATACAAACCAGTGCTGCTATTCATCAACTGTTTGTGTTTTTTTATGTTTTTACTCCACTGTGTATTTTATTGTATTTTGATTTTGAATTAAATTGTGATCACTTTACATAGCAATATTTTTATTACATTAATATTTTTATTACAGTAATATACTATTTTATAGTATAATTTTTTCCATATTACCACACATACAGAGTGCCAGTCCAATTTATTTATTCATTTTTGAAATTTATTGTGGTTGTCTTGACTATTCTTCTTGATTTGTTTTGTGTTGTTTGCTTAAAACCACTGTTAAACTCGTATTCATTTGCTTATTGAATGAAGTGTGCCCCTTGAATGTAATTGTATGATGCTAGTTGAAAAATATTGTTATATGTTTTAGAAAACACTCTTGCGGACAAGTGTGTCCATTGCATACAAACAATCCCTGTTTAGGGCTCTTTCACACTTGCGTTGTCCGGATCCGTCGTGTACTCCATTTGTCGGAATTACACACCGGATCCGGAAAAACGCGTGAGAACGCATAATTTTTTCTTTCCGGATGCGTCTTTCCGGCTTTTTTGGTAAGATACTGATCCGGAAATCCTGAAGCCAACATCAACGTTTTTTTTCCTCCAGGAGCTTCTTTCACGCCCTGTCTTCTCCTGCGCGGGCTGTCTAGTGGAAGTTTTCGCGCCAGCCAAGCCCTTACTACTTCCTGGCGCAGGCGCAGACGCAACTTCCGGATCCGTCGTTGTGTCGTAACAACTGAAGATGTTAGGACGGATCCGGAATAATACATTTCAATGGGCTATTATTCCGGATCCATCGATGCGGCAAGTGTTCAGGATTTTTGACCGGAGCAAAAAGCGCAGCATGCTGCGGTATTTTCTCCGGCCAAAAAACGTTCCGTTCCTGAACTGAAGACATCCTGATGCATCCTGAATGGATTTCTCTCCATTCCTAATGCATGGGGATAATTCTCATCAGGATTTTTCCGGCATAGAGCCCCAACGACGGAACTCTATGCCGGAAAAGAAAAGCGCAAGTGTGAAAGAGCCCTAAGACAAGAGCTTTCATCAAAATTTTTCATAGATGCATATAAAAACATTTTCTGCATTGATGCTTTTCAAAGTTTATGCATGCCATTTATTTTTCATTTGCAGTATTACGGTTTTGCTGAACTTCATAATCCAAATGTATTTTTTTGAACGAGTCAATGTTTTTTTTTTTTTTATGTAAAAAAAAAAAAAAAAGGTGTACATTATTTCGGATCATTATTATACCAGGGTTGTGAATCATCCAATGGACACACTTGTCTCAAAGAGAAAGTTGACTTGTTTCACATTCATATTTCATAAGGTACCATCTAAGGCTACTTTCACATTATCGGCAGACATCTCCGGAAGTCATGAGAAAACTCTGGCGGATACGTGCTTCCAATAGTGCAGAAGTTCCACTTAAAGTCTGCATGGTTTTATTCAGCCATCCTCTCTGTATGTTTGCCGTGCTCTGGCAGGAACACCGACCGTCCAAAATTATTGACAATGTGGTTTGAGTTGAGTTTGAGAAGTGCTACAGCACTAGTGGCAACACTTATCCACCAAGGTTTTTGTCCACCCGGTACATCCTGCTCGAGAAGGCTGACGAAATTTAGAAGGTAGAAGAAGATATTTCAATTACCGTATTTTTCGCCCCATAAGACGCACTTTTCCCCCCAAAAAAATCGGGGGGAAATGGCCCTGCGTCTTATGGGGCGAATGCTGACAATTTAACATCGCTGGATGCGATGTAGCGTGAGCTGGGGCCGGGGGAGGGACTGGGAGGAGGAGCTGGGGGCCGGGAATAGCGGCGGGGCGGTGCAATCAGTGTAGTATAGCACCGCCCCGCCGCTCCAGTATACTAATATTAAATGTCTTAGTCGATTAAAATGTATTATATATGCCCCCTCACTCCTATATTGATAATCGTACCTTAAATCCTATTCCTAGGTGCTGTAATGCAGGCTGGGCGGGCGGCAGCGTAACTCCGATGTCACGTGCCTGCGCCGCCTACTTTATGAATGAAGCAGGCGGCGCAGGCAAGTGACGTCAGCGAGTGACACGCCGGCCGCCCGGCCTGCATTACAGCACCTAGGATGAGGATTTAAGGTTCGATTAGCAATATAGGAGTGAGGGGGCATATCTAATGCAATTTAATTGAATAAGACAATTAATATAAGTATACATGCGGCGGCGGCGGCGGCGGCGGGGGGGGGTGGGCTCTATTGGATGATCGAGCTGATGGCACAGTTAAGGGGGGGGGGGTCTGTGGATGCCACTGTTATGGGCTGGGGGGCTGTGGATGGCACAGTCATGGGCTGGGGGGCTGTGGATGGCACTGTTATGGGGTGGGGGGGTCTGTGGATGGCACATATGTAACAGTGCCACCCACAGATCCCCCCTGTAACAGTGCCATCCACAGATCCCCCCCCCCTGTAACAGTGCCATCCACAGATCCCCCCCTGTAACAGTGTGTCAGTCATCCACAGATCCCCCCATAACAGTGTCCGTCATCCACAGATCCCCCCCATAACAGTGTCCGTCATCCACAGATCCCCCCATAACAGTGTCCGTCATCCACAGATCCCCCCATAACAGTGTCCGTCATCCACAGATCCCCCCATAACAGTGTCCGTCATCCACAGATCCCCCCATAACAGTGTCCGTCATCCACAGATCCCCCCATAACAGTGTCCGTCATCCACAGATCCCCCCATAACAGTGTCCGTCATCCACAGATCCCCCCATAACAGTGTCCGTCATCCACAGATCCCCCCATAACAGTGTCCGTCATCCACAGATCCCCCCATAACAGTGTCCGTCATCCACAGATCCCCCCATAACAGTGTCCGTCATCCACAGATCCCCCATAACAGTGTCCGTCATCCACAGATCCCCCCCATAACAGTGTCCGTCATCCACAGATCCCCCCATAACAGTGTCCGTCAGCCACAGATCCCCAGTAATAGTGCCACCCACAGACCACCATTAGTTCCAAACCCACCAAAAGCACACCTTTTGGTTAAAAATAATTTTTTTCTTATTTTCCTCCCCAAAAACCTAGGTGCGTCTTATGGGCCGGTGCGTCCTATAGGGCGAAAAATACGGTATATTATTACTTCCTTTTAAGAAAATACATCAAATAAAGTCAATCAACTTTATCGCTGTATGTGAAGAATCAATTTTATAAAAAGATATCTCCTAAATGTGATAGTATATGTTTTGATTCATGTGCATACAGATAACTGTCAATTTCATAAATAAATAAAAGTTGGCTTCAAGTTCACCTTTTTTTTCCGTATATAAAAATAAAAATAACACACAAGGTTTTCTAGAACAATTTATTGAAACACAAATGTGGCGAAACCAACCTCGCCACTGGGTTTTGGAGAGGGCTGTTTAAAAGCCTCTTGCCTCAGGATTATGGCCCATAGTAACTTTAAAGGAGAAAACAGACCGGCCGCACAGCTTAAATCTGTCTGTAGAATTGTATTTTATGTTATTATGCGTTC
Organism: Bufo gargarizans; assembly: GCF_014858855.1. Classification (NCBI taxonomy): domain Eukaryota; kingdom Metazoa; phylum Chordata; class Amphibia; order Anura; family Bufonidae; genus Bufo; species Bufo gargarizans. Next base: position 226,008 of record NW_025334174.1, on the reverse strand, counting down.
GGTTAAATTGTATGTTATGTGAGGGCACCCAGATAGCTAATATTATTGTATTCGTGTATTCTGAGTGCCATTCACCTAATGATATGCACTCAGACTTGAGCTATCTGGGGATATGTTAAATGTCTGTGTTGGCTGTGGGGGTGCGCCATTGTGTGTTTAACCGATGATGCCAGTCCTGTTGTCTCCACATGTCATTGGTGATCTCCCCTTTGTCCTGAGAGATAATTGGATTGCCTTTGGTTGTCTCTGGGACAGAGAGGAGGAAACCATGATGCATTGTGGGGATGTGTTGTATCTGTTCTATATTTGCAAAACTGTAATAAAAACCAGGCTGGGTGTGCCAGCACATCAGACCACTGCTGACCCTCAAGATGGAGCCTTGTCTCGTTATTGGGGGGGATTCCCTATATGCTGTTAGAGACTGATTGCCAGGAGTGTAAGCTGACTGTACACTTTTCCTGTTCGTCTGCCGGCAGCTATTCGCGAGGTTCCAGTTTGGAGTGCTATTTTGTATCCAGTTCGGGAGGTTGGTGTTCTGCAGTAGCTGTGCCTGTCTCTCAGAAAGGGGCATATCGCCTAAACGGATTTTAACCCCTTGTCTGCTGAAACGGTCCGTTACAACAAACAATTCGTTAAAATAGACAAGCTTTGATGTTGAAACAAGACCATTCACCTCTACTAAAAGACTACTTTTAATAGGTAATAACAGTCACAGTATACTAATAATTATATATAATATTTTTCTTGGGCTCTGTATTGTACAATATGATTATTATTTAAATTGCACTTAGAAATGTTGCCAAACATCACTTTTGAATACTAAAATAAAACATCTGAACTAGTAATGTAACCAAATAAGGCCACAGGCATACAACTGTTTGGTTCCACATCCAATTTTGCCTCTTCTTTGGCCCTTTTATCTTAAAATTTTCAACATAATTTACTGTGGCCAAAACAGCTCATTATGCCTATTTTTTTAGTCAAAGTCAGAAAAAATGGAACACACCCTAGTCGTGGTTTTTAGAACAACAATAATCAGCATTTTTAATGCAGGTGTCCATTTACATTATGTAAAGTGCTTGCATACAAATGTCACACCAGTGTGTATGCGCACTGATAATATTAACAAAGCCTTGTGAATTTACACTAAGGTGGCATGAACTACTACCTGTTATTTATTTCCAAATCTAGACAAATATTTCTCTATAATTTCCTGAGATGGTGGTTTTGAGATTGGGGCTTTATTTTTGGGTAATGATGTCCTTGTGGACTTCCAATTGCTCTCAATCCTGTTTTCAGTATAAAGAAAATGTCACATAGAATTTCTTTAAGGAATCTTTGGCCTTTTAAATATTCAATCCGAAAACGTTTTCTGTTTGATTCTTCATTGTCACTTTCTAATGTTCTCAAAGCCACTTGAACTCCTTAAAGATTTCTATTATGGTCTAGGACAGCCAAAGTGGTCCGTGCCACCATACCATTAAAGTAAAAATGAATGCGCTTAGGTCTGTACTTTAGGGCACTTAAATGGAACACTTGTAAGTCGCCGGTGTGGCGGAAGAAAGATAAGTGTTCCAAGTCTTGTTGAAGTGATGGGTTTTCAATAACAGCTTTTAGTTTCGCAAATGCTGTGGAATCTTCCGTTAACCATTTAGTGTGTGGGAGGCCTGGTGGATGATGGCATTTATAGTATGGCCCATCTGCATCCCATTCGTGCACATTCAAAACATGATGAGTAATAGAATTCCATCGTGCCAATAAATTGGATGCGTCTTCATTACAATTTCGGGCACACCACCAAAGATGGTTTTTGATAGACTGTATCCATAGAGAAATCTTTTCACAGTGTTCCGCCTATTTTGCATTATAATGTGCTGTAAAGATTGTACTGAAATATTATGTTTGACGTTGCTGCCATCTAGTGGTCAAAGTTAGTTTCTACTTCGCCAGAACTTTACAGGAAGTGTATTGTTCTCTGAGTCAGAGGAAGTAACCTTTAACCTGGAACTGTATTTCCTCCATTTCATCACTGCTCCTGGATCTTGCAGGCTGCATGCAGAGGAGCTCTTGATTTATTCCTGGACTAATGGTGGAATTGTCTGTGAGTACTCTCACTGATGAAGTGAGCCTACTGTATTATGTGTAATGTACTGATACATATGTTTTGTTTATGTTTATATTGTAGTTTTACAAAGTTATTCAGAAAAGAGAATACAAACAGATCTGATGTCTCACGTTTCTTGACTTCTGAATTATTGTTAAGCTGTCTGACTAGTGTTATACAACAGTCAATAACGCGAAGCAGAACAGTAAAAAGACAACCCACGTGGCGGTCTGGAATAAACTGAGACGCCATTACTGCAGCATGAGTCTAAGATCAGGAACAAAGTACCAGGCTGATGCCACGTTACCGCCGACACAGCAAGGCAGGGAGAACATTCCCAGTGCCCAGCAAGACGATGCAAAGTCTCATGTGTCCAGAACTTCACAGGCTAGCAAGATGTCCTCAGCAAGTTCCTCAGCAGTTAGAGCTCGTGCCAAGGCAGAAGCTGCCCGCGTCCAGCTACAGTATGCAGAAAAAGAAGCCATGATGATGCAGGAGTTAGCAGCAAAGAAAGCTGCCATAGCACAAGAGAGAGCTAAAGAGGCAGCTATGGAAGCGGCCATAGCACAAGAAGAAGCGGTTTTAGAATCAAAATTGCTCATCCTGCAGCGACAGACTGCAGCTGCTGCTGCTGAAGCAGAGGCCGCTGCCTACATGGGAACAAGTCGGTTAGGAAGTGAAAGATCATATAAAGACTCAGAGGTTCCAGAAAAACCTCTATTCTCTGCAGATCGTACAAATGAGTACCTCCAGAACCTTACTGATGCGCATACAAAGGAACAGTCTCTTAAACCTGAAGCAAAGGAATTCAGGCCGAGATCAACATACCCCCTGAGCAGGCCCAATCAACCTCATGAGGTCAGCGACTGCCAGCAAACCAAGAAGGAAGCACCAGAAACCCCTAAGAACAAAAAACAAGTGTTCCCATCACCTCAACCTACAGATTACATGCGCGAACAACAATGTGCAGCGGATGTCACCAAATATCTCATCCGCAAAGAAATGGTTAGCTCAGGCTTTCTCCAATTTGATGACTGTCCTGAAAACTATTGGGCATGGAAATCTTCCTTTCTGAATGCCACTGAAGGTCTGAACTTATCACCAGCAGAAATGATTAATTTAATGATAAAATGGCTTGGCACCGAGTCAGCAGAGCACGCTAAGAGGATGAGAAGAGCAAACCTGTTTAACCCTGCAGCAGGACTCAACATGACCTGGAGAAGACTAGAAGAAACGTATGGATCCCCAGAGGTAATAGAAGGAGCACTGTTGAATAAACTTGAAGTCTTTCCCAAGGTGGGCTACAGAGACAACGTGCGGCTACAAGAACTAAGTGATCTCCTACTAGAGATAGAATATGCCAAAGAGGATGGCTACTTGCAAGGACTTTCGTATCTAGATACAGCTAGAGGCACTAATCCCATAGTAGAGAAGCTACCTTCAAATCTGCAAGACAAGTGGATGTCTGTGGGAGGTAAATTCAAAGAAGATTATGGAGTCTCTTTTCCCCCTTTCTCTGTGTTTTCTAGGTTTGTCCGACAGCAAGCGAAAATCCGAAGTGATCCCAGTTTCGCCTTCACCACCAGCGGCAATCAATCACACAGACCAGAGAGACCTCACAGACCTCACGGTAGGACCTATGTATCCACACACAAAACAGCTGTACCTTCAGAAGTCACAGACTACCAAAGCACCCACAAGGTACACACCATAGAAAACCCTGATAGACATTGTCCAATACACAAAAAACCACATCCACTAAAGAAATGCAAAGGCTTTAGAAGCAAACCCATCGCAGAGCGGATGTCCTTCCTTAAACAAAACGGCATCTGTTTCAAGTGCTGCGGATCTACTTATCACATTGCCAAAGACTGCAAAATACCAGTAGAATGTACAGAATGTGGCAGTGAGAGACATATTGCAGCTTTGCACCCCGGCCCTGCTCCTGCCCCACTAGAGACTGTAGAACCCAGGAAAGATCAGGGCAGGGAGCAACAAGAGACCTCACTCTCCTCTGTAATGTCCAATTGCACCGAAGTATGTGGACAAGGCAAGAGTGCACGATCATGCTCTAAAATCTGTCTAGTGACTGTGTATCCCACTGGCAAGAGAGAAAGGGCGGTGAAAATGTATGCAGTGCTAGATGAACAGAGTAACAGATCCCTTGCAAAGTCAGATTTCTTTGATATCTTTAACCTTAAGGCAAGTGCAGTTCCATACACTCTAAGGACATGTGCAGGGACAATTGAAACCACAGGGAGAAGAGCTACTGACTTTACCATTGAATCCTTCAATAAGAAAGTGCAGTTCCCACTTCCTACCCTAATAGAGTGTGGCATGATACCTGACGACAAAACTGAGATTCCATCTCTAGAAGTAGCTCATCACCACCCCCACCTCCGCTCAATTGCTCACCTAATCCCAGCTGTTGAGCCAAATGTTCCTATCCTTCTACTTCTTGGAAGAGATATCCTTCAGGTACACAAGGTACGCCAGCAAATCAATGGACCTTATAATGCCCCCTATGCACAGAGACTGGACCTGGGGTGGGTCATTGTGGGAGAAGTTTGCCTGGGGACAGTGCACCAGCCTGACAACGTGAGCACTTTGAAGACGTCTGTGTTAACAAATGGACGCACATCCCTTCTCAGTCCCTGTCACAACAACTTCATTGTCAAGGAAAGCTTTGGCAGGTCAACACAACACTGTGACTTTTCTACACTATATGGTAAAGAAGAAGTCAACTCCAACGTTGAGACAGACAATCTAGGGATAACAGTATTTCAGAAAACTAAAGATGATGATAAACAGGCCCTCTCTATAGAAGATCAGATCTTCTTGCAGATTATGGATAAAGAAGCTTACCAAGATGACAATCACAGTTGGGTGGCTCCTCTCCCCTTTCGCACACCCAGACGTGTTTTGCCTAGTAACAGGGAGCAAGCCATGAAGCGTTTGCATTCACTCAGCAAAACACTGCAGAGAAAGCCAGAAGTGAAAAGAGATTTCACTGAATTCATTAAGGGGATGCTAGACAATAATCACGCTGAAGTTGCAGGACCACTTGAGACAGACAGGGAACACTGGTATCTACCAATGTTTGGTGTTTACCATCCTCACAAACCTAACCAAATCAGAATAGTTTTTGATTCCAGCGCAGAGTATAAAGGAGTGTCTTTAAATGACGTACTGTTGAGTGGCCCTGACCTAAACAATACTTTGATAGGTGTCCTCATGCGCTTCAGGAAAGAGCCCGTTGCTTTCACAGCAGATGTGCAACAAATGTTTTATTGCTTTCTTGTCAGAGAAGACCACAGAGACTTTCTACGTTTTCTCTGGTACAAAGACAATGACATAGACAAAGAAATTGTCGAGTACAGAATGAAAGTGCATGTATTTGGCAATAGCCCCTCTCCTGCCGTCGCTATATACTGCATGCAAAAGGCTGCCCAGAAAAATGCAGAGTGCTATGGACAAGAAGCCAAACACTTTGTATTGAGACATTTCTATGTAGATGATGGACTCGCTTCTGCTAGCACACCTGAAGATGCAATATCCATCCTTATCAAAGCAAAACAAATGCTGGCAGAATCCAATCTGCGTCTTCATAAAATCGCTTCCAACAGCCAAAAAGTAATGGAAGCCTTCCCTGTAGCAGACAGAGCTAAGGACCTTAAAGATCTTTGCCTAGGTACAGACGCCCTTCCCTTGCAGAAAAGCCTAGGCCTAAGTTGGGATCTAGAAAATGATAGTTTTGTTTTCAGAGTTTCTTCAGAGGAAAAGCCTTTTACACGTAGAGGCATTCTATCCACCGTAAATAGCCTCTATGATCCCCTAGGGTTTGTATCACCTGTGACAATAAGAGGTAAGGCCTTAGTTCGTGAACTGTCATCTGGGAAAAATGAATGGGATGCATTGCTTCCACAAGAGAGACTAAGTGAGTGGGTTCAATGGACAGAATCCTTGCAAGCGTTAGAGAACCTAAAGATAGACAGGTGCTATGTGCCCATATCTCTATCATCAGCTTGCAGGAAAGAACTATGTATCTTCTCAGACGCATCCACTACAGCTATAGGTGCAGTAGCTTACTTGAAAGTAATTGATGCAGAAAATGTGTGTCGTGTTGGATTTGTCATGGGAAAGTCCAAATTAAGCCCAAAACCAGCCCACACTATTCCTCGTTTAGAGTTGTGTGCTGCTGTACTTGCAGTCGAAATGTCTGAGCTAATCACAGATCAACTAGACACTGATTTTGATGCTGTGAAATTCTTCACTGATAGCAAGACTGTCCTAGGGTACATTTGCAACACCACTAGGAGGTTCTATCTGTATGTCTCCAACAGAGTGAATAGAATCAGGCAGTCTACACATCCAGATCAGTGGTCCTATGTATCTACAGATCAAAACCCTGCAGATTATGCCACTAGGCCTACTCAAGCAGCATGCCTTCAGAACTCTATTTGGTTCTCAGGCCCAACCTTTCTGTACCAACCACACTGTGAGGATATAGACACTGCTAATGCTTTTCCACTCATAGGGCCTGAAGCTGACCCTGAAATCAGATTTGAGATTACAAGCTTCAGTACCAGAGCTTCTGAAGCCACACTTCACTCACATTGCTTTGATAGATTTTCTTGCTGGAAGATATTAGTTAAGACCCTAGCCAGACTCATCCATGTCGCTAAAACCTTCCAGAGGGAAACCAGCAGCAATCAGGTCAGAAGGTGGGAAAGTTTCCATGAACAAATCAATCTAGAAGAACTTGCTCAGGCAAAGTCTGTTATAATCTCTTCTGTTCAAAGCAAACATTTCCAGAAGGAAATTGACTGCATCAAAAAACAAAAGACATTCCCGAAACAAAGCCGTCTTAGGAAGCTTAGCCCCTTTTTAGACAAAAATGGGTTGTTGAGAGTAGGTGGACGTTTGTCTCTTGCAGAACTTTCAGAGGAAGAGAAACAGCCTGTCATTATACCTTATAATCACCACATTGCAACACTGCTTGTTAGGTACTATCATGAACAAGTAGTTCACCAAGGGCGACACATCACAGAGGGTGCAATTAGAACCGCAGGTTTCTGGATTCTTGGTGGCAAACGCTTGGTATCAGCTGTTATACACAAATGTGTCATCTGCCGCAAGCTGCGAGGAAGATTACAAAGTCAAAAGATGGCAGAGCTACCAGAGGACAGAGTAATTGCTCAACCACCTTTCACCAATGTGGGCTTAGATGTATTTGGTCCGTGGTCTGTCTTAACCCGCCGCACTAGAGGAGGCAGCGCAGACAGTAAACGATGGGCAGTCCTTTTCACTTGTTTGTCCACCCGAGCTGTACACATAGAGCTACTTGAAACCATGTCAACATCAAGCTTTATTAATGCTTTGAGGAGATTCTTCTCAATTCGTGGCCCAGCAAAACTGCTCCGTTCTGACAGAGGAACAAACTTTGTAGGAGCCTGCAAGGAACTTAACATTTGTGCCAGCGAATCACAATTGCAAGACTTTCTCCAAGACAGAGGATGTACATGGGTCTTTAATCCTCCACACTCTTCACACATGGGTGGTGTCTGGGAGAGACTTATAGGTATTGCCAGGCGAATCTTGGACGCTATGTTGCTACAAACTAAAACTGCTCACTTGACCCATGAGACTTTAAGCACCTTTATGGCAGAGGTTACAGCTATTATGAATGCCAGGCCTATAGTTCCTGTGTCCTCAGACCCTGATACACCTATGGTCCTTACCCCAGCAATGTTGTTGACTCAAAAGGTGAACTCTTTGTCTGCTCCATCCGGAACCATAAGTACAACACAAGTTCATGCTAAACAATGGAAGCAAGTACAATGCTTGGCAGACACCTTTTGGAAAAGATGGAAGAGGGAGTATCTGTCAAATCTGCAACGCCGTAGGAAATGGACTGAGGATCGCCCAAATGTAAAAGTGGGTGATGTTGTTCTGTTGAAGGACAGCCAAGAGAGCAGGAACGAGTGGCCTGTAGGACTTATTGTCAATGCTCTACCAAGCAGGGATGGCAAAGTTAGGAAGGTGGAGGTCAAGATTGCAAAGAATGGGACTTCCAAAATGTATCTTAGACCTATAACTGACGTCATAGTTTTAGTTTCAGATTAGCTAGGATTCCATTTCCTGTTTATATGTTTTTTCTGCATAGCAGTAGTTATTTAGGTAGTGACATAATTATGCCAGACAGGGAGTGTTCCGCCTATTTTGCATTATAATGTGCTGTAAAGATTGTACTGAAATATTATGTTTGACGTTGCTGCCATCTAGTGGTCAAAGTTAGTTTCTACTTCGCCAGAACTTTACAGGAAGTGTATTGTTCTCTGAGTCAGAGGAAGTAACCTTTAACCTGGAACTGTATTTCCTCCATTTCATCACTGCTCCTGGATCTTGCAGGCTGCATGCAGAGGAGCTCTTGATTTATTCCTGGACTAATGGTGGAATTGTCTGTGAGTACTCTCACTGATGAAGTGAGCCTACTGTATTATGTGTAATGTACTGATACATATGTTTTGTTTATGTTTATATTGTAGTTTTACAAAGTTATTCAGAAAAGAGAATACAAACAGATCTGATGTCTCACGTTTCTTGACTTCTGAATTATTGTTAAGCTGTCTGACTAGTGTTATACAACAGTCAATAACGCGAAGCAGAACACACAGTTTTGGAATTTTGAGACAGCCAGTAGTTTTTGATCAACCGATTTGGCCATATGCCACACATCAAATTGGTGCTTGATGTTCGGATAGTCTTCCCTTACAATTTTTCGAATTGCAACATGTCTGTCTGTTGTTATGATTCTTACTTTTACATGAGAAGACAGTATTCTTTCCAATGTCCTTTTGTAAGCAATTTTCTCAAGGCTCACCGAATTATTCAGGGGCACAATTTGTTCTACAGTAAAATCAACTATTTTACTTGACCCCATGTAGTAAACACAGTATTTGGCTGAAAAGCCAGAGCTATCGGATTGCCCATCACCAGCAAGGCACAACGCTCGTTGTCCAATTGATGTGATAATATTTTTTCGTTCTTGTTTCCAATGATAATCAATCATAGGGAATATATATCTTATTTGGTGCCTATAATGGGTAGATTTGGATATTGAATAGATGTTCATAACATTAAAAAAAAAATCTTAAAAAAATGGTTTCCACTGAGCAAAATACCACTTGAGATCAATAAGTTTCCAGCTGGGACTCGATTAACTAGGGGCTGGCGAATTAAATCTTTGTCTTTTGGGAAAACATGCATAATAATATTTTGTTTTTGTTTTTTCCATGTATTACTACAACCAGGGATGATGCAGGATGGCATGGCTTGAGATGGAAATACACTATCGAATGAAATAGAAAAATTATTATTGAACATGGAGCTTTTTATACAGGCCAAAAACTCAATTTTTTTTAAATGAAACTTGATTTTTATTATATTTTTTTTAATGAGTGCAATGGGTAGAACAACATAAAGTGGTAAATGAAACATATATAATACATAGTAACATGGTTTATAAGGCAGAGAAAATACATCTGTCCATCCGATTACGGCCTGTTATCCTGCAAATTGATCCAGAGGAAGGCAAAAAAACAACTGTGAGGTAGAAGCCAATTTTCATCACTTTAGGGCAGTGATAGGCAAACTGCGGCTCTCCAGCTGTTGCAAAACTACAACTCCCACCATGCCCTGCTGAAGGGTGAAAGCTGTAGGCAGTCTTTGCATGCTGGGAGTTGTAGTTCTGCAACAGCTGGAGAGCCGCAGTTTGCCTATCACTGCTTTAGGGGGAAAAATTCATTGCCAAGTCCAATCAGGCAATCAGAATAAATCCCTGGATCAACAACGCCTCTCTAGTTGCTATAACCTGTAATATTATTACACTCTATAAATACATTGAGGGCCCTAGTGAACTCAACATCACCACCTCCTCAGGCAGAGAGCTCCATAGTCTCACTGCTTTTACTGTAAAGAATGTCAGAGGAAGTGTCCAGCTGCAACAGGGCTGTACCTGAACCGACATCACCCTCAGCTACCAACTGTGCAAACTTGTTGGGGTGTGTCAGATCAGGGCTAGCCTCCTTTGTACTCTTCCCTCTACCCTGCTTTCAGTTACCCAGCTAGCTACCTCACTTTCCTGAGCCTCCTCACTACCACCCTCCACCTCATCTACCCCATAGAGTGCTTGCTTAGTGAGCAGCAAACTTTATTCAAAATTGATAACGCCTCTCAGTAATGAAACTCGCCCGGTTAGATACTCTACTTGTGATTCCAAACGGGCAATTTGCTCACATTTTGAACAAATATATGCACCCTCGAATGGCTGTTTGAGGACTGCATACATTAGACAAGATGTGCACTGGACTGCGTTGTCAATAATGGAACACATACCATCTCTGTGCAACACGCATCACAGATCAAATCACTTGAGTGGGTCCACAATCACTGATATGCTTATAGTTGTTGAATGGAGGCACATATCGGAATACAATGGGGGTACTATGGAGTGCTTCAGTGTTGTTTCTGTTCGTGCTTTCGCAACCCAAAAGAAATTCTATATTTTTGGAGGATCTGACAGGTCGCGGACCCGTTCAAGTTAAATGGGTCTCCTTTAGTCACGGTAGCCACACATAAATTCCACATGCTTTGTGAGATGCAAATTGCAGTCCCTAATGCACTGAGCGAAACAACTACGTCCGTGAGAATGTGGCCTAAGGCTATTGGAACAAGATGACATTAGTCAAGCGAAAAGTTTGGTACAACAACACTGCAACATGTGTCCTGTAACATTTAGGTAATACATAATTATCAGAAACTAATTGGTGAGGACAATCAATGTTGATTCAAATGGTGTTATATCATGAGCTGGGAAAGTAACAGGACAGTCGCACAGTAATCGTACTTACATCACTATTTTACAATTATCGTATGGTAATTGCATCATGTAAAAAATAACATTGCGACTATATTCCTGGTAAATAAAATAAAATAAATTATAACGGACATCATTACTGCAACATTATGTGGCATGTAGTTCTTGCAGGATATATCAAAGTGCAACACACTATTCACAGCCCTTTTAAAATATGACAAGCAAGACTTATTGCTGTGTAGTTATTCCATTGGCGTTTTGTGAATAATGTTTTTGTGTGAATACTATATTTTTGATGATATGTAATCATAAAAAATAAAGCTATTATGGATGCACCTAAATAGTTATTTTTTTTAAATATACAGTTGCAAGAAAAAGTATGTGAACCCTTTGGAATGATATGGATTTCTGCACAAATTGGTCATAAAATGTGATCTGATCTTCATCTAAGTCACAACAATAGACAAATCACAGTCTGGTTAAACTAATAACACATAAATAATTAAATGTTACCATGTTTTTAATGAACACACCATGTAAACATTCACAATGCAGGTGGAAAAAGTATGTGAACCCTTGGATTGGTTAAACCTGGTTCGTACCGAACTTTAGGATTTTTGGACCCCAGACCCGAGCCCCAACATTTCAGTAAAAGTTTGGGTTCGGGTTCGGTGTTCAGCGCTTTATCAGTGCTTTTTGAAAGGCTGCAGAGCAGCCAATCAACAAGCGTTTAACTGTCTGACCTTAGAAGCCATCACAATCATGCCTACTAATGGCATGGCTGTGATTGGCCAGTGCAGCATGTGACCCAGGCTCTATATAAGCTTGAGTCACGTAGCGCTGCACGTCACTCTGCTGTTACAAGTGTAGGGAGAGGATGCTGCTGGACTTGTGATTTCAGGGAGAGAATAGGAGAGAATCTAACTCAGCGATCTACATACAATTGGTTGTGTGGGTGCAGGGCTCAATCGTTTTACCCTGCCCTGAGCCCATTGACCAAAAAATAAATAACTTTTATCCGACTGTTAGTTAGGTGGGCGGTGGCGGCGGCCATTTTATGCAAGCTCAGTGCACCAACACTGCATCTGAGCTTTTGTGACATTCTAATCCAAGCTTGAAAAACTGCACTAATAATCTGGTCTTAAAAAATCACCCTTTTTTGGCAATATACAACATCTGGTGCATTTGCAGGATTAGTCAGTGTGCAATTTTAGCTAGAAATATAGGCATAATTTTCAGTTTTTTTTAAAACACCCTTTTTGTGCAAAATACACTATTTACATCCCTAGCTGCATCTAAACGTGTGAAATTCAAACGTTGTATACAGCTTTCATATTCTGTTCAGTAAAAAAAAAAAACTTTTTGGGCAATATACAACATCTGGATTAGTCAGTGTGCAATTTAATCTAGAAATACAGCCATAATTTTCTGGGTTTAAAAAAAAAAAACTTTTTGGCCAAAAGACACTATTTTACAGTCCTTACAGCATCAGCACGCGTGAAATTCAAGGGTTATATACTGCTGTCATCAGTTATTAAACTAACACTTGTTATGGCAAAAAAAGTTTATTTAACAGCCTTTGCTGCATATGTCATTGTGAGATACACCCTTTATATATTTGGGTTATATTCAGATATTTGAAATACCGCCATTTTGTGCACAAACCTTTAAATGCGGCCTAGTGTGGGTCAGGCCATGTGAGATACACCCTGTATATACAGGGCTTATATTGTTCTATTAATAAAACACCCTTTTTGGGGCAAAACACACAATTGTTGCGCCCTTACATCATCAAGAAGTTTGAAATTCCCTTTTAATACAGGGGTTTTATTTAGGTATTTGAAATACAGCCATTTTTGGCAAACAAATGTAATTGAGGCCTAGTCTGGTTCAGGGCGTGTGAGATACACCATTTAACTACAGGGCTTCTATTCAGGTATTTGAAATACAGCCATTTTAGGCAAACAATTTAATTGAGGCCTAGTCTGGTTCAGGGTGTGCGAGATACACCCTGTACATACTGTTGTTCTATTCTGCTATTAATTAAACACCCATTTAGGGCAAGATACTAAATTCGAGAAATATGAGCAGAGCGTCAAATAGGCACGTGGCCCAGGTCTTGGTGCTGCTGGTGGAGCTCCTGTTGCAGGGAGAGGACGTGGTCGATCTGTGCCAGCTACACGCACAAGGGAAACCCCTTCATCAGGTGCGAGTAGGCGAAAGAACCTGCAGCGGTATTTGGTCAGGCCTAATGCAGCTCTACGAATGGTGAGGCCTGAACAAGTACAGGCAATAGTAGATTGGGTTGCTGACAGTAGCTCCAGTTCCTTCACATTGTCTCCCACCCAGTCTCATGCTGAAAGACCACAGTTGGCACCTGCAGCTGATGTCCATCAGTATTTCACCTCACCCCCTTGCAAATCAGACAAGCAGTCTGAGCCCCAAGTCATTGAGTGTACCGATGCCCAACCACTTATCTTTCAAGATGAGTACATGGGAGGACCATCGCAGCACGTCTCGGAAGATGATGAAACACAGGTGCCAAATGCTGGGGCTTTTCGAAAGTGTGCAGACCGAAAAGGAGGGCAGGGGTGAAGACTGGATGGAAGATGATGTGGAGGACGATGAGGTCCTCGACCCCACATGAAATCATGGTCATGCGAGTGACCTATGTAGTTCGGAGGAAGAGGCGGTGGTTGCACAGAGCCACCTGCACAGCAGAAGAGGGAGCAGGGTGCAAAAGCGAAGCGGCCGTCCTCTAGACAGTACGCCTGCTACTGCCCACCGCAGCAAGGGACCGAGCACACCAAAGCCAGCTCAAAGGAATTCCCCGGCGTGGCAGTTCTTCAGACAATATGCTAACGACAAGACACGAGTGGTTTGCACGCTGTGTAATCAGAGCCTGAAACGAGGCATAAACATTCTCAACCTGAGCACAACCTGCATGACCAGGCATTTAAGTGCGAAGCATGAGCTGCTGTGGAGTAGACACCTCAAAAACCAAGAAAGGTCTCTGGCTCCTCCTGCTTCCTCTTCTGCTGCAGTCTCGGCCTCTTCATCCACCTCTGGAGTGACAGTGCCACCTGCCACCCTGCAAACAGAGGATATTCCAGCAACACCACCACCTGGGTCACCAAGCATCTCCACAATGTCCCACTGAAGTGTTCAGCTCTCCATCTCCCAAACGCTGGAGAGGAAGAGGATGTACCCCCCTACCCATCCGCGATCACTAGCCCTGAATGCCAGCGTTTCTAAATTGCTGGCCTTTGAAATGCTGTCATTCCGTCTGGTGTAGACAGATAGTTTTAAAGGCCTTATGGCGGTGGCTGTCTCATAGTACGTCGTGCCCAACCACCACTACTTTTCCAGGCGAGCCATCCCTTCCCTGCACAACCAAGTAGGGGACAAAATCAGGTGTGCACTGCGCAACGTCATCTGTGGCAAGGTGCACCTCACTACGGATACGTGGACCAGTAAGCACGGTCAGGGACGTTATATCTCCATAACAGCACACTGGGTAAATGCAGTGTCGGCTGGGCCTGAGATGGATAGCAGTTTGGCGCATGTCCTTCCACCACTGAGGATTGCAGTGCGCTTCAGTTTGCCTCCTGTCGCTTCCTCCTCCTACTCTGCTTCCTCATCCAGTCAGCGTAACACCTTCACCACCAACTTCAGCACAGCCAGGGGTAAACGACAGCAGGCAGTTTTAAAGCTTATCTGTTTGGGGGGGAAAAAAACACACCACGCAGAAGCTGTGGACGGGCCTTGAACAACAGACCGATGAGTGGTTGGTGCCAGTGAGCCTCAAGCCCGGCGTGGTGCTGTGCGATTATGGGCAAAATCTCGTAGCAGCTCTGGGACTAGCCGGTTTGACGCACATCCCTTGTCTGGCGCATGTGCTGAATTTGGTGGTGCAGAGGTTCCTTAAAAATTACCCTGATATTTCAGAGCTGCTGCATAAAGTGCAGGCTGTCTGTGTGCGCTTTCGGCGTTCTCACCCTGCTGCTGCTCGCCTGTCAGCGCTGCATTGTAACTTCGGCCTTCCCGCTTACCGCCTCATATGCGGTACTCCACCTTGCACATGCTGGCCAGGCAGTGCAAGCAGCAGCAGGCGATAGTGGAGTTTCAACTGCAGCACGCACGGGTGAGTCGATTGGTGGAACAACACCACTTCACCACCGATGACTGGGCCTCCATGTGACACCTGTGTTGTTTGTTGCGCTGTTTCGAGTACTACACCAAGATGGCCAGTGCCGATAACGCCGTTCTCAGCATAACTATCTCACTTCTATGCCTCCTGGAAAAATGCTGCTGGCAATGATGGAGGAGGATGTGGCACAGGAGGAGCAAGAGGGATGATTTCATAGGGTTTCCGGCCAGTCATTCCCAAGTGGCTCCGAGGGTGGGTTCCTGAACCCACAAACCCAAGGTACACAATTGTCCAGCCAGGACACAGTTCTGGAGGATGACAAGGTGGAGGATGAGGAGGAGAAGATGGTGGAGGAGGAACCATGTTCACAGCAGGGTGGCACCCAGACCAGCTCATGGCCATCACTGGTGCGTGGCTTGGGGGATACATGCTGCAGTGTCTCCGCAACGACCGCCTAGTTGCCCACATTCAAACTTGTGCTTATTACTGGCTGGCCAAGCTTTGTCAGCACGCCAATGATGGAAGGATGTGGCACAGGAGGAGGAAGAGGGATCATTTTGTAGAGTTTCCGGCCATTCATTCCCAAGTGGATCCGAGGGTGGGTTCCTGCACCCACAAACCCAAGGTACACAATTGTACAGACAGGGCACAGTTCTGGAGGATGACGAGGTGGAGGATGAGGAGATGGAGGAGGAGGAACCATGTTCACAGCAGGGTGGCACCCAGACCAGCTCATGGCCATCAATGGTGCGTGGCTGGGGGATACAGAGACACAGACGATACACCTCCCACAGACGACAGCTTTTTGTTGCCTCTGGGAAGCCTGGCACACATGAGGGATTACATGCTGCAGTGTCTCTGCAACGACCGCCGAGTTGCCCACATTCTAACTTGTGCTGAATACTGGGTGGCCACGCTACTGGATCCCCATTAAAAGGACAACGTACCGTCCTTAATTCCGTCACTGGAACGTGATCGTAAGATGCGTGAGTACAAGCGCACGCTGGCAGACGCGCTGCTGGTGGCATTCCCACCTGACAGCGAGGGCACAGTGGAAGCACAAGGCGAAGGTAGAGGATGAAGAAGAGGTCGCCAACGCAGCTGGGGCACCGCCAGCAACTCAGAAGGCAGGGTTATCAAGGCCGAAATGTGGAAAAGCTTTGTCAGCACGCCACAACAACCAGCACCAGCATTTCACCAACATGGTGGAACAGTATGTGTGCACACGCCTACATGTACTGAATGACGGGTCTGCCCCATTCAACTTCTGGGTCTCCAAATTGGGCACATGGTCTGAGCTTGCCCTTTACACCTTGGAGGTGCTGGCCTGCCCTGCAGCCAGTGTATTATCTGAACGTGTGTTTAGCACGGCAGGGGGGCGTCATCACAGACAAGCGCAGACGCCTGTCCACAGCCAATGTGGACAAGCTCACATTCATTAAGATGAACCAGGAATGGATCCCACGGGACTTGTCCGTACCTTGTGCAGAATAGACATGTATACAGGCACTAACCAGCCATTGTTATACTGCAGCACAATTGCTCATTCTTGTATTTTGGATATTTCACATTCTTTTGGAGTGTACCCTAATTTTAAAAAATTAAATTAAAACCAAAAACCTGTGTTGGCTACCTCGTCCTCCTTCACCACCGTTTCTACCTACACCGCTACGTCCACCGCCTCCTCAAACTCCTACTCCATATGGAACTCCACCTCCTAAATCAAAATTTTATTTTTTATTTGTACGTATTTTATTTAATTTAATTTCACTACTTTGTCAGTTACATTTTCTGGTGAAATTCCCCAATTTTGGGGTGTGAAGTACCACTGCTATAAACCTGTGTTGGCTACCTCGTCCTCCTTCACCACCGTTTCTACCTACACCGCTACGTCCACCGCCTCCTCAAACTCCTACTCCATATGGAACTCCACCTCCTAAATCAAAATTTTATTTTTTATTTGTACGTATTTTATTTTATTTTATTTCACTACTTTGTCAGTTACATTTTCTGGTGAAATTCCCCAATTTTGGGGTGTGAAGTACCACTGCTATACCTAGTAAACAGGTTAATAAAAAATGGTGAGTTACATTTTCTAGTGAAATTTACCAATTTTTGGGTGCAATGTACCATTGATATACCTAGTAGACTGGTAAAAAAATAAAAAATAAAATTGTCAGTTACCTTTTCTGGTGAAATTCGCCAATTTTTGGGTGTGAAGTACCACTGATATACCTAGTAGACAGGTAAATAAAAGAAAAATTGTCAGTTACCTTTTCTGGTGAAATTCACCAATTTTTGGGTGGGATGTACCACTGATATACCTAGTAGACATAAAGGGCAGGCCAGCACCTCGAAGGCATAAAAGTCAGGCTCAGGCCATCATTCAGTATGTGTAGGCGTGTGCATACATACTGCCCCATCATGTTGTACGTCCCCGTGATGTGCATGATCCAATTGGATATCTTCTCTATCGACTTTCGATGTTCTTTTATGCGCCTACCATGGTGATCATGGGTGGCGGGAATTCAGGGTTCCAGGCCGGAGAGGGAGCCTGAGAAAGGGATACCACAATCATGGGAGGTTAATGGATAAAATGAAATTTAATCGAGCGGAAATGTGGAACAAAGTATTGAAGCATAAGCTTCCAAGTTAAGGAGGGGCCACATGGCAATTACCCACTCCCGACTCGGGGAGGTAGTGACGATAAATAACAATACAGGACTCTTAAGATGCCCTGTTATTGGAATGATTAATAAAAAATTATAGGGAATGTCACTGTGGTATTTTGGATTTGGAAACATTAACAAGGAGAGGCCCTGCTGCCGCTTTGTTGACTCTAGATAACTTCTGTCTGATCGCACGTCCCTGTGACGTCCATCATCCATTTGGATATCTTCTCTATTAACTTTCAATGTTCTTTTATGTGCCTACCATGGAGACTACGGGTGGCAGGGAATAAGGGTTCCACACCGGAGAGGGAGCGTGAGAAAGAGAGACCATATCCAAGGGAGGATTCATTTTTTCAAATTTAAAATTATAGAGTGGAAAAGTGGGATAACTTTTTAAAGTTTAAGCATTGAATGAAAGGATGTGCCGCACATTAATAAATGAAGAATTTATTACATTTTATTCCCTGGCAACTATGCAGAGCAGGGGTTTCTATCTGGCAAAATGTGAAAAATGTCACCTGACAATGTAATTGACGATTTTTTTAAATTTATGTTCCTGTCACCTATGTAGCGGTGCCCCAATGACATCCACCATCCATTTCGATATCTTCTCTATCAACTTTCTATGTTCTTTTCTGAGCTTACCATGTTGATCACGGCTATCAGCGAATCAGGGTTCCACACCAGAGAGGGAGCGTGAGAAATAGAGACCAAATTTAAGGGAGTTACATTTATACAAATTTTTGGGGATCGAGCGGAAATGTGGGAAAAGCTGTTAAATCGCAAATGTGGTACAAATTACAGAAGCCCAAATGTGGGCCAAAAGAGTCAAGCGGAATTATGGGAAAAGTTATTGAGGCGCAAATGTGGTACAAATTACAGAAGCCCAAATGTGGGCCAAAAGAGTAAAGCGGAAATGTGGGAAAAGCTGTTAAAGCGCAGATGTGGTACAGATTACAGAAGCCCAAATGTGGGCCAAAAGAGTAAAGCGGAAATGTGGGACAAAGTATTACAGCGCAAATGTTGGCCAAAAGAGTAAAGCGGAATTGTGGGACAAATTATTGAAGAGCAAATTTGGTACAACTTGTTAAAGTTTAAGCATTGAATTAAAGGAGGTGGCACGCATCAATTAAAGAAGAATCTCTGAAATTTTATTCCCTGTCACCTATGCAGAGCAGGTTTTTCTTCCCATCTAATATTATATAATGTCAACCCAAGAACGTAACAGAAAAATTTGTGAAATTTATTAACATGTCTACATGGTAGAGCAGGGGTCTATGACAAAAAATGTTTATTGTCACCTGAAAATGTTAAAGAAATTTTTTTGAAATGTATTAAGCTGTCAACTAGGTATCGCAGTGGTATTTCACACACAAAAATTTGTGACTTTCACCAGAAAATGTAACAGACAATTTTTTATTTTATTTTTTTACCTGTCTACTAGGCATATCAGTGGTACATCACACCCAAAAATTGGTGAATTTCACCCGAAAATGAAACAGACAATTTTTTTTTTACCCGTCTATTGGGTATATCAGTGGTACATCACACCCAAAAATTGGTAAATTTCACCAGAAAAAGTAGCTGACCATTTTTACATTTTTTTTATTTTTTTTTACCGATCTACAAGGTATATCAGTGGTACTTCACACCCAAAAATCTGTGAATTTCACCAGAAAATGTAACTGACAAAGTAGTGAAATAAAATAAAATAAAATATGTACAAATAAAAAAACAATTGATTTATGAAGTGGAGTTCCATATGGAGTAGGAGTTTGAGGAGGCGGTGGACGTAGCGTTGTAGGTGGAAGAAGTGGTGGAGGAGGACGAGGAAGCCAACACAGGTTTTTGGTTTTAATTTTATTTTTTTAAATTAGAGTACACGCCAAAAGAGTATGAAATATCCAAAATACAAGAATGAGCAATTGCACTGCAGTATAACAATGGTTAGTGCCAGTATACATGCCTATTGTGCACAAGGTACGGACAAGTCCTGTGGGATCCATGCCTGGTTCATTTTAATGAACGTGAGCTTGTGTACATTGTCTGTGGACAGGCGGCTGCGCTTGTCTGTGATGACGCCCCCTGCCGTGCTAAACACACGTTCAGATAATACACTGGCCGCAAGTGTAAAGGGCAAGCTCAGGCCATGTGCCCAATTTAAAGACCCAGAAGTTGAAGGGGGCAGACCCATCATTCAGTATGTGTAGGCGTGTGCACACATACTGCTCCACCATGTTGGTGAAATGCTGCCTCCTGCTAAGACGTTCCATATCAGCTGGTGGTGCTGGTTGTTGTGGCGTGCTGACAAAGCTTGGCCAGCGTGGCCAGCCAGTAATAAGCACAAGTTTGAATGTGGGCAACTAGGCGGTCGTTGCAGAGACACTGCAGCATGTATCCCCCAAGCCACGCACCAGTGATGGCCATGAGCTGGTCTGGGTGCCACCCTGCTGTGAACATGGTTCCTCCTCCACCATCTTCTCCTCCTCATCCTCCACCTTGTCATCCTCCAGAACTGTGCCCTGGCTGGACAATTGTGTACCTTGGGTTTGTGGGTTCAGGAACCCACCCTCGGAGCCACTTGGGAATGACTGGCCGGAAACCCTATGAAATCATCCCTCTTGCTCCTCCTGTGCCACATCCTCCTCCATCATTGCCAGCAGCATTTTTTCCAGGAGGCATAGAAGTGAGATAGTTATGCTGAGAACGGCGTTATCGGCACTGGCCATCTTGGTGTAGTACTCGAAACAGCGCAATAAGGAACACAGGTCTCACATGGAGGCCCAGTCATTGGTGGTGAAGTGGTGCTGTTCCACCAAGCGACTCACCTGTGCGTGCTGCAGCTGAAACTCTACTATCGCCTGCTGCTGCTCGCACAGTCTGGCCAGCATATGCAAGGTGGAGTTCCACCTTGTGGGCACGTTGCATATGAGGCGGTAAGCGGGAAGGCCGAAGTTACAATGAAGCGCTGACAGGCGAGCAGCAGCAGGATGAGAACGCCAAAAGCGCACACAGACAGCCCGCACTTTATGCAGCAGCTCTGAAATATCGGGGTAATTTTTAAGGAACCTCTGCACCACCAAATTCAGCACATGCGCCAGACAAAGTATGTGCGTCAAACCGGCTAGTCCCAGAGCTGCTACGAGATTTTGCCCATTATCGCACACCACCACGCCGGGCTTGAGGCTCACTAGCACCAACCATTTATCGGTCTGTTGTTCAAGGCCCGTCCACAGCTCCTGCGCGGTGTGGGGTTTGTCCCCCAAACAGATACGTTTTAAAACTGCCTGCTGTCGTTTACCCCTGGCTGTGCTGAAGTTGGTCGTGAAGGTGTCTTACGTTGACCGGATGAGGAGCTGGTAGAGGATGAGGAAAACAGGAGGAGCCAGAGACCTTTCTTGATTTTTTAGGTGTCTACTCCACTGCAGCTTCTGCTTTGCACTTAAATGCCTGGTCATGCAGGTTGTGCTCAGGTTGAGAACGTTTATGCCTCGCTTCCGGCTCTAATTGCACAGCGTGCAAACCACTCGTGTCTTGACGTCAGCACATTGTCTGAAGAACTGCCACGCCAGGGAATTCCTTGGAGCTGGCTTTGGTGTGCTCGGTCCCTTGCTGCGATGGGCAGTAGCAGGCATACTGTCTAGAGGACGGCCGCTCCGCATTTGCACCCTGCTCCCTCTCCTGCTGTGCTGGTGGCTCTGTTAAACCACCGCCTCTTCCTCCCAACTACATAGGTCACTCGCGTGACCTTGATTCCATGTGGGGTGGAGGACTTCATCGTCCTCCACATCATCTTCCACCCAGTCTTCACCCCTGCCCTCCTTTTTGGTCTGCACACTTTTGAAAGCACCAGCATTTGGAACCTGTGTTTCGTCATCATCCGAGACGAGCTGCGATGGTCCTCCCATGTACTCATCTTGAAAGATAAGTGGTTGGGCATCGGTGTACTCAATCTCTTCCACTTCTGGGGCAGGGCTAGGTGGATGGCTCTGGGAAACCCTGCTAACAGAGTAATCAAAAAGTAGAAGAGACTGCTGCATGACTTGGGGCTCAGACTGCTTGGCTGATTTGCAAGGGAGTGAGGTGCAAGACTGATAGACATCGGCTGCAGGTGCCAACTGTGGTCTTTCAGCATGAGAATGGGTGGGAGACAATGTGAAGGAACTGGAGCCACTGTCAGCAACCCAATCTACTATCGCCTGTACTTGTTCAGGCCTCACCATTCGCAGAGCCGCATTAGGCCCGACCAAATACCGCTGCAGGTTCTGTTGCCTACTTGCACCTAAGGAAGGGGTTTCACTTGTGCGTGTAGCTGCCACAGATCGACCACGTCCTCTCCCTGCAACAGGAGCTCCACCAGCAGCACAACGACCTGGGCCACGTCCCTTATTTCACGGTCCCCTCATATTTTTTGAATTTAGGATCTTGCCCTAAATGGGTGTTTAATAATAGTAGAATAGAACGACAGTATGTACAGGGTGTATCTCACACGCCCTGAACCAAACTAGGCCTCAATTAAATTTTTTTGCCCAAAATGGCTGTATTTCAAATACCTGAATAAAAAATCTGTATTTAAAGGGAATTTTAAACGTCTTGATGATGTAAGGGCGCAACAATTGTGTATTTTGCCCCAAAAAGTGTGTTTTATTAATAGAAGAATATATCTGAATAGAACCCCTGTATATAAATGGTGTATCTCACAATGACATCTCCAACTTTTTTTTTACCCAAATGGATGTTAGTTTAATAACTGAATATGACAGCAGTATATAACCCTCAAATTTCAAACGTCTTGATGCTGCAAAGCCTGAAAAATTGCGTATTTTGCCCAAAAAAGGGTGTTTTACTAATAGAAGAATATAAGCCCTGTATATACAGGGTGTATCTCACACACCCTGACCTACACTAGGCTGCAATTAAAGGTTTGTGCACAAAATGGCTGTATTTAAAATACCTGAATAGAACCCCTGTATTTAAAGGGTGTATCTCACACGCCCTGACCCACACTAGGCCTTAATTAAAGATTTGTGCACCAAATGGCGGTATTTCAAATATCTGAATAGAACCCCTGTATTTAAAGGGTGTATCCCACACGGGCTGACCCACACTAGGCCGCAATTAAAGATTTCTGCACAAAATAGCGGTATTTCAAATACCTGAATAGAACCCTTGCATTTAAAGGGTCTATCTCACACGGCCTGACCTACACTAGGCCGCAATTAAAGATTTGTGCACAAAATAGCGGTATTTCAAATACCTGAATAGAACCCCTGTATTTAAAGGGTTTATCTCACACGCCCTGACCCACACTAGGCCTCAATTAAAGATTTGTGCACCAAATGGCGGCATTTCGAATATCTGAATAGAACCCCTGTATTTAAATGGTGTATCTCACAATGACATCTGCAGGAAAGGATGCCAACTTAATTTTTTTGGCCAAACGGGTGTTAGTTTAATAATTGAATATGGCAGCAGTATATAACACTGGAATTTCAAACATCTTGATGCTGCAAGGCTTGAAAAATTGTGTATTTTGCTCAAAAAAGGTTAATATTAAAATATTTATTATTATTATTGTTTTATAAATAGAATAGAAGAATATAAGCCCTGTATATACAGGGTGTATCTCACATGCCCTAACCCACACTAGGCCTCAATTAAAGATTTGTGCACCAAATGGCGGTATTTCAAATATCTGAATATAACCCAAATATATAAAGGGTGTATCTCACAATGACATATGCAGCAAAGGCTGCCAAATAAACTTTTTTTGCCCTAACGGGTGTTTGTTTATTAACTTAATATGACAGCAGTATATAACCCTTGAATTTCACATGTGCTGATGCTGCAAGGGCTGTAAAATTGTGTATTTTGGCCAAAAAGTATGTTTTTAAAAACCCAGAAAATAATGGCTGTATTTCTAGCTTAAATTGCACACTGACTATTCCAGATGTTGTATATTGCCAAAAAAGTGGGTGTCACGATACTGGTGCAACAGAACTGGAATCCGATGGCCAGGACTTGGGAGCAGAGTATATATAATACGGATGTAGCAGGACCCACGTTGTTGTGCTCCGCACAGATGAGGCAGAGTCTGTAGACGAGAACCGAGGTCAGGATAGCAGAAGTCAGGGCAGGCGGCAAGCTGGCAGGAAGGTAGACGAGCAGAAGGTCAGGGCAGGCGTCAAGCAGGTACGAAGGTCCAAGAACAGTCCGGGTCAGCAACAGGAGGTAGCAGGGAGAACCGCTAGGGCACAGAACACACGGAGGAGTGAGTTCCAGCAAGAGGATTGCGGACTAAAAGCCAAACACTCCGGCAAAGACAGGAAGGTCTGGCCAGTTTAAAAAGGAACAGGAACAGGAAGTGAGATGGCAACCAGGAAACACATAATCCACCATCTTGACTAAGGGGAAACTTGAGGGCAAAGTAAACTATAACAGGGTGGTTTCTGACAGTGGGTTTTTTACTAACAGAATATGAAAGCTGTATATAACGTTTTAATTTCACACGTCCAGATGCAGCTAGGGATGTAAAACTGTGTATTTTGCACAAAAAGGGTGTTAAAAAACCCAGAAAATTATGCCTGTATTTCTAGCTAAAATTGCACACTGAGATTTTGTATATTGCCAAAAAAAGGGTGATTTTTTACAACCAGATTATTAGTGCAATTTTTCAAGTTTGGATTAGAATGTCACAAAAGCTCAGATGCAGTGCTGGTGCACTGAGCTTGCATAAAATGGCCGCCACCCACCTAACTAAAAGAAGGATAAAAGTTGTTTTTTGTTGGTCAATTGGCTCAGGGCAGGGTAAAAAGATTGTGCCCTGCTCCCACACAACTAATTGTATGTAGATTGCTGAGTTAGATTCTCTCCTATTCTCTCCCTGAAATCACCAGTCTTGCAGCATCCTCTCCCTACACTTGTAACAGCAGAGTGACGTGCAGCGCTACGTGACTCAAGCTTATATAGAGCCTGGGTCACATGCTGCACTGGCCAATCACAGCCATGTCATTAGTAGGCATGGCTGTGATGGCTTCTAAGGTCAGACAGTTAAACGCTTGTTGATTGGCTGCTCTGCAGCCTTTCAAAAAGCGCTGAGAAAGCGCCGAACACCGAACCCGAACATGTACTGAAATGTTCGGTTTCGGGTCCGGAGTCCAAAAATCCCAAAGTTCGCTTAACCCTAGTCAAGAGTATTTCTTGACCATTCCTCTTTACAGAACTGTTTCAGTTCAGCAATATTTTTGGGATGTCTGGTGTGACTCGCTTTCTTGAGGTCATGCCACAGCATCTCAATTGGGTTGAGGTCAGGACTCTGACTGGGCCACTCCAGAAGGCGTTTTTTTTTTCTGTTTAAGCCATTCTGATGTTGATTTACTTCTATGCTTTGGGTCGTTGTCCTGTTGCAACACCCATATTCTGTTGAGCTTCAGCTGGTGGACAGATGACCTTAAGTTCTCCTACAAAATGTCTTGATAAACTTGGGAATTCATTTTTTCTTCGATGATAGCAATGCGTCCAGGCCCTGACTCAGCAAAACAGGCCCAAACCATGATGTCCCCACCACCATACTTCACAGTTGGGATGAGGTTTTAATGTTGGTGTGCTGTGCCTCTTTTTCTCCACACATAGTGTTGTGTGTTTCTTCCAAACAACTCAACTTTGGTTTAATCTGTCCACAGAATATTTTGTCAGTTCTGCTGTGGAACAGCCAGGTGCTCTTGTGCAAACTGTAAACGTGCAGCAATGTTTTTTTAGGACAGCAGTGACTTCCTCTGTGGTATCCTCCCATGAAATCCATTCTTGTTTAGTGTTTTACGTATCGTAGATTCGCTAATAGGGATGTTAGCATATGCCAGAGACTTTTGTAAGTCTTTAGCTGACACTCTAGGATTCTTTTTCACTTCATTGAGCAGTCTGCGCCGTGCTCTTACAGTCATGTCTTACCGTGGACTGATGAACAGCTAGGCTTTTGGAGATACTTTTATAACCCTCTCCAGCTTTTCCATGTCAACGATTCTTAATTGTAGGTTTTTTGAGAGCTCTTTTGTGCGAGGCATCATTCACATCAGGCAATGCTTCTTGTGAACAGCAAACCCAGAACTGGTGTGTGTGTGTGTTTTATAGGGCAGGACAGCTGTAACCAACACCTCCAATTTCATCTCATTGATTGGACTCCAGTTGGCTTGCACCTCACTCAAATTTGCTCTTGGAGATGTCATTAGTCTAGGGGTTCACATAATTTTTCCACCTGCACTGTGACTGTTTACATGGTGTGTTCAATAAAAACATGGTAACATTTACTTCTTTGTGTGTTATTTGTTTAAGCAGACTGTGATTGTGTATTGTTGTGACTTAGATGAAGATAAGATCACATTTTATGACTACTTTGTGCAGAAATCAGAAATCATTCCAAATGGTTCACATACTTTTTCTTGCAACTATGTTTTCCTTATTATTATTTATTGAAATTTCTTACAGGAGAATATATAATGAGAAATAGATAAATGCTGTTTCAGCTAATTTGCCCCTGAATCTGTTTCCTTACACATGAAGTAATTGATTTATCTGCGCTTTTCTATGCTCCCCTGCTTCCTTGTCACATGACAATTTCATCTGCCATTCATAACCTGGACTGACAAGCGCAGGAGAACTAAGAAGCGTGCGGGCACAGAGGGTTCTTCTCTGCAAAAAAAACCACAGGACGAATGAAAGGAATCCATCGCGCATGCGCGAAAATGCGCAAGCCCGTGAGTCAGGACGGGCTGCGTATAAAAAAAAAAAGAAGAGGATAGCGCACAAGCGCGGCCACTGCTCCGGTGTGGCCGTAACCTACAACAACCGGCTGTAAACAAGCAGGGCCTGTGCTACCATAAGGCAGACCAAGCGGCTGCCTTAGGGCACTCCCTGGAGGGGGGCGGAAAAATGTGACATGGAAGGCTGATGTGACATAGGGGGGTGATTTGACATGGAGGGGGAGAAATCTGACATGGGGGGCTGATGGCTGACATGGGGGCATGATTGCTTACATGGGGGCATGATGGCTTAAATGGGGGGCTGATGGATGGAGACTGATATGGGGGTCTGGTCTGAGGTCTGATTAACATTGGGGGTCTGATTGGGGCTGTGAGCTGAGGTCAGATTATCATTGGGGGCCTGATTGCTGGTCTGACCTGAGGTGTAATGGAAAATATTTTTTTCTAAAACCTAGGTGTGTCTTAGAGGGCGAAAAATACGGTCCTCAAACCAGTGATTGTCTGAAGCAGAGCGAAGATACCAGGACCACACAGAGGAGAAGCCAGCTGCTGCAGACGGGACCAGGGCCAGATGAGATGCGGGGGAGGGGGGCACCAAAATGTAGCTTCGCTTGTGTTGGCAAAAATCCTTGCACCAACCCTGTAAACAAGGCTACGAAAGAAGGTCAAATATATAAGAATGGAGGACGAATCACTAATAACTTCTATTGGATTAGTTGAAACTGGTGTCAAAAACTACACAATTAGGCAGACTTCAAAAGATGGGATAACCCCTTTAAGGACCAGGCCATTTTTTGCAAATCTGACTTGTCACTTTACGTGGTAATAACTTAAAAATGCTTTTACTTATACAGGCCATTCGGAGATTTTTTTCTCGTCATATACTGTACTTCATGACAAAATTGAGTCAAAAATTTCATTTTTATTTATAAAAAAATTATTCATTTATCAAAAATTTGGAAAAATTAGCAAATTTCCAAAATTCTATTTCTCTATTTTTATAATAGATAGCAATAACTCCAAAATAGGTATTACTTTACTTCCCCATATGTCTACGTCATGTTTGGATCAATTTGTGAATGCCATTTTATTTTTTAGGGACGTTAGAACGCTTAGAAGTTTAGAAGCAAATCTTGAAATATTTAGAAAATTTCCCAAACCCTCTTTTTAAGAACCAGTTCAGGTCTGAAGTCACTTTGTGAGGCTTACATAATATAAACCTCCCAGAAATGACCCCATTTTAGAAACTACACCCCTCAAGGTATTCAAAACTGATTTTACAAACTTTATTAACCCTTTAGGTGTTCCACAAGAATTAATGGAAAAATGGAGATTACATTTCTGAATTTCACATTTTCGGCAGATTTTCCATTTTAACCCTTTTATGACCAAGGGTCATTGATGCCCCAGTGTCCAGGTCAAAATTTACAAATCTGACATGCGTCACTTTATGTGGTAATAGGTTTGGAACACTTTTATTTATCCAAGCCATTCTGAGATTGTTTTCTCGTGACATATTGTACTTCATGATAGTCATAAATTTGAGTCAATATATTTCACCTTTATTTATGAAAAAATCCCTAATTTATAAAAAAAAATGAAAAATTCACAATTTTCAAAATGTCAATTTCTCTGCTTCTAAAACAGAAAGTCATACCTAATAAAATATTTATTACTCAACATTTCCCATATGTCTACTTTATGTTGGCATCATTTTGGAAATGTAATTTTATTTTTTTAGGATGTTAGAAGGCTTAGAAGTTTAGAAGCAATTCTTAAAATTTTAAAGAAAATTTCCAAATCCCACTTTTTAAGGACCAGTTCAGGTCTGAAGTCACTTTGTGAAGCTTACACAATAGAAACCACCCATAAATGACCCCATTGTAGAAACTACACCCCTCAAGCTACTCAAAACTGATTTTACAAACTTTGTTAACCCTTTAGGTGTTCCACAAGAATTAAAGGAAAATGGAGATGAAATTTCTAAATTTCACTTTTTGGGCAGATTTTCCATCTTATTACATTTTTTTCTTTAACACATTGAGAGTTAACAGCCCAAAAAATATTTTTTGCCCAGATTCTGCAGTTTACAGAAACACCCCACATGTGGTCGTAAACTGATGTAAGGGCACACGGCAGGGCGCAGAAGGAAAGGAATGCTGTATGGTTTTTGGAAGGCAGATTTTGCTAAACTGGTTTTAGATGTCATCTCTAGAGTTGAGCGGACACCTGGATGTTCGGGTTCGAGAAGTTCGGCCGAACTTCCCGAAAATGTTCGGGTTCGGGATCCGAACCCGATCCGAACTTCGTCCCGAACCCGAACCCCATTGAAGTCAATGGGGACCCGAACTTTTCGGCACTAAAAAGGCTGTAAAACAGCCCAGGAAAGAGGGCTGCAAAAGGCAGCAACATGTAGGTAAATCCCCTGCAAACAAATTTGGATAGGGAAATGAATTAAAATAAAGATGAAATAAATAAAAATTAACCAAAATCAATTGGACAAAGGTCCCATAGCAGAGAATCTGGCTTCACGTCACCCACCACTGTAACAGTCCATTCTCAGATATTTAGGCCCCGGCACCCAGGCAGAGGAGAGAGGTCCCGTAACAGAGAATCTGTCTTCATGTCAGCAGAGAATCAGTCTGCATGTCATAGCAGAGAATCAGGCTTCACGTCAGCCACCACTGCAACAGTCCATTGTCATAAATTTAGGCCCAGCACCCAGGCAGAGGAGAGAGGTCCCGTAACAGACAATCTGGCTTCATGTCAGCAGAGAATCAGTCTTCATGTCATAGCAGAGAATCAGTCTTCATGTCATAGCAGAGAATCAGGCTTCACGTCACCCACCACTGTAAGAGTCCATTTTCATAAATTTAGGCCCAGCACCCAGGCAGAGGAGAGAGGTCCCGTAACAGACAATCTGGCTTCATGTCAGCAGAGAATCAGTCTTCATGTCATAGCAGAGAATCAGTCTTCATGTCATAGCAGAGAATCAGGCTTCACGTCACCCACCACTGTAAGAGTCCATTTTCATAAATTTAGGCCCAGCAATCCTGACGAAGCCGTAGGGTGAAACGCACGTCGAGGTTGTGCGCCCAGGGTCCACACGCCCACTCACCATCATGTCTTCAGGTACGTTCTGAGCCAGTACTGTTCCATACTTTTGCTTGGGACCTCCGTACACATCCATAGTGAGTCCCTTAACATACCCATGGTGTATATTGTTTATACTGCCACTCTAATTTGAGTACTCAATTTTTCCCATGGTTTGTTTCTACTGTCCTAGCACGATGTGTAGAGTGATAGAGCTTTTCCTTGTACTCAGTATGGTCATCTGCATGATTCATGCATAGTATCTTTGCGGAGACATTACATTTGACCATCCAGGCTATCTCTGAATTTATATTATCATCTATCGATTGTACCTGTCTGTGTGCTATTACCCACAGATACATTGGTGTGTGGTGGTGTCAGTGACCCTGTGCTTCTCCGTATCCTTGCAATTCTGTAGCTGTTCCATTCTTTATACTTTATAATAAATTTATATTTTTATATACCATTTCCACTTGTTCGTTTTGGTTTACCTTGGATGTTTTACAAGTGGTAATTGTAGCTGTCTGGTTGACAGGTGGCCTTCTGTAGGTTAATATATTTAGGCCCAGCACACAGGCAGAGGAGAGAGGTCCCGTAACAGAGGATCTGGCTTCATGTCAGCAGAGAATCAGTCTGCATGTCATAGCAGAAAATCAGGCTTCACGTCAGCCACCACTGCAACAGTCCATTGTCAGATATTTAGGCCCAGCACCCAGGCAGAGGAGAGAGGTCCCGTAACAGAGGATCTGGCTTCATGTCAGCAGAGAAACAGTCTGCATGTCATAGCAGAAAATCAGGCTTCACGTCAGCCACCACTGCAACAGTCCATTTTCAGATATTTAGGCCCAGCACCCAGGCAGAGGAGAGAGGTCCCGTAACAGAGGATCTGGCTTCATGTCAGCAGAGAATTAGTCTGCATGTCATAGCAGAGAATCAGGCTTCACGTCACCCAACATTGGAACAGTCCATTGGCATATATTTAGGCCCCGGCACCCAGACAGAGGAGAGGTTCATTCAACTTTGGGTAGCCTCGCAATATAATGGTAAAATGAAAATAAAAATAGGATTGAATGAGGAAGTGCCCTGGAGTCCAATAATATATGGTTAAGGGGAGGTAGTTAATGTCTAATCTGGACAAGGGCCGGACAGGTCCTGTGGGATCCATGCCTGGTTCATTTTTATGAACGTCAGCTTGTCCACATTGGCTGTAGACAGGCGGCTGCGTTTGTCTGTAATGACGCCCCCTGCCGTGCTGAATACACGTTCAGACAAAACGCTGGCCGCCGGGCCACTTGTTCCCCTGTGACATTTGGGAATGCTCTCAGTAGCGTGTCTACCAACGTGCGCTTGTACTCGCGCATCTTCCTATCACGCTCCAGTGCAGGAAGTAAGGTGGGCACATTGTCTTTGTAGCGTGGATCCAGCAGGGTGGCAACCCAGTAGTCCGCACAGGTTAAAATGTGGGCAACTCTGCTGTCGTTGCGCAGGCACTGCAGCATGTAGTCGCTCATGTGTGCCAGGCTGCCCAGGGGTAAGGACAAGCTGTCCTCTGTGGGAGGCGTATCGTCATCGTCCTGCCTTTCCCCCCAGCCACGCACAAGTGATGGACCCGAGCTGCGTTGGGTGCCACCCCGCTGTGACCATGCTTCTTCCTCATCCTCCTCCACCTCCTCCTCATCCTCGTCCTCCTCGTCCTCCAGTAGTGGGCCCTGGCTGGCCACATTTGTACCTGGCCTCTGCTGTTGCCAAAAACCTCCCTCTGAGTCACTTCGAAGAGACTGGCCTAAAAGTGCTAAAAATGACCCCTCTTCCTCCTCCTGGGCCACCTCCTCTTCCATCATCGCCCTAAGTGTTTTCTCAAGGAGACATAGAAGTGGTATTGTAACACTGATAACGGCGTCATCGCCACTGGCCATGTTGGTGGAGTACTCGAAACAGCGCAACAGGGCACACAGGTCTCGCATGGAGGCCCAGTCATTGGTGGTGAAGTGGTGCTGGTCTGTAGTGCGACTGACCCGTGCGTGCTGCAGCTGAAACTCCACTATGGCCTGCTGCTGCTCGCACAGTCTGTCCAGCATGTGCAAGGTGGAGTTCCACCTGGTGGGCACGTCGCATATGAGGCGGTGGGCGGGAAGGCCGAAGTTACGCTGTAGCGCAGACAGGCGAGCAGCAGCAGGATGTGAACGCCGGAAGCGCGAACAGACGGCCCGCACTTTATGCAGGAGCTCTGACATGTCGGGGTAGTTGTGAATGAACTTCTGCACCACCAAATTCAGCACATGCGCCAAGCAAGGGATGTGCGTCAAATTGGCTAGTCCCAGAGCTGCAACGAGATTTCGCCCATTATCACACACCACCAGGCCGGGCTTGAGGCTCACCGGCAGCAACCACTCGTCGGTCTGTTGTTCTATACCCCGCCACAACTCCTGTGCGGTGTGGGGCCTGTCCAAACATATGAGTTTCAGAATGGCCTGCTGACGTTTACCCCGGGCTGTGCTGAAGTTGGTGGTGAAGGTGTGTGGCTGACTGGATGAGCAGGTGGAAGAAGAGGAGGAGGAAGCCGAGAAGGAGGAGGTGGCAACAGGAGGCAAAGAATGTTGCCCTGCGATCCTTGGCGGCGGAAGGACGTGCGCTAAACAGCTCTCCGCCTGGGGCCCAGCTGCCACTACATTTACCCAGTGTGCAGTTAGGGAGATATAGCGTCCCTGGCGTGCTTACTGGTCCACGTATCTGTGGTTAGGTGGACCTTGTTACAGATGGCGTTGCGCAGTGCACACTTGATTTTATCGGATACTTGGTTGTGCAGGGAAGGCACGGCTCTCTTGGAGAAGTAGTGGCGGCTGGGAACAACATACTGTGGGACAGCAAGCGACATGAGCTGTTTGAAGCTGTCTGTGTCCACCAGCCTAAATGACAGCATTTCATAGGCCAGTAGTTTAGAAATGCTGGCATTCAGGGCCAGGGATCGAGGGTGGCTAGGTGGGAATTTACGCTTTCTCTCAAATGTTTGTGAGATGGAGAGCTGAACGCTGCCGTGTGACATGGTTGAGACGCTTGGTGACGGAGGTGGTGGTGGTGTTGGTGGGTAGTACATCCCCTGTTTGCTGGGCGGCAGGTGCCAACGTTCCTCCAGAGGCGGAGGAAGAGGCCGAGGCGGCAGCAGCAGAAGAGGCCGAGGCGGCAGCAGCAGAAGAGGTAGCAGGGGGAGCCTGAGTGACTTCCTTGGTTTTAAGGTGTTTACTCCACTGCAGTTCATGCTTTGCATGCAGGTGCCTGGTCATGCAGGTTGTGCTCAGGTTCAGAACGTTAATGCCTCGCTTCAGGCTCTGATGGCACAGCGTGCAAACCACTCGGGTCTTGTCATCAGCACATTGTTTGAAGAAGTGCCATGCCAGGGAACTCCTTGAAGCTGCCTTTGGGGTGCTCGGTCCCAGATGGCGGCGGTCAGTAGCAGGCGGAGTCTCTTGGCGGCGGGTGTTCTGCTTTTGCCCACTGCTCCCTCTTTTGCTACGCTGTTGGCTCGGTCTCACCACTGCCTCTTCCTCCGAACTGTGAAAGTCAGTGGCACGACCTTCATTCCATGTGGGGTCTAGGACCTCATCGTCCCCTGCATCGTCTTCCACCCAGTCTTGATCCCTGACCTCCTGTTCAGTCTGCACACTGCAGAAAGACGCAGCAGTTGGCACCTGTGTTTCGTCATCATCAGAGACATGCTGAGGTGGTATTCCCATGTCCTCATCATCAGGAAACATAAGTGGTTGTGCGTCAGTGCAGTCTATGTCTTCCACCGCTGGGGAAGGGCTAGGTGGATGCCCTTGGGAAACCCTGCCAGCAGAGTCTTCAAACAGCATAAGAGACTGCTGCATAACTTGAGGCTCAGACAGTTTCCCTGATATGCATGGGGGTGATGTGACAGACTGATGGGGTTGGTTTTCAGGCGCCATCTGTGCGCTTTCTGCAGAAGACTGGGTGGGAGATAATGTGAACGTGCTGGATCCACTGTTGGCCACCCAATTGACTAATGCCTGTACCTGCTCAGGCCTTACCATCCTTAGAACGGCATTGGGCCCCACCATATATATTGCTGTAAATTCTGGCGGCTACTGGGACCTGAGGTAGTTGGTACACTAGGACGTGTGGATGTGGCAGAACGGCCACGTCCTCTCCCAGCACCAGAGGGTCCACTAACACCACCACGACCATGTCCACGTCCGCGTCCCTTACTAGATGTTTTCCTCATTGTTATCGTTCACCACAACAACAAAAATATTATTTGGCCCAATGTATTGTATTCAAATTCAGCTGAATATAAATTTGAGGCCTAGTATTTAGGCGCTGGGTGACCGTATGGATTTACTAGCAGAATTAGACTTGGAAATGCACAGTAGCGTGTGTGTGAAGTTATTCTGAATGACCCTATGTGCACCTTGAATATTATATACCCTTTTAGGGATAGATTTCAAATAGCTCTGATATAGCAGAAACCACTAAATTATGAAATTGCTAAATTGGGAATTGTATTTCAACCCAGAACAAAAAATGTGCTTTGACGGACACTAAATAACTTTCCCAGCCACAACAGTACAGCGGTAACGACAGATTTAGCGGGATATAAATTTGAGGCCTAGTATTTAGGCGCTGGGTGACCGGTATGGATTTAGTGACAGAATTAGACTTGGAAATGCACAGTAGCGTGTGTGTGAAGTTATTCTGAATGACCCTATGTGCACCTTGAATATTATATACCCTTTTAGGGATAGATTTCAAATAGCTCTGATATAGCAGAAACCACTAAATTATGAAATTGCTAAATTGGGAATTGTATTTCAACCCAGAACAAAAAATGTGCTTTGACGGACACTAAATAACTTGCCCAGCCACAACAGTACAGCGGTAACGACAGATTTAGCGGGATATAAATTTGAGGCCTAGTATTTAGGCGCTGGGTGACCGGTATGGATTTAGTGACAGAATTAGACTGGGATATGGCCAAAAAATAACCACACTATTGCTGGTTAAATGCACTTGGTGTGACAGCTTGACCAACCACACTACTGAGGGTTAAATGCACTTGGTGACGGGCGCAGCTTGCCCCTGATGTAGTATATGGCCAAAAAATTAACAGACTATTGCTGGTTGAATGCACTTGGTGTGACAGCTTCACCCTGATGTAGGCTTTAGCCAAAAAACAACCACACCATTGAGGGTTAAATGCACTTGGTGACAGGCGCAGCTTGCCCCTGATGGAGTATATGGCCAAAAAATGAACAGACTATTGCTGGTTAAATGCACTTGGTGTGACAGCTTCACCCTGATGTAGGCTTTAGCCAAAAAACAACCACACCATTGAGGGTTAAATGCACTTGGTCGCAGCTTGTGCTGGCGCACCACAAGACACAAAATGGCCGCCGATCACCCCAGAAAAAAGTGACTGACAAACGGTCTGGGCAGCCTAAAAACAGTGAGCAATTGAATTTCAGCAGCTCAATGATGCACAGCTGCAGATCGATCGATTAATCAAGTGCTTTGGAGGAGTTAATCTGCCTAATCTCGCCCTACTGTCGCAGCCGCAACCTCTCCCTACGCTAATCAGAGCAGAGTGACGGGCGGCGCTATGTGACTCCAGCTTAAATAGAGGCTGGGTCACATGGTGCTCTGGCCAATCACAGCCATGCCAATAGTAGGCATGGCTGTGACGGCCTCTTGGGGCAAGTAGTATGACGCTTGTTGATTGGCTGCTTTGCAGCCTTTCAAAAAGCGCCAAGAAAGCGTCACAAAAGCGCCAAGAAAGCGACGAACACCGAACCCGGACTTTTACGAAAATGTACTCGAACTATACAGTTCGAGTTCGCTCATCCCTACATATTAGGTATCACCGCGTCCTTAAAGGGATTGTCCCACTTCATTAAATAGGGTTACATTAAATCATTGCCCCCCACTGAACATTTCTTCTAATACAGGTCATTAAAAAAAACATAGCATTCAGCCTAAAAACGCTCCTTTCACTCCCCTTTGTTTGTGCTGGTATCCCATGGATACGGCCGCATCCATGCCGCACCTGCGCACTGGTAACTATTGCGATCCTACAGCCGGCCTCTCACTCACACTGTGAGCGCGCAAGTTGCATAGTTCTGCGCATGCGCGGGCGCCCAATCATATCAATGTATTACTGTTTTCTTGTAGCAGGAGGAAGCGCACGGCGTCATAGCAACCGAGGACGCCGTGCGCTCCCTCCTGCCGTCGGAATACAGTGATACTCTCTTATAGATCATAGCAGTGTATTACTGTTTTCCGGCAGCAGGAGGGAGGGCACGGCGTCATAGCAACCGAGGACGCCGTGCGCTCCCTCCTGCCGCCGGAATACAGTGATACACTGCTATGATCTATAAGAGAGTATCACTGTATTCCGGCGGCAGGAGGGAGCGCACGGCGTCATAGCAACCGAGGACGCCGTGCTCTCTGGTGCCCAGAAGGAGTCCAGGCGGCAATCCACAGATGCCCCCCACCCCATAAGTGCCATCCACAGATCCCCCCACCCCATAAGTGCTATCCACAGATGCCCCCCATAAGTGCTATCCACAGATGCCCCCCCCATAAGTGCCATCCACAGATGCTCCCCCCCATAAGTGCCATCCACAGATGCCCCCCCATAAGTGCTATCCACAGATGCCCCCCCCATAAGTGCCATCCACAGATGCTCCCACCCATAAGTGCCATCCACAGATGCTCCCGCCCATAAGTGCCATCCACAGATGCCCCCCCCCCATAAGTGCTATCCACAGATGCCCCCCCCCATATAAGTTGGGTAATAGGTCAGTGATAATATCAGACACTGGGAAAGCTGGGTAATAAGTCTATAAGACTTATTACCCAGCTTTCCCGGTATCAGATATTATCACTGACTTATTACCCAGCTTTCCCGGTATCAGATATTATCACTGACTTATTACCCAGCTTTCCCGGTGTACAATATTATCACTGACTTATTACCCAGCTTTCCCGGTATCAGATATTATCGCTGACTTATTACCCAGCTTTCCCGGTATCAGATATTATTACAGACTTATTTCCTAGCTTTCCCGGTATCAGATATTATCACTGACTTATTACCCAGCTTTCCCGGTATCAGATATTATCACTGACTTATTACCCAGCTTTCCCGGTATCAGATATTATTACAGACTTATTTCCCAGCTTTCCCGGTAACAGATATTATCACTGACTTATTACCCAGCTTTCCCGGTATCAGATATTATCACTGACTTATTACCCAGCTTTCCCGGT
This sequence comes from Bufo gargarizans, assembly GCF_014858855.1. Taxonomy (NCBI): domain Eukaryota; kingdom Metazoa; phylum Chordata; class Amphibia; order Anura; family Bufonidae; genus Bufo; species Bufo gargarizans. The sequence continues at coordinate 189,071 of NW_025334174.1, read as the reverse complement.
GTACAATATTATTACAGACTTATTACCCAGCTTTCCCGGTGTCTGATATTATCACTGACCTATTACCCAGCTTTCCCGGTGTACAATATTATTACAGACTTATTACCCAGCTTTCCCGGTGTACAATATTATTGTACACCGGGAAAGCTGGGTAATAAGTCTGTAATATTATTGTACACCGGGAAAGCTGGGTAATAAGTCTGTAATAATATCAGACACCGGGAAAGCTGGGTAATAGGTCAGTGATAATATCAGACACCGGGAAAGCTGGGTAATAAGTCTGTAATAATATTGTACACCGGGAAAGCTGGGTAATAGGTCAGTGATAATATCAGACACCGGGAAAGCTGGGTAATAAGTCTGTAATAAATTGTACACCGGGAAAGCTGGGTAATAAGTCAGTGATAATATTGTACACCGGGAAAGCTGGGTAATAAGTCTGTAATAATATTGTACACCGGGAAAGCTGGGTAATACGTCTGTAATATTATTGTACACCGGGAAAGCTGGGTAATAGGTCAGTGATAATATCAGACACCGGGAAAGTTGGGTAATAAGTCTGTAATAATATTGTACACCGGGAAAGCTGGGTAATAGGTCAGTGATAATATCAGACACCGGGAAAGCTGGGTAATAAGTCTGTAATAATATTGTACACCGGGAAAGCTGGGTAATAAGTCAGTGATAATATTGTACACCGGGAAAGCTGGGTAATAAGTCAGTGATAATATTGTACATCGGGAAAGCTGGGTAATAAGTCAGTGATAATATCAGACACCGGGAAAGCTGGGTAATAAGTCTGTAATAATATTGTACACCGGGAAAGCTGGGTAATAAGTCTGTAATATTATTGTACACCGGGAAAGCTGGGTAATAAGTCAGTGATAATATCTGATACCGGGAAAGCTGGGTAATAAGTCAGTGATAATATTGTACACCGGGAAAGCTGGGTAATAAGTCAGTGATAATATTGTACACTGGGAAAGCTGGGTAATAAGTCAGTGATAATATCAGACATCGGGAAAGCTGGGTAATAAGTCAGTGATAATATCAGACACCGGGAAAGCTGGGTAATAAGTCTGTAATAATATTGTACACCGGGAAAGCTGCGTAATAAGTCTGTAATAATATTGTACACCGGGAAAGCTGGGTAATAAGTCAGTGATAATATCAGACATCGGGAAAGGTGGGTAATAAGTCAGTGATAATATTGTACACAGAGAAAGCTGGGTAATAAGTCAGTGATAATATCAGACATCGGGAAAGCTGGGTAATAAGTCAGTGAATATATCTATCTATATCTAGCACAGATCATATGGCTACTAGCTAACATGCATTTGGGCTGTAGTGATTTATTGTTTCTGCTGCACAGAATGGGTTTGTAACACAGGTTTTATGTGTAAAAGTGTATTAGAATGCAGGACAGCCACAAGTTACTACATTAGTTCACTAGCATTGGTCAGTGGTCACTGAGTGATTCCCCAGCAGGGGGATGGGCTTTACATACTCTGTAGGCTCCAGAAAGATGACTCATCCACATGAACGAGCACGCAAGGACTGAGCTCTCAGGGTGAGTCATGAGGAGGCGTGGCCTTCACTCAACTACAGGAGCCAAACCAGGAAGTTATCAGGACATCTACTGCTGGTAAGATTGAAAAAGCAAAGTGGGACAACCCCTTTAATGACCGTATCTATAAATATATCACATGATAGACCCCGTCCGGTAAACACCATCAATTTATTTTTTTTAACTGTGTAAAAAAAGCCATTTTTGTCACCTTACATCACAAAAAGTGCAATAGCAAGCGATTGAAAAGGCGTATGACCCCCAAAATAGAACCAATCAAACCGTCACCTCATCCCACCAAAAATTATACCTTATTTAAGACAATTGCCCAAAAAATAAAAAAGCTATGGCTCTCAGACTATGAAGACACTAAAACATCATTTTTCTAGTTTCAGAAATGCTATTATTGTGTAAAACTTAAATGAATAAGAAAAAGTAGACATATTAGGTATTGCCATGTCCGTAACGATCTGCTCTATAAAACTGTCACATGACCTAACCCCTCAGATAAACGCTGTAAAAATAAATAAATAACTGTTCCAAAACAGCCAATTTATTTGGTCACCTTGCCCAAAAAAGTGCAATAATGAATGATCAAAAAATCCTATGTACCCAAAAATGGTACCAATAAAAACCTAAACTCTTTCTGCAAAAAAAGAGCCCCTGCATAAGACGATCGGCAGAAAAATAAAAAACATATGGCGTTCAGAAAATGGACATACAAAAACATAATTTCTTTTTCAAAATTGCTTTATTATGTAAAACTGAAGCAAACAAGATAGAGATATTTGATATCATTGCGTTCGTAACAACCCAATATTGTAAAAATAAAACTGTGCCAAAACAGCCATTTTTCAGTTTCCTTGCATCACAAAAAACTTAATATGGAGCAATTAAAAATCATATGTAACCCAAAATAGTACCAATAAAACTGGCACCTTATCCCCTAGTTTCCAAAATAGGGTCACTTTTTGGGAGTTTCTACTGTAAGGGTGGATCAGGGGAGCTTTAAATGGGAGATGACTAGGGATGAGCGAACTCGAACTGTATAGTTCGGGTTCGTACCGAATTTTGGGGTGTCCGTGACACGGACCCGAACCCGGACATTTTCGTAAAAGTCCGGGTTCGGGTTCGGTGTTCGTCGCTTTCTTGGCGCTTTTGTGACGCTTTCTTGGCGCTTTTTGAAAGGCTGCAAAGCAGCCAATCAACAAGCGTCATACTACTTGCCCCAAGAGGCCGTCACAGCCATGCCTACTATTGGCATGGCTGTGATTGGCCAGAGCACCATGTGACCCAGCCTCTATTTAAGCTGGAGTCACATAGCGCCGCCCGTCACTCTGCTCTGATTAGCGTAGGGAGAGGTTGCGGCTGCGACAGTAGGGCGAGATTAGGCAGATTAACTCCTCCAAAGGACTTGATTAATCGATCGATCTGCAGCTGTGCATCATTGAGCTGCTGAAATTCAATTGCTCACTGTTTTTAGGCTGCCCAGACCGTTTGTCAGTCACTTTTTTCTGGGGTGATCGGCGGCCATTTTGTGTCTTGTGGTGCGCCAGCACAAGCTGCGACCAAGTGCATTTAACCCTCAATGGTGTGGTTGTTTTTTGGCTAATGTCTACATCAGGGTGAAGCTGTCACACCAAGTGCATTTAACCAGCAATAGTCTGTTTATTTTTTGGCCATATACTACATCAGGGGCAAGCTGCGCCTGTCACCAAGTGCATTTAACCCTCAATGGTGTGGTTGTTTTTTGGCTAAAGCCTACATCAGGGTGAAGCTGTCACACCAAGTGCATTTAACCAGAAAAAGTCTGTTAATTTTTTGGCCATATCCTACATCAGGGGCAAGCTGCGCCCGTCACCAAGTGCATTTAACCCTCAGTAGTGTGGTTGGTCAAGCTGTCACACCAAGTGCATTTAACCAGCAATAGTCTGTTAATTTTTGGGCCATATACTACATCAGGGGCAAGCTGCGCCCGTCACCAAGTGCATTTAACCCTCAGTAGTGTGGTTGGTCAAGCTGTGACACCAAGTGCATTTAACCAGCAATAGTCTGTTCATTTTTTGGCCATATACTACATCAGGGGCAAGCTGCGCCTGTCACCAAGTGCATTTAACCCTCAATGGTGTGGTTGTTTTTTGGCTAAAGCCTACATCAGGGTGAAGCTGTCACACCAAGTGCATTTAACCAGCAATAGTCTGTTAATTTTTTGGCCATATACTACATCAGGGGCAAGCTGCGCCCGTCACCAAGTGCATTTAACCCTCAGTAGTGTGGTTGGTCAAGCTGTGACACCAAGTGCATTTAACCAGCAATAGTCTGTTCATTTTTTGGCCATATACTACATCAGGGGCAAGCTGCGCCTGTCACCAAGTGCATTTAACCCTCAATGGTGTGGTTGTTTTTTGGCTAAAGCCTACATCAGGGTGAAGCTGTCACACCAAGTGCATTTAACCAGCAATAGTCTGTTAATTTTTTGGCCATATACTACATCAGGGGCAAGCTGCGCCCGTCACCAAGTGCATTTAACCCTCAGTAGTGTGGTTGGTCAAGCTGTCACACCAAGTGCATTTAACCAGCAATAGTGTGGTTATTTTTTGGCCATATCTGTCACGAGGGTGTCAAGAGCCACGCCTGACTCCGTTGTACCCGGGGTCAGGAGGTCGCAGCGGTTGGCTGCACGCTCTATGTCAGATAGGGAAGTTTCCTTATTGTAGCTTTCTGGGTTTGCTTTACAAACCCTTTTGGCTCACTCAGGGATCCATAGCTCCTTCTCTCAGCTGTTCCTTGTCCAGCACTCCCAATCCTCCTTATATTCCCCTCTCACACTTCTCTGGTTGCCAGATATAGAGCTGTCATGGTCTTACCTCCTTGCTGTTCCCTTCGTTTGACATGTGCTGGCGGCCATCTTGGTTTCTGGGTTTTCTTGTAGCCTCCCACCCTGCGGCTCCTCCTTCCCACTGGGAGGAGCTGGATGCCTAGCTCATATATATAGGAGGTCTGTGGCTTCAGTTCCTTGCTTGGTCCTCCTGTGTTCACATGCTTCCAAGACTGCTGCTGCTTCTGGTTCCTGATCCTGGCCTCGTCTGACTACCCCGTTGGTTCCTGATTCCGGCTTCGTCTGACTACCCCGTTGGTTCCTGATTCCGGCTTCGTCTGACTACCCCGTTGGTTCCTGTTCCTGGCTTCGTCTGACTACCCTTCTGGTTCCTGACCTCTGTCTCCGCAAGACCCTGCTTCGGTTTAGCCATCCGTTCGGACTTTGCTTACGGCTTGCTCTTCAATAAAACCTTCTTATTTTCCACTTATCTCTTGTTGTACGTCTGGTTCATGGTTCCATGACATTAGGACCAAGCCATGAATTCTGACGGTACAGGGCCACCCTCGCTACCTACGCTGGTTGCCAGACTTGATCAGCAGGATCACCTGTTGGGTCGGTTCGCTGTGGCGTTGCAAACCCTGCTTGAACGCACGGCTCATTTAGCTTCCGTTGCCGATGGGTCGGTTGTCGCTCCTGGGCCCGCTCCTACTGCCGCTCCGGTTGTTGCGCCAGAGTCTACCCTGACACCTGTTGCTGCGCCTGTGGTGTTTCAGGGTATGACCGGTTCTGCCCCCCTTCCACAGCGCTTTGGGGGAGAGCCAACTCAGTGCCGAGGTTTCCTTAACCAGGTGGGCATTTACTTCGAGTTGCTGCCACATGCCTTTCCTACTGAGAGATCAAGGGTGGGCTTCTTGATCTCGCTGCTCTCGGACAAGGCCTTGGCCTGGGCCAGCCCTTTATGGGAGAACAACAATCCGGTGGTTGCCGAGTTTTCCGGTTTTGTTGCTTCTCTTCGGAAGGTATTCGATGTGCCGGCTCGTGCTGCCTCTGCTGCGAAGCTCCTTATGTCCATCAGACAGGGTTCACGATCCGTAGCTGAATACGCCATTGAGTTTCGTACCCTGGCAGCAGAGGTGGGCTGGAATAATGAGGCTCTGGTCGCTGCTTTCTCTCATGGTCTCTCGGATGCCTTGAAGGATGAGGTTGCAGCTAAGGACCTACCAGTGGAGCTCGAGTCTCTTATTTCTTTCCTGATTTTGATTGACACCAGACTCAGGGAGAGACCTTCCTTTAAGGAGAGCCTGCGGAGGTCTCCTAACAGATTGGCGCCTACGTTTGCTGTCCCACCCGTGCCTCCCTCTCCTCCCACGCCTCCTGGGGATGACTTGTCTGGGGGTGAACCCATGCAGCGGGGGTTTGCTCGCCTGTCTGAGGGGGAGAGGGTACTCCGGAGACGCGAGGGCCGATGCATGTACTGTGGTCTCGGTGGGCATTTTCGGTTGGCATGTCCGAACCGTCCGGGAGAACGCTCGCACCTGAGGTCCTGTCGGGGGCAGATCTTGGGTGGAGTCTCCTCGTCCCCGGTTTCCCGTGTTGACAAACCACTGATCACGGTTGTCCTCTCCTGGGTCGGGGGCTCGGTGACGACCCAGGCGTTGGTGGACTCTGGTGCTGGTGGTTTGTTCATTGATAGAGTGTTCGTTGCCGCCAATTCCATTCCTCTGCAGCCTCGAGGTTCCCCACTGGCTCTTGAGGCGATAGACGGCAGACCCCTTCTGCCGCCACACGTGACTCATGAGACCCTTCCAGTGGGGATAGCCATTGGTGCCGTTCACAGAGAGTCGGTCTGTCTCCAGGTTATTTCGTCTCCACACTACTCGGTGGTCTTGGGGTACCCCTGGCTCCAGAAGCATAATCCGACTTTCGATTGGAGATCGGTCGAGATCCTCTCGTGGTCACCGCAGTGTGGGGCTAGTTGCATCCATGGGCCTGTCAAGTTGCTGTGTACTTCCTCGGACTCTCTGTTGCCTCCTGAATACGAAGAGTACCGGGATGTATTCGATAAGGTGCGCGCGGTTGCCCTACCTCCGCACCGCCCATACGATTGTGCCATAGAGTTACAATCCGGTGCCGTTCCTCCTCGTGGCAAAGTCTATCCACTGTCGGTAGCGGAGAATGAGGCCATGGAGGAGTACGTGAGGGAGGCGCTTTCACGCGGACACATTCGCAAATCCTCGTCCCCGGCAGGGGCTGGATTTTTCTTTGTGAAAAAGAAGGGCGGCGAGTTGAGGCCTTGCATCGATTACAGGGGTCTCAATCGCATCACGATCAAGAACGCTTACCCGATACCCTTGATTTCCGAGCTGTTCGATCGCCTCAAAGGGGCCACGGTCTTTACCAAACTCGACCTGAGGGCGGCATATAACCTGGTAAGGATCAAGGCGGGCGATGAGTGGAAGACCGCGTTTAACACCAGGACCGGTCATTATGAATCCTTGGTTATGCCCTTTGGGTTGTGCAATGCGCCCGCAGTCTTCCAGGAATTCATCAACGATGTTTTCCGTGACCTGTTGCAGCAGTGTGTGGTGGTCTATTTGGATGACATCTTGGTATATTCTGCATCCATGGAGGCCCACATTCTGGATGTCAGACGAGTGTTGCAACGCTTACGAGAGAACAAGCTGTTCGGTAAGCTTGAGAAATGCGAATTTCACCGATCCCAGGTAACCTTCTTAGGTTACATCATTTCCGCTGAGGGGTTCTCCATGGATCCTGAGAAGGTTTCGGCTGTCTTACAGTGGCCCCAGCCCAGTGGGCTTCGTGCCCTGCAGCGCTTTTTGGGCTTCGCCAATTATTATCGGAAGTTCATCAGGGACTTTTCCATGCTAGCCAAGCCTCTCACGGATCTGACCAGGAAGGGCAGTAATCCTCAGGTCTGGCCGCTCGAGGCCATCCGAGCTTTTGAGGCTCTAAAGTCCGCCTTTGTGTCGGCTCCGATTCTGTCGCATCCCAACCCTGGGTTGCCTTTTGTCCTCGAGGTGGACGCGTCTGAGACGGGAGTAGGCGCCCTCCTGTCTCAGCGTAGAACACCAGAGGGTCCTCTGCTTCCTTGTGGGTTTTACTCCCGGAAACTGTCTTCCGCGGAGTGCAACTATCAGATTGGTGACAGGGAGTTATTGGCCATCGTGCAGGCCCTTAAAGAATGGAGGCACTTGCTCGAGGGCTCGGTGGTTCCGGTTCTCATCCTGACGGACCACAAGAATCTGACCTACCTCTCTGAGGCCAAGAGATTGACACCACGTCAGGCCAGATGGGCTCTGTTCTTGTCACGTTTTAATTACGTGGTCTCCTACCTACCCGGCTCCAAGAACATCAGAGCGGATGCCTTATCACGGCAGTACTCCGAGCTGTCCGGGGAGGAGTCGATTCCGACTACGGTCATACCCCCGAATCAGATCCTGGCCGCTATTCGCACCAGCCTGACTTCTCCTCTGGGTGAGCAGATTTTGGCGGCTCAATCTGGTGCTCCCTCTGGGAGACCCAACGGCAGATGTTTTGTGCCTGAGGAGTTGCGCACTCGGTTGTTGCGAACCTACCATAACTCCAAGGCCGCGGGGCACCCTGGAAAGAATCAGCTGTCCTGGGCGGTTTCACGTCTGTTCTGGTGGCCTTCTCTACGTTCCGACATCGCCGCATATGTAGCGGCATGCTCCGTTTGTGCCCAGAGTAAGTCCCCTCGGCACCTTCCGTTGGGCCTTTTGCAACCCATAGCCACCGGGGAGCGTCCATGGTCACACCTGGGGATGGATTTCATTGTGGACCTCCCTGCATCCCGAGGCCATACGGTCATTCTCATGATTGTGGATCGGTTTTCCAAAATGTGCCACTGTGTTCCTCTCAAGAAGTTACCCTCTGCACAAGAGTTGGCCTCGATTTTTGCCAGGGAGGTCTTCCGGTTGCACGGTTTGCCCAAGGAGATTGTGTCGGATCGGGGGAGTCAGTTTGTGTCCAGGTTCTGGCGCGCCTTTTGCTCCCAGTTGGGGATTCATCTCTCTTTCTCCTCGGCCTACCACCCTCAGTCCAATGGGGCCGCAGAACGATCCAATCAGGCCTTGGAGCAATTCCTTCGTTGCTATGTCTCCGATCACCAAGACAATTGGGTTGACCTCCTGCCTTGGGCTGAGTTTGCCAGGAACACGGCGGTGAACTCTTCCTCTGGGACGTCTCCCTTCATGGCCAATTATGGGTTCCAACCTGCCGTGTTACCGGAGGTATTCTCTCCCCAGGATATTCCGGCTGTGGAGGATCACCTTTCCGTCCTACGTGCTTCTTGGGTACAGATCCAGAGGTCCCTTGAGGTCTCTGCGCAGCGCCAGAAACTCCAGGCTGATCGCAGACGAGCGCCCGCTCCTTCCTACCAGGTCGGAGACCGCGTATGGTTGTCCACCCGCAACCTCAACCTTCGAGTGCCCACTCCCAAGCTGGCGCCTCGCTTTGTTGGTCCCTTCCGAGTGCTTCGCAGGGTAAACCCGGTAGCCTATGCCCTTGCGCTTCCTCCTGGCATGCGGATCTCCAACGTGTTTCATGTCTCCCTGTTGAAGCCACTGGTGTGTAATCGTTTCACTTCCTCGATTCCTCGGCCTCGTCCGGTCCAAGTGGGCAATCGTGAGGAGTATGAGGTGAGCAATATCCTGGACTCACGCCTGGTCCGCGGCCGGGTGCAGTTTTTGGTCCATTGGCGTGGTTATGGTCCAGAGGAGCGTTCCTGGGTTCCCTCCGCAGATGTCCATGCTCCTGTCTTGCTCCGAGCCTTCCACGCACGCTTCCCTCAGAAACCGTTCCTTACTCCGCGGAGGAGGGGCCCTTGAGGGGGAGGTACTGTCATGGTCTTACCTCCTTGCTGTTCCCTTCGTTTGACATGTGCTGGCGGCCATCTTGGTTTCTGGGTTTTCTTGTAGCCTCCCACCCTGCGGCTCCTCCTTCCCACTGGGAGGAGCTGGATGCCCAGCTCATATATATAGGAGGTCTGTGGCTTCAGTTCCTTGCTTGGTCCTCCTGTGTTCACATGCTTCCAAGACTGCTGCTGCTTCTGGTTCCTGATCCTGGCCTCGTCTGACTACCCCGTTGGTTCCTGATTCCGGCTTCGTCTGACTACCCCGTTGGTTCCTGATTCCGGCTTCGTCTGACTACCCCGTTGGTTCCTGTTCCTGGCTTCGTCTGACTACCCTTCTGGTTCCTGACCTCTGTCTCCGCAAGACCCTGCTTCGGTTTAGCCATCCGTTCGGACTTTGCTTACGGCTTGCGCTTCAATAAAACCTTCTTATTTTCCACTTACCTCTTGTTGTACGTCTGGTTCATGGTTCCATGACAGCCACCCTATATAAGTGGTGGGCAGTGGGCACAGTACAGTCTGTGTGGGCCTGACACACACGGGCTTGCAATTGTGATTATATCACAGAAAAAATGTAAATTTTTTTTTATTTTTTTTTGCAAGGTATTTGAGTGAATGACACCCTGGAGTGGAGGCCTAGCCACTAGCCAGTGGCCACAGTACAGTCTGTGTGGGCCTGACAAACACAGGCTTGCAAATGTGATTATATCACAGAAAAATTGTAATTAGAATTTTTTTTATCTGCAAGGTATTTGAGTGAATGACACCCTGTAACGGTATGAGTGGAGGACTAGCCAGGGCCACAGTACAGTCTGTGGGCCTGACACACACGGGCTTGCAAATGTGATTATATCACAGAATTTTTTTTAATAGAATGTTTTTTTATCTGCAAGGTATTTAAGTGACTGACACCCTGTAACGGTATGAGTGAAGGCCTAGCCACTAGCCAGTGGCCACAATACAGTCTGTGTGGGCCTGACACACACGGGCTTGCAAATGTGATTATATCACAGAAAAATATTAAATATAATTTTTTTTATCTGCAAGGTATTTTCTGTCACACCCTGTATGAATGGTGTGCACGTGCTGTCTGTGACTGAGCCTGCAGCCTCTCACACACGGGCAGCCAGGCAACTGCAATATATATATATATATATATATATATATATAAAAAAGCACACTAATGTACCAGCCCTGAAAAGTGCTTTTTGGGGTGCTGTCAGGACGCTGTCCTGACAGCAGATGAGTCTGTGGACACAGAACAATGCCCTAGCTAACGCTTTCCCTATTGAATCAGCAGCAGCAGCACTGTCCCTCCTCTCACTGAGAATGCAGCTTCCGAATGAATCTAAAATGGATGCTGTCCAGGAGGTGGGAGGGTCTGGGAGGGAGGGTCTGCTGCTGATTGGCTGGAATGTGTCTGCTGACTGTGAGGTACAGGATCAAAGTTTACTCAATGATGATGTATAGGGGGCGGACCGAACATCGCATATGTTTGCCGGGAACTGTTCGCCGGCGAATAGTTCGGGACATCACTAACCAGAAAAACAACAAATTACTCGGGTGACATTATTAAGACCTGCATTTTGTTTGCCAGTTTTGATTTCCCCTGTGCCACCAGAAGATGCATTAAATATATATACAGGCGCATTTTTCTCATAGATTTGGAGCATCCTCCAGGGAGTGCAACAGTCTAAAATTTATAGCAAACTTTTCTGGCCTAAATAAAGATGAATGTGGCGGGCCTGCTGCAGCCCTTCCTGCCCTCACCGCATTCCCTTTTCTCATCACTTCTGAAAAGTGGCTTGAAGGGGGAAAAGGCGCAGATTTTGCTGCAAATATGGTGTGTGACAAAATCTGTGACTTTTTTTAGGCAATTATTGTGGCGTAAATCACACAGTAAATGCCCCCCCCCCCCAGTCTTTTATCTTTTAAGATGATCATTTGCTATGTATTCTCCCTCTCTACCTAATTAAGGCATTTTATTGATTCCAAGACCTAGACATTTGGTAACATAGTAACATAGTGTCACGGTCTCTCCTATGACAGGGGTCAGAAGATCTAAGAGACTGGCCGCACGTGATGTGATCTGACAGCCTCTCTGGTTTCACTTGCTTCTGTGTTGTTGCTGGGTATGACCACACCTCTGGTCTCAGGTGTAGCTTAAGTCTTCATTCTAACTCCTACATTTATTCTGGCCTCACCCATCATGCTTTGCGGTTTATAGCTCCTTTTGGATGTTGGAAGTGCTGGTGTTGGTTCTCCTCTGAGTTTCTGCTCGTTCGCATACTTCGAAGTTAAGTGTCTTTCCTTTATTTATTTTTTGTTTTCCCCTACCTTTTGGTATTAGGCCTGAGGGAGTCTCCTGTTCCTTCATCTGTGAAGGAACAGGTCATCTCTTGTCCTGACACTATTTCCAGGGTCCTTTAGGGTTAGCTAGGGCCATAGTTTCCAGCGTACGAACATTGCTACCATCGAGGTCTGTTCATACTGATCGTAGTCAGGGCTCGGTTTAGAGATTCTCTAGGTGGTGACCTTTTCCACTTTCCTTAGTTCTCAGGCCTAGTACCTTTTTCCTTCCCTCTTGTGGTCGGTGTGGAGTTATCTACCCACATTGCGCCGTGACACATAGTTTATAAGGCTAAAAAAAGACATCTGTCCATCCAGTTCAGCCTGTTATCCTGCAAGTTCATCCAAGGGAAGGCAAAAAAAAAACTGTGATGTAGAAGCCAATTTTCCCCACTTTCCCTCACATTTTTGTACCATAGTTGGTAAACGCTATAACTTTTACCATTTTTTTTTTATCAAAGACATGTAGAACAATAAATTTAGAGTAAAATGTATATATAAAGTGAAAAATGTCATTTTTTTGCAACAATTTTGGTCAATTTTGAATAATATCAAAAAAAGTAAAAATGTCAGCAGCAATGAAATACCACCAAATGAAAGCTCTATTAGTGAGAAGAAAAGGAGGTAATTCATTTGGGTGGTAAGTTGTATGACCGAGCAATAAAGTAGTGTAGTGCAGAATTGTAAAAAGTGGTCTGGTCATTTAGGGGGTTTAAGCTAGGGGAGCTGAGGTGGTTAAAGAAGTTACAGGTCTGTGAGAGCCAGAAATCTTGCTTGTTTGTAGGTGACCAAATACTTATTTTACCGAGGAATTTACTAATTAATTCATTAGAAATCCTACAATGTGTTTTCCTGTATTATCCCCCCCCCCCCCCCCCATTCTAGCTCACATAGTTGAAGTGTACCTATGATGAAAATTACAGGTCTCTCTCATCTTTTAAGTGGGAGAACTTGCACAATTGGTGGCTGACTAAATACTTTTTTGCCCCACTGTATATAATACAGATAGTTGGTGGGAGATAGTCAATGTAGGTTATATCCTTATACAGTGTAGCTGTTGCAGTGCAGTGTGTTAGGTGTGTCATAGGTTCTGCTGTCCATACATACATGCTACAGACATAGTGCTGTGATGTCAACACAATACATAGTGCACCAATCAGTAATATGTAGTCAGACCTGCTAAAATGTGAAGTTTCACATATTGCGCCAAAATATTCACATAATTAGTGCCGATTAGCGCAATCACAAATAAATTGGAGCACTAAATCTGCATATAAAGCCATTTTTAATGTTCTGCCATGCCAACCATTTTCTCCAGTCTCAGGAAACTTCTAGCAGCTTGGAAAATGTAGCAAAAGTGACCCACGCCTGTATTGCGAGCGCATTACGTGAATAGTACATTGCCGATTTTTGCAATAAAGTAAATAATCGCAAATTCTCAAAATATTGTACAAAATATTTGCGAAATATCGCAAATTCGAATATTGCCCCTGCCGCTCATCACTAGTTCTGACTAGTGATTTGTAAAGTGGCAAGACTATGTTCTCATCACGGGCATCTATGCCCCTTTTGATGAACCCATTATCTTATTCGCCTTGGCAGCAGCTGCTTGACACTGATTTCTACAGCTTAGTTTGCTGTTTATTAAAATTCCTAGGTCCTTTTCCATGTCAGTGTTACCCAGTGTTTTATTATTTAGTATGTACTCGTGACTTGCATTATTCCTTTCCATGTGCATAACCTTACTTTTGCCAGTTTTAAACCTCATCTGCCACTTCTCTGCCCAAGCCTCTAATCTATCCAGATCCATCTGTAGCCTTATAGTGTCCTCTTCAGTGTTAATTACTTTACACAGTTTAGTATCATCTGCAAAAATGGAGATTTTACTGTGCAAGCCTTCTGAAAGATCATTAATAAATATATTGAAGAGAATAGGGCCCAATACTGACCCCTGAGGTACTCCGCTAGTGACAGTGACCCAATCTGAGTGTGTATCATTAATAACCACCCTCTCTTTTCTATTACTGAGCCAGTTACTTACTCACATATAGACATTTCCCCCCAGTCTAAGCGTTCTCATTTTATATACTAACCTTTTATTCGGTACAGTTTCAAATGCTTTGGTGAAGTCCAGATATACGACATCCATTGATTTACCGCGGTCAAGTCTAGAACTTACCTCCTCATAGAAACTGATTAAATTAATTTCACATGACCAATCCCTCATGAAGCCATGCTGATATGGAATAATTTGCTTATTTTCATTGAGGTACTCCAAGATAGCATCTCTGAGAAAACCTTCTAACAAGTAACCACAATAGATGTTAAACTTACCATCCTATAGTTTCCGAGCTCTGTTTTTGGACCCTTTTTGAATATTGGCACCACATGTGCTATGCACCAATCCTGTGGAACACTACCTGTCAGTAGAGTCCTTAAATATCAGAAATAAGCGTCTGGCTATGACATCACTTAATTCTCTTAGGATACGGGGGTGCATGCCATCTAGTCCTGGCGATTTGTCTATTTTAATCTTTTTAAGACGTCACTGTACTTCTCCTTGGGTCAGACAGGGCACTTTTAATGGGGAATTTACTTTTACATTCTGCATTTTATCTGACAGTTTATTTTTGTTCCATGAATACAGTGGAGAATTATTTTTTTTTATAGCTTTGCTTTCTCCTCATTGCTCTCTGCAATTCCCCCCTCATCACTCTGTAAAGGGCCGGCACCTTCAGATTTTTTACCATTTATATAATTAAAGAACATTTTAGGGTTACTTTTACTCTCTTTGGCAATTAATCTCTCGGTCTCTAGTTTGGCAGCTTGTATTTGTCTTTTACATATTCTATTTTCAATACTTTCTTGCTACCCTCCTGTTTTAGTGCTTTAAATGCTTCCTTTTTGTCATTTATTGCATTCTTTACATTTCTATTTACCCACACAGTTTTTTTCTTGTCCCTTAACCATTTATTCCCATAAGGTATGTACCTCTCACAATTAGATTTTAGGATGCTTTTAAAAATATCCAATTTTGTGGATGTATTTTTAACCCCCGCCGCCCCCCCCCCCCCCGGTTTTGATGATCCTTTCGAAAAAGACTGTAACCCTGGACGTTAACCGCCCAGTCAAAGCTTTCATCCAGCCATGTCTCAGTTATTCCCACTATGTCATTGTCCTCCTCACACATCACTAATTCCAGTTCAACTGTTTTATTAGTCAGGCTTCTGGCATTAGTATACATACAATTAAGAGGTTTTATTTATATTTTTTACCCTATACCTTTCCTTCTGAACTGTTCTAGTCCCTCCTTCCAATCCTCCCCATTACATTACCTCATCCCAGGTCTCTATGTGCACTATCTTCCCATCCTATAATGTCACCCCCCCCCCCCCCCAGTCCTAGTTTAAACACTCCTCCAACTTTCTAGCCATCTACTCCTGCAAAACAGCTGCCCCATTCCCTATTGTGATGCAGCCCATCTCTATGATAGAGCCTGTAGCCAACAGAGAAAATGGCCCAGTTCTCCAGGAAGCCAAACCCCTCCTTCCTACATCAGTTCTTGAGCCACTTGTTAACCTCCCTAATCTCCCGTTGTCTTTCTTGTGTGGCTCGTGGTACAGGTAGTATTTCGGAAAACATTACCTTTGAGGTCTTTGCCCTAAGCTTGTGACCTAAATCCCTACAATAATTTTTAAGGACGTTCCACCTACCTCTAACATTGTCATTGGTTCAGATATGGACCATGACTGCTGGATATTCCCCAGACCCTCCCAGTAATCTGTCAACCAGATCTGCAATGTGTTGAACTCGAGCACCAGGAAGACAACACACCGTTCGACAATCCCGGTCTTTGTGACAGATTGTCCTATCTGTACCCCTAATAATTGAGTATCTCACTACCAGCACCTGTCTGGCCTGCCATGATCTCCTGTTCCCCTGCTTACTGGAGCTGACATTACCCTGACTGTCAGAGGAAGTGTTCGGCTGCAGCAGTGATCTCCCTGAACTGATATCCCCCCGTCTGCCAAACTTGTTGGGGTGTGTCAGATCAGGGCTAGCCTCCCTGGCACTCTTCCCTCTACCCCGCCTTCTAAGTGATACCCAGCTAGCTACCTCACTTTCCTAAGCCTCCATGCTACCACCCTCCTCCACATCTACCCCATAGAATACCTGGACAGTGAGCAGCAAACTCTGTTCCAAATTGCCAAAGCTCAGTGTTGAAACTTGCCCTGTTAGATACACGATGTGCGATTCCAAACTTGCAATTTGCTCACATTTTGAACAAAGATATGCACCCTCTAACAGCTGTTCCGGGACTGCATACATTAGACAACATGTGCACTGGGCTTCGCTGTCAGTTATGGAACACATACTAAATGGGGATTACACAAGAAAAGAGAAAAAATACAATACAGTGCAGTGATAGGAAACTGATTTACTATAGTCCCCTCCTAAAGTCCCTGAATCTGAAGTCACATAATCTAAAGTCACACACTTAATACAAACACACACTGGAATTCAAACATGTGAATTCTCACAAACTCGCATTGTTTGCCTGCTTGTATAAGTGCAGCTCTCAAATAGCTTCAAACCAGACAGCTTTTTTTTTTCCTTTGGATTCAAAGGACTGTGCTGCCCTAAAGAGTGGCTATTTAACTTCTCCCAATTACTCACCTGTGCAATTTTCTGCAGAAGGAAGAAAAAAAAAGTATTCACAGTATATTCTCAGCTACTATGCAATAAACCTGGCAGCAAAAGCAAGTCACAGTGTTTAAACCAGACTACACTGCTCTGACTTGTTACAGACTTGGTATAGAATGCAATAAAGTCAGGCACAGCCACTCAGCAATGTAAATAATGTAGCTCTCACAGATACTCCCTCACATAATTTTAAGTCTCACAATTATTGCAAACACACACTTGAAATAAAACACGTGAACGCTCACAAACTCACGTTGTTTGCTTGCTTATATAAGTGCTGCTCAAACAGCTTCTAACCAGTGTTAGATTAGCCTCACTAAACATGCTAGTACCGGTAGTGTACATTTTACATTGTCTATTGTGTCCATATTGGATCTGTGGCATAAAACCTGCAAAGTGGTTCTCTAGCCATACCTGTTTACATACTATAGTAAGAGCAACTATAATTAAAGAAGAAGTACTAATAGATTTCTTACAGAGGGAAAGGGGTCTCACTGACTGTCATCATAAACAATCATTTAAATTAATTTTCCAAAACAAAGCAGTATGACAAACCAGGGCAAAATGGGCTCTTGCATAGGGCCGGGGAGTTCGGCGGCAGCAGTGAAATAGGTGGAGGGGATGGATTTTTCTAGCTTTCTCCATAAGAACTCATTCATGACATTGGTCACACACGAGGCCAGGGCAGCATTTTATATGAAAAAAAGTTTTAAGTTAAAATAAAATGAAATTGTTTTTTTTTTTACTCTTTTCTCTTTTCGCTCTCTTGGGTGAGGGGTGGTGTTAGGCTGGTGGTAAGGGGTATATGCATAAAATATTTATGTATGTTTATTTGCTTTTTATGATCTTATGTACGAATAAAGATTATTAAAAAGAAAGAAAAAAAAGAAAAGGTACAAAACTCAGAATATGATCAAATAATTAAAGCTCACTAACACCCCATATTAAGCCAAGCCCCCAAAACAACACCTTTTTACCACTGTAAACTTGATCAATATTTTTTTGTTGGGAAATGTGGCTACCCTACTTGAGTCGCTGTGACTTTTTTCCTCTACCCTATCTTCTAAATGTCACCAAGCTAGCTGTCTCATTTCACTGCCCCTTCATGCTACCAGCAATTCTTTTCCATGTTATTGATGGATCTCAGTGTTGCAAGTTAATCATCTAGACCAGGCATCCTCAAACTGCGGCCTTCAAGCTGTTGTAAAACAACAACTCCCACAATGCCCTGCTGTAGGCTGATACCTGTAGGCCGTTCGAGCATACTGGGAGTTGTAGCTTTGCAACAGATGGAGGGCCGCAGTTTGAGGATGCCTGATCAAGATCTAGCATCTGGTCTTCAAAAATTTTAACAGGGAAAGCATCTTGCTCAAAAGTGTGCAACCTCAAACCACTGTTCAAGGGCTGTATTCATAGTACCAGATGTCCAGTTGACAGCACTGATAATCATGGAGCACAATGTTATTAATGGGTAGAGCCACATTCACAATTTCCTACACTTACTTTTTCATTTTGCTTTTCTACACTGCTTCAGTAGATGCAAGCATTCCAATGGTTGCAATATACATACAGAATTATGTTTAAGCATTATGAAAGTGATATCCCATGGCTCACTGATACTGAATTCTTGGACTGCTGAGTTCTCTTTAGGGGGTGAGTATATTGCTGCACTGGATTGTATTTAATCTGTGTCAGGTGACTTTAAACAACACTTCTGATTGGCTGTTTCTTTTCATAACTGAACACAAGATTTTTTTTATCTCAAACTGAGCTAAAAAATGTTACCCTATTCGTACAAGTGTTTTCTAGATACGTCCCTTGGTACAACAATAAGTTGCGATTGGACTGTAGTATGAATGATATGGAATGCATCAGGGTTTATTCAGTGAAAAACAAATGGTTTTTCATGCGAAAAACTGGATTTCCCCATACCCATTGATTTAAATTGACCAGTCCTGAGTAAAAAAAAAAAAAACATGCAGTGATTTTTCCTGAACAGACAGATGATCAGTGAAAAGCAATGCTAATGTGCATTTAGTCATTGAAATGAATGGGTTCAGTCCTGATGCTAGCCATATGAAAAAACGAATCTTGCCCTTGTGAAAGGAGCCTAACAGCAAGAGAAGACTTATCTCTTCTTACTGTCTTATGCCTCTTTCACACCAGCCAGTTTTCCGTCTGGATCTTAGGCATGTTGCAAACAGAATCCTGTCCCATTCATTTCAGTGGGTCTGTGCACACGAGGGTCATTTATCACTGATCAGCTCTGTGTTCAAGAAAAATTCATAGGGCCAGATTTATCATTAGCTCAAGTCAGAATAATAGAGTGAAAAAGTCACAAATTTCTGCGCAATCGCTAAAACTGCGCAAAATTTGCAACTTTTTTCGGCTCTACGCTATGCTTGACAGTTTTCTGAAAGTTGTAGTGTTTTCTTATGTAAATGAATCTCTACACAGATTTACTATTGCAACAAATTATAAAGTTTCAAAAAAGTTTAAAAAAATTGTGCAATTTCACTCCAGTTAGGACCATTCTTATCTTATGTGACTTTTTATTGGAACATGCGACTTTTTCGCAAAGACATGCGACTTTTGTAAAGTCGCTTACTGACAGATAAACTGCTACCATCAAACCACATTTATTACAGTCTTAAATGGCCGATCATAAATCTGACTTGGCTAAAACTGACTTTAGTCATATGTGAAAGTGGAGTGAGCTGTCAGAGTCATGATAAATCTGGCCCATAGTATATTCTATATTGTGCGTTTTTCACGCAACTCTTGCCCCATAGAAATGAATAGGCTTGTCTGAAATAAGGAAGGCATCCGGATACAATGTGTATTTCACTCGTGGTTGCTAGGAGATGTTGAGTATTATTCTTCCATTTTTCTTCACCAAAAACTGATTGCATCGATTGGGAAAAAGAATGTGAGAGCTTACAGAAATTTTCAAAAAACACAAAGTAAAAAAAAAAGGAAAACTCGAGGAAAAACTTTTCAGTTTTTCATCAACAAAACTCCCACAAGATCTGTATCGCTTATGTAAAAGGCCTTATTTTCTCATTTTCTGCTAACATTTATTCATATTACACAAGGAGGAAGGAGGAAGAACTCAACTGTCTAGCTGTATGCATTTTTCTTCAAGCAACTGCCAGTAAGCTATGGATGCTTTCAGCCATATAGACATTACATAAATTACCAATTTACATGCAATAAACTCTGACATATAGGTGAAAACTTTAATTTTTTTTAGTACACTTAGAAGCTATGGAAAAGTTAAAACCTCAGCCTGATATTCAGGGCCTATATGTATACTGTTGATATTGGGTACTTAATTATTGCAGTTAACTGCCCACGGATTAGCCACAACATATAACACATGACAATACATTTCTAACAAAGCTAGAACCAGTCCTGTACCTCACATGGATCCAGAGATCCCCCATTCATTGCCCTGCTAATGTATACAAAGCTGGCAGCTCAAGGAGATTGTCCTTTCTGCTGCAGCTCAAGAGGTGTGTATTTTCCTCCTGCAGTTCAGGGGGCGTGTATTTTCTGCTGGAGCTCTCTCCCTATCATAGCTCAGAAGGAGGTTGAGGAATGAAACTGAGCATGTGCGGCCATCTTAGTGAGCAGGACAAAGTAAGAAAATAATAAACAGCAGGTGGCGCTATACAGATTCATTTTATTGAAATTTTTTATTACATGCAATTACAAAAGTATTCATTTCCAGATGCTGGTTTAACTAGAATATTTTTTGTTACACATCCCCTTTAATAATATGCTCCATTCCCTGCAGCATGTTATCCCACTAACCAGTATCCTATGAGGTCTAGTGCAGTGTTTAAAAGCTTGTATTTGCATCATAGGAGGACACCTGTTACTAATTAGATTCCAGTTACAGGACATGCCCACCAGTCAGAAGTGGCTAAGGAACAGAGGCGCCAGTGGCAAAAAGGACCAGGTGCTTAATCAGTCTGTGTACATAGAAGAAAACTGCACTCAAAAGTGAATGTGTCACATAGAATTGGTAGCATGTAAATCAGTATTTAATTGCCCTGGTGGAAATCACGATAAAGGAAAACTTTGCACATTATGACTCTAATTGTCTTTTTTATATAGCTATTTATTGGACAACTTATTTGCCAAGACATGAAATTATTTTTTAAGAACTATTTCCAAAACTGAATCAGTAGGCATAAAGGCAGTGAAATTTAATGCTAGTAAAATCATGCACAGCGTACAATACATAATACATTATTAAAGTACAAAGAACTTTGAAGAGGAAAGGTAGTGAAAATGATAGAAATCTATCTATACCTCAGAGTATCAGCCAAATAGATGTGCATTTCACGGAGAGACTGATGTAGGAACAAGAAATCAGGCAAGAAAGTAGGAAGCGTTGTGTTAATGCCATGATGTGTGTTGTGGTTGATTCATTAAAAGTCTGTTGAAAAGAGGTTGCACAGGTTACTACTATAGGGAAATATAAATCTGATTTTAGTACACAAAAGACTTTCAAAACCTATTGAAAGAAACAAACCTAATAATATACGGGATATCAAAATGCAAGACAAAATGTACAAACTAAGGCTACTTTCACACTAGCGTTCGGGCGGATCCGTTCTGAACGGATCCGCTCATAATAATGCAGACGGAGGCTCTGTTCAGAACGGATCCGTCTGCATTATTTTAGCATATAAAAGCTAAGTGTGAAAATAGCCTCGTACGGATCCGTCCAGACTTTCAATGTAAAGTCAATGGGGGACGGATCCGCCTGAAGATTGAGCCACAGGGTGACATCTTCAAACGGATCCGTCCCCATTGACTTACATTGTAAGTCTGGATGGATCCGCACGGATCCGCACGCCTCCGCACGGCCAGGCGGACACCCGAACGCTGCAAGCAGCGTTCAGCTGTCCGCCTGTCCGTGCGGAGGCGAGCGGAGCGGAGGCTGAACGCCGCCAGACTGATGCAGTCTGAGCGGATCCGCTCCATTCAGACTGCATCAGGGCTGGACGGCTGCGTTCGGGTCCGCTCGTGAGCTCCTTCAAACGGAGCTCACGAGCGGACCAGCGAACGCTAGTGTGAAAGGAGCCTAAACAGGTCAAGCTGTTCGTCCAATACCTGCCAACCATTTCGTTTCAAGGTAGTGTATTATTTATCTGACCTTAAACAAGAGCACAGAAAACATCACAGATTCGGTTACATTTTCTAAATAATGTCTCTTTACTATGTGTTGGGTAAATATAATAAAATTTATTTTTTGTGCAATTTACTGTTCCTTGCAAAAGTATTCACTTTTTTTGTATTTTGTTACATTACATAGTAACATAGTAAGTTAGTACATAAGGCCGAAAAAAGACAATTGTCCATCCAGTTCGGCCTGTTATCCTGCAAGTTGATCCAGAGGAAGGCAAAAAAAAAACTGTGAGGCAGAAGCCAATTTTCCCCACTTTAGGGGAATAAAAAATTCCTTCCCGACTCCAATCAGGCAATCAGAATAACTCCCTGGATCAACAACCCCTCTCTAGTAGCTGTAGCCTGTAATATTATTACACTCCAGAAATACATCCAGGCCCCTCTTGAATTCCTTTATTGTACTTGCAGGATGACAGGCCGAACTGGATGGACAAATGTCTTTTTCGGCCTTATGTACTATGTACTCACCATCACCACCTCCTCAGGCAGAGAGTTCCATAGTCTCACTGCTCTTACCGTAAATAATCCTTTTCTATGTAAGCCTTAAAGAGGACCTTTCACTACTCTACAAACGAAAAACTAACTATACCTGTGGGCAGAGCGGCGCCCAGGGGTCCCCCTGCACTTACTACTAAGTCTGGGTGCCGCTCCGTTCGCCCGGTATAGGCTCCGGTGTCTGCGCTCCATCTGACTGATTTCTTGTAGGAGGCGTGTCCCTTGCTGCACTGCTGGCCAATCGCAGCGCACAGCTCATAGCCTGGCTATGAGCTGTGCACTGCGATTGGCCAGCAGTGCAGCAAGGGACACGCCTCCTACAAGAAATCAGTCAGAGGGAGCGCAGACACCGGAGCCTATACCGGGCGAACGGAGCGGCACCCAGACTTAGTAGTAAGTGCAGGGGGACCCCTGGGCGCCGCTCTGCCCACAGGTATAGTTAGTTTTTCGTTTGTAGAGTAGTGAAAGGTCCTCTTTAAGTTCTATGGCTTTTTAATTAGAATTGTATGTGATGGATCAGAACACAATAGTCTAAGTTGGTGAAGTGAAATAAGAAAAATATATAAATAAAACTATTGTTTAGTAATAGAAAACAGAAAACTGGCATGTTCGTATATATTCACCCCTTTTGTTAGTAAGACCATAAAAAGCTCTGGTGCAAAAAATTATCTTCAGAAGTCACATAATTAGTTAAATTATGTACACCGATGTGCAATCTAAGTGTCACATGATCTGTCATTACATATACACACCTTTTTTAAAAGGCCCCAAAGGCTGCAACACCTAAGCAAGAGGCATCACTAACAAAACACTGCCATGAAGATCAAGGAACTCTCCAAACAAGCAAGGGACAATGTTATTAAGAAGTATAAGTCAGGGTTAGGTTATAAAAAAATATCCAAATCTTTGATTATGCCCACCAGCATGTTGTGAGTTTGCGAAAAGGCATGTAGGAGACTTACAAAATGTATGGAGGAAGGTGCTCTGGTCTGATGAGACTAAAATTTAACTTTTCAGCCATCAAAGAAAATGCTATGTCTGGCGCAAATCCAACACATCACATCACCCAAAGAACACCATCACCCAAAGAACCCACAGTGAAAGAGCGTGGTGGCAGCATCATGCTTTGGGGATGTTTTTTTAGCAGCAGGCTGGGAAACTGGTCAGAGTTGAGGGGAAGATGGATGGTGCTAAATACAGGGATATTCTTCAGCAAAACCTGTATCACTCTGTGTGTGATCTGAGGCTAGGACAGAGGTATACTTCTAGCAGGTCAATGACCCTAAACACACTGCTAAAGCAACACTTGAGTGGTTTAAGGGGAAACATGTAAATGTGTGGGAATGGCCTAGTCAAATCCCAGATCTCAATACAATAGAAAATCTTTGGTCAGACTTAATGATTGCTGTTCACAAGCTCAATCTATTCAACTTGAAGGAGCTGGAGCAGTTTTGCAAGGAGGAATGGGCAAAAATCCCAGTGGTAAGATGTTTCAAGCTCATAGAGACTTATCTAAAGCGACTTGGAGCTGTGATTGCTGCAAAAGGTGGCTCTACAAAGTATTGACTTTAGGGGGGTAAATAATTGTGCACATTATTTTGTCCTATTTGTTGTTTTCTTCACATAAAAATCGTCTTCAAAGTTGTAGGCATGTTCTGTAAATTAAATGATGCAAATCCTCAAACAATCCATGTTAATTGCAGGTTGTGAGGCACAAAAATACAAAAAAAGTCAAGGGGTGAATACTTTTGCAAGGCACTGTATGTAGCATATTATGTAGTTTGGGGGGGGAAGTTGTTTTGAAAACCAAAAATTAATCACAATAAAGTAAAAATAAACAATAATATACTTCCTGCTTAGATTCTGCACTGTTCTACAATGTTGATGTAGTATACTAGTATAGTAGCTCACCATTTGTATTATGGTAAGGGATGAGCGAACCCGTGGAAGTTTGGGTTCACCGGGTTAGGCCGAATTTCAGGTTAACGTTCAGGTCCGGGCCCCAACTTGACCCGAACTTTACCCCGGACCCCATTAAAGTCAATAGGGACCCGAACTTCACTTTATTATTTTACTTTATAACATGGTTATAACGGAAAATAACAGCATTCTTAAGACAGAATGCTAAATAAAATGGCCATTGAGGGGATGAAAATAATAAAAGAAAAAAAACACCTCATCCATGTGATCGCACAGCCTTGATTGTGCAGGTCTTCTTTCTTCAGGACCTTGCAAAATAACCTGCGATGACATCACCGCTCTCACCAAGTGGCGAGTGCAGTGACGTCACTGCAGGTCCTGCTGAATGAAGATAGAAGATTCTGATGATGTCATCGCATGTCCTTTCACAGGTCCTGCGTGATCAAGGCTGCAGGATCAAGTAGATGAGGTGAGTTTTTTAAATTATTTTTAACCCCTCCATGGCCATTTTATTTAGCATTCGGTCTTAAGAATGCTATTATTTTCCGTTATAACCATGTTATAACGGAAAATTATAAAATCACCCGAACACCGAACCCAAACTTCAGTGAAAAAGTCGGGAAGGATTTTTTTCACCCTTAAATAGGGAAAATTGGCTTGTACCTCACATTTTTTTTTGCCTTCCTCTGGATCAACGTGCATAATAACAGGCTGAACAGGATGGACAATTGTCTTTTTTTGGCCTTATATTATATACTATGTTACTATGTTACCCAAACTCGCTAAGTTTGGCACAAACCCGAACTTTGCAGGTTGAGTTTGCTCAACCCTAATTATGGACAAAAAGAGGGTGCTCTATCTAAATGCTCACCCTAGCCGATATTGGATAAAAAAATAAAAAAACACTTCAATTTATATGAATAAACGTCCCATTTAGGGTTGGCCCTGAGGTTTGCCCTATGGTCGCTTTGTGGCGAACTTTGCGCATTCGCTGTTCGCTGAACATGCAAACATAAGTTGATGTAGGCCGATGCCATATTACTTGGCACTGCGCCAAACTTTGACCCATGACTAGAGTTGAGCGAACACCTGGATGTTCGGGTTCGAGAAGTTTGGCCGAACTTCCCGGAAATGTTCGGGTTCGGGATCCGAACCCGATCCGAACTTCGTCCCGAACCCGAACCCCATTGAAGTCAATGGGGACCCGAACTTTTCGGTACTAAAAAGGCTGTAAAACAGCCCAGGAAAGAGCTAGAGGGCTGCAAAAGGCAGCAACATGTAGGTAAATCCCCTGTAAACAAATGTGGATAGGGAAATGAATAAAAATAAAAATTAAATAAATAAAAATTAACCAAAATCAATTGGAGAGAGGTCCCATAGCAGAGAATCTGGCTTCACGTCACCCACCACTGGAACAGTCCATTCTCAGATATTTAGGCCCCGGCACCCAGGCAGAGGAGAGAGGTCCCGTAACAGAGAATCTGGCTTCATGTCAGCAGAGAATCAGTCTTCATGTCATAGCAGAGAATCAGGCTTCACGTCAGCCACCACTGCAACAGTCCATTGTCATAAATTTAGGCCCAGCACCCAGGCAGAGGAGAGAGGTCCCTTAACAGAGAATCTGGCTTCATGTCAGCAGAGAATCAGTCTGCATGTCATAGCAGAGAATCAGGCTTCACGTCACCCACCACTGTAAGAGTCCATTTTCATAAATTTAGGCCCAGCACCCAGGCAGAGGAGAGAGGTCCCGTAACAGAGAATCAGGCTTCATGTCAGCAGAGAATTAGTCTGCATGTCATAGCAGAGAATCAGGCTTCACGTCACCCAACATTGGAACAGTCCATTGGCATATATTTTAGGCCCCGGCACCCAGACAGAGGAGAGGTTCATTCAAATTTGGGTAGCCTCGCAATATAATGGTAAAATGAAAATAAAAATAGGATTGAATGAGGAAGTGCCCTGTAGTACAATAATATATGGTTAAGGGGAGGTAGGTAATGTCTAATCTGGACAAGGGACGGACAGGTCCTGTGGGATCCATGCCTGGTTCATTTTTATGAACGTCAGCTTGTCCACATTGGCTGTAGACAGGCGGCTGCGTTTGTCTGTAATGACACCCCCTGCCGTGCTGAATACACGTTCAGACAAAACGCTGGCCGCCGGGCAGGCCAGCACCTCCAAGGCATAAAAGGCTAGCTCTGGCCACGTGGACAATTTAGAGACCCAGTAGTTGAATGGGGCCGAACCATCAGTCAGTACGTGGAGGGGTGTGCACACGTACTGTTCCACCATGTTAGTGAACACGTTGCGTATCAGGTGGTGGTGCAGTTAGCTGTGGCGTGTTGACAAAACTTTTCCACATCTCTGCCATGCTAACCCTGCCCTCAGAGGAGCTGGCCGTGACACAGCTGCCTTGGCGACCTCTTGCTCCTCCTCTGCCTTGGGCTTCCACTTGTTCCCCTGTGACATTTGGGAATTCTCTCAGTAGCGCGTCTACCAACGTGCGCTTGTACTCGCGCATCTTCCTATCACGCTCCAGTGCAGGAAGTAAGGTGGGCACATTGTCTTTGTAGCGTGGATCCAGCAGGGTGGCAACCCAGTAGTCCGCACACGTTAAAATGTGGGCAACTCTGCTGTCGGGGACCTCATCGTCCCCTGCATCGTCTTCCACCCAGTCTTGATCCCTGACCTCCTGTTCAGTCTGCACACTGCAGAAAGACGCAGCAGTTGGCACCTGTGTTTCGTCATCATCAGAGACATGCTGAGGTGGTATTCCCATGTCCTCATCATCAGGAAACATAAGTGGTTGTGCATCAGTGCATTCTATGTCTTTCACCGCTGGGGAAGGGCTAGGTGGATGCCCTTGGGAAACCCTGCCAGCGGAGTCTTCAAACAGCATAAGAGACTGCTGCATAACTTGAGGCTCAGACAGTTTCCCTGGTATGCATGGGGGTGATGTGACAGACTGATGGGGTTGGTTTTCAGGCGCCATCTGTGCGCTTTCTGCAGAAGACTGGGTGGGAGATAATGTGAACGTGCTGGATCCACTGTCGGCCACCCAATTGACTAATGCCTGTACCTGCTCAGGCCTTACCATCCTAACGGCATTGGGCCCCACCATATATCGCTGTAAATTCTGGCGGCTACTGGGACCTGAGGTAGTTGGTACACTAGGACGTGTGGATGTGGCAGAACGGCCACGTCCTCTCCCAGCACCAGAGGGTCCACTAACACCACCACGACCATGTCCACGTCCGCGTCCCTTACTAGATGTTTTCCTCATTGTTATCGTTCACCACAACAACAAAAATATTATTTGGCCCAATGTATTGTATTCAAATTCAGCTGAATATAAATTTGAGGCCTAGTATTTAGGCGCTGGGTGACCGGTATAGATTTACTGACAGAATTAGACTTGGAAATGCACAGTAGCGTGTGTGTGAATTTATTCTGAATGACCTTATGTGCACCTTGAATATTATATACCCTTTTAGGGATAGATTTCAAATAGCTCTGATATAGCAGAAACCACTAAATTATGAAATTGCTTAATTCGGAATTGTATTTCAACCCAGAACAAAAAATGTGCTTTGAAGGACACTAAATAACTTGCCCAGCCAGAACAGTACAGTGGTAAAGACAGATTTAGCGGGATATAAATTTGAGGCCTAGTATTTAGGCGCTGGGTGACCGGTATAGATTTACTGACAGAATTAGACTGGGAACTGCACAGTAGCGTGTGTGTGAAGTTATTCTGAATGACCCTATGTGCACCTTGAATATTATATACCCTTTTAAGGATAGATTTCAAATAGCTCTGATATAGCAGAAACCACTAAATTATGAAATTGCTAAATTGGGAATTGTATTTCAACCCAGAACAAAAAATGTGCTTTGACGGACACTAAATAACTTGCCCAGCCAGAACAGTACAGCGTTAACGACAGATTTAGCGGGATATAAATTTGAGGCCTAGTATTTAGGCGCTGGGTGACCGGTATGGATTTACTGACAGAATTAGACTGGGATATGGCCAAAAAATAACCACACTATTGCTGGTTAAATGCACTTGGTGTGACAGCTTGACCAACCACACTACTGAGGGTTAAATGCACTTGGTGACAGGCGCAGCTTGCCCCTGATGTAGTATATGGCCAAAAAATGAACAGACTATTGCTGGTTAAATGCACTTGGTGTGACAGCTTGACCAACCACACTACTGAGGGTTAAATGCACTTGGTGACGGGCGCAGCTTGCCCCTGATGTAGTATATGGCCAAAAAATGAACAGACTATTGCTGGTTAAATGCACTTGGTGTGACAGCTTGACCAACCACACTACTGAGGGTTAAATGCACTTGGTGACGGGCGCAGCTTGCCCCTGATGTAGTATATGGCCAAAAAATGAACAGACTATTGCTGGTTAAATGCACTTGGTGTGACAGCTTGACCAACCACACTACTGAGGGTTAAATGCACTTGGTGACAGGCGCAGCTTGCCCCTGATGTAGTATATGGCCAAAAAATGAACAGACTATTGCTGGTTAAATGCACTTGGTGTGACAGCTTGACCAACCACACGACTGAGGGTTAAATGCACTTGGTGACGGGCGCAGCTTGCCCCTGATGTAGTATATGGCCAAAAAATGAACAGACTATTGCTGGTTAAATGCACTTGGTGTGACAGCTTGACCAACCACACTACTGAGGGTTAAATGCACTTGGTGACGGGCGCAGCTTGCCCCTGATGTAGTATATGGCCAAAAAATGAACAGACTATTGCTGGTTAAATGCACTTGGTGTGACAGCTTGACCAACCACACTACTGAGGGTTAAATGCACTTGGTGACGGGCGCAGCTTGCCCCTGATGTAGTATATGGCCAAAAAATGAACAGACTATTGCTGGTTAAATGCACTTGGTGTGACAGCTATACCCTGATGTAGGCTTTAGCCAAAAAACAACCACACCATTGAGGGTTAAATGCACTTGGTGACAGGCGC
The DNA here is from genome assembly GCF_014858855.1 of Bufo gargarizans. Taxonomy (NCBI): domain Eukaryota; kingdom Metazoa; phylum Chordata; class Amphibia; order Anura; family Bufonidae; genus Bufo; species Bufo gargarizans. The sequence continues at coordinate 160,121 of NW_025334174.1, read as the reverse complement.
AGCTTGCCCCTGATGTAGTATATGGCCAAAAAATAAACAGACTATTGCTGGTTAAATGCACTTGGTGTGACAGCTTCACCCTGATGTAGGCTTTAGCCAAAAAACAACCACACCATTGAGGGTTAAATGCACTTGGTGACAGGCGCAGCTTGCCCCTGATGTAGTATATGGCCAAAAAATAAACAGACTATTGCTGGTTAAATGCACTTGGTGTGACAGCTTCACCCTGATGTAGGCTTTAGCCAAAAAACAACCACACCATTGAGGGTTAAATGCACTTGGTGACAGGCGCAGCTTGCCCCTGATGTAGTATATGGCCAAAAAATAAACAGACTATTGCTGGTTAAATGCACTTGGTGTGACAGCTTCACCCTGATGTAGGCTTTAGCCAAAAAACAACCACACCATTGAGGGTTAAATGCACTTGGTCGCAGCTTGTGCTGGCGCACCACAAGACACAAAATGGCCGCCGATCACCCCAGAAAAAGTGACTGACAAACGGTCTGGGCAGCCTAAAAACAGTGAGCAATTGAATTTCAGCAGCTCAATGATGCACAGCTGCAGATCGATCGATTAATCAAGTTCCTTTGGAGGAGTTAATCTGCCTAATCTCGCCCTACTGTCGCAGCCGCAACCTCTCCCTACGCTAATCAGAGCAGAGTGACGGGCGGCGCTATGTGACTCCAGCTTAAATAGAGGCTGGGTCACATGGTGCTCTGGCCAATCACAGCCATGCCAATAGTAGGCATGGCTGTGACGGCCTCTTGGGGCAAGTAGTATGACGCTTGTTGATTGGCTGCTTTGCAGCCTTTCAAAAAGCGCCAAGAAAGCGTCACAAAAGCGCCAAGAAAGCGTCACAAAAGCGCCAAGAAACGAAGCGACGAACACCGAACCCAGACTTTTACGAAAATGTCCGGGTTCGGGTCCGTGTCACGGACACCCCAAAATTCGGTACGAACCCGAACTATACAGTTCGAGTTCGCTCATCCCTACCCATGACACATCCATCAGGTGGGACAGGACAGCCAATTGAGATGTTTCAGCACATGGACACACCCCCACCCTATCAAAGAACCCGATCTGGCAGCCATTTTACATTATGTGTTTTGCCAGTGTAAGGAGAGGTTCGCTTTGTGGAGAAGGGACAGGCCGTTTGGGACATCAAATGCTTGCTAATAGGGCCCAAAAAGTCCTTTTAAGGACTGGTATAGGTGTTCTATCGATAGGTGTGATATACTGAGGGGTGTTATATACTTATAATATACTTTCTAACATAGAAAGTATATTATAGTGCCTTTGTAATGTTCAGCAGTTGTGTGCGGTTCTGCTACGATACCGCAGCTATATAGAGGGACGAGCGCTATTGGAACAACTATTTGCAACAGGTGTGATATACCTGTTGCCCCCCAAAAAACTGATTGAGGGGTGTGACATACCTTGTTCCACAAAATACTAATTGAGGGCTGCAATATACCTGTTGCCCCAAATAAACAGGGTTGTGTGATATAACTGTTGAAGCATAAAAAATAACTGAGCGGTGTGATATACCTGCTTCCACAAAATACTGATTAAGGGGTTCAATATACCTGCTTCAAACAAAAATTGATTGAGGGGTGTGATATACCTGCCTCCACAAAATACCGATTAATGGGTTTGATATCCCTGCTTCCACCAAATATTGATTGAGGGCTACGATATACCTACTTCTACAAAATACTGATTAGGGGTTTGATATACCTGCTTCCAAAAAATACTGATTGAGGTCTACGATATACCTGCTGGTGACCCTCAAAAACATTTGGAGCAAGGGCCTGCTGATCTGACCATCTATTTAGGAACCACCTGTTCCACTTTTTTCCAAGTGCATTAGGGGAGAGGGCCTGTGGTCTCCTCATGCTCCTGCCACCTCACCATTCTGTAACTGGTCCACTCTGTGGTCTCTTCATGCTGCTGCCACTTCACCACTATGTCACTGGGCCAATCTGCGGTCTCCTCATGCTGCTGCCACCTCACCACTCTGTCACTGGGCCACTCTGGTCTCTTCAAGCTACTGCTAGCTCACCACTATGTCTCTGGGCCACTCTGTGGTCTCCTAATGCTGCTGCCACCCTCCTTGACTGGGCCTTTTTGACCTGGGTGACACCATTATTTAATTGATACTTCTTCTGATGTGTCAGAAGGAAGGAAAAATGAGACACACAACGGATCATGTCTATGGAGCAGCTGTAAGGCCTGTATGACATGGTCTCTATTTTGGTAGCCAAAAGCAGGGGTGGGTACAAACCACAGAAGACATGCAAATATTCAATTCACGTGTCATCTCTGTTTTGGATCCACTCCTGTTTTTTTGGGCTTTAGCAATACTGATGGCTTACTGACCAAATGCTGACCAAGTGAAGGCGGATGCTCAACAGACAGGATCAGTTTTCTGGGGGTTATTGTTCTGATGGAACAGATGAAGGTAAAAATAATCTGTGATCTCAACTCAAACTTACATCCGACATCCTCTCCACTCTGTCGGGGGGCTCTACTTGTTTAAGTATTTAATAGAGCGGGTTCTGTAGAAATCTATGTGGAATCAGCTGATGACAGTGTAAAAGGAGTGTGCTCTTTCACGCTATAGTAGGATCTTGGGCCTCTGCACGGTTCTCTATACCTGGCGCTAACATTGACCTGTAAGCCTGAATTCACACTTAAGTTACCGGTATTTGGTCAGTTTTGGCTCCATAGCTGCCTAAATAAGTGAAGTGTGCAGTGATTCTAAGAGCAATGCCTGTGATCTTCGTGTCATACTGAATCACAGTATTATTTCACTACCACAGCAGACTCCCTATGCGTGTAACTGCAAGGCACAGTGTTCTACACCACTATACAGGCTCCCTGCAGCCAAGAAATAGCTGTTCTTTAACACAATTCGCCACAAATACATTCGGATTGAATCAAATCTTTTTTTGAAAATTCTGACCAAAATGAATTAAACCAGTTTTAGAAACAGGTGAACCCTTCTAATATGATGCATATAATGCTGGGTTCACATGCCTTTTTTGCTCTACATGTACATTTAATGTATACATTGGGAAAAAAAAGGATAGACAAGAGCAGTACACTACGATTTTCCATCCAGTAAAACAATGTTTAAGTTAATGTATATGGTTTTTACAGTGGGACTCTATGGTGATGGATCTGTGTGAGGCATCTGTTGTTGTATACATTTTTTTATACGTTAAACGTAAGGCAAAAGCCCAATGTCAACTCAGCCTTAGAGGTTTAGGCTGGCCCAGAAGAGTACTAGAGTATTCTTCTTTGGTCCCAGTCATTAAAGGGAACCTGTCATGTGGATATTTGATTATAATCTAACTAATTATATACAATCATTAACTACTAAAAAGTACCTTAGATGTATTCACTTAATGGTGTGACAGATGGTTACCTCATAATATACACACAAAGATGCCGCATGCTAATGAGCTGATTCGAGTCCAGCGTGATGTCAGTGAGTCCAGTGTATATTTAATTAACAGCTATAGCCATGCCTCTGCCCACCTGCTGCTGATTCATATGGAAAAAAAACTGTCAATCAGCAGCAGGTAGGCGGGAAGAGTCAGGAGCTCATGAATATTCAGGACTCGTCATTACCAGCTGGAGCTTTTCAATACAAGATGTTGGCAGATTGACTGGGTCAATTAAAGAAAGTGACCCAGCATTTTGCTAAGAGAATCAGTGACTTATTTATGTTGCCTTTAGTTAGGACACCATAAAACTGGTGACAGGTTCCCTTTAAGCATCAATAGGCATCAAAATCGATTGGCATCGAAGTTCCAGAAGAAGAAAAACCTTGCTTGACACTGCATAGGAGTCCAGTGGCATACAGTACTTACCAAACAGGCAGAGCAAGTGGGGCCCGTGGGAACAGGGAGCCAAGCGATTGACTTCTTCTGTTCCTGACATTTATTCACTGCATTTTCCTTCACCCATCCCTCGGGGGAACTCAGTGCAAAGAGATTTTACAGCTGCCATTAAGGCCAAATGCAACTGTATGACTTCCTATGTAATGAGCCTGCCCTAGTTTTGGCTGCAGGCTTTATGGAGGCAGATTTATTAATGTATTATTCTAGCTATATGACATAAAAACACTGGCATTTATGGTGTTCAGAATGAGCTTCATATTTAGGAACCACCTGTTCCACTTTTTTCCAACTTAGTAATCTGGTAAGGTGGGAGAAACAGATCACAACTGCTTTTTAATGTTAAGCTTATCACAAATGTCATAAGGAAAGGGAACCTATACTAAGACTGCTCTGCTTTTCCAAAGTAAGTGTTTGGTCAGTGCTTGATCAGTGATTTCTATCAGTTATTGTAAGCCAAAACCAGGTGCCGGTCAAAAACACATATCTCAGTGTAGTTTCCGCTCTGGTTTTGGCTCTGAATCACTAATAGAAATCACTGTAGAAAATCACTGACCAGACACTGTGTGTGAAAGCAGCATACATTTTGCTATGGGGCCCTATGCCCCTTTTTGGTGTCCATTACATACTTTTAGATTAAGTCACAAATTATATTATTTCAAATTTATTGATGATATGACCTGCATGCCTAATGATCCTAGCATAATTTAAGGTACCAATGCAATTAAGAGGCAAGTTGACAAAACCTGACAATTTCCGCGGTATGGCCAACTAACTTATGTGCATGGAGAATTGAGGACTATCCTCCAATGACAAATGTTGGGGTAAATAAATATGGGACATGTTGGATTTTAGCATGCCTAATCTTTGTTCTCTTGGGAGATAAGCCGCTGTCAAAAGTGTCTGGTGGAGTCTTACTCCCCTCTCTCTATTGACATATATGGGACCTGCATACAGGGTTGTGCTGACTGAACCCCCCACATTTTTTTCTTTGTAGTATATATTGGAGGCGTGGCGATCTCCATGCAGTCATGCACACCTGACCAGTTAGTCTGCCCTGGAGGCTGGTTTTAAAGTCAGTATAAAACTGAGTCTGCTTTCATAGCGCCTACTAATAGCCATTTGGCTCCAGGAGAAGTATATAGTGGGCTCAGCATGCATGTTGGTACTTGCATCCCTGGATCCGACGGGGTTAAAAGCAGAGTGTGCCTGGTGTGCATGCTGTACCTGCACTCCCTGGACTTTGTGTGGCTGTCATGGCCCATAAAAGGTAGGAACTAGTGTTAGGGAACACTCATAGAGGCGACCTTGACGTGGTGAGTGGCTTATTACGCTTTGGCCAAAATGTACACTAATGCCTCATTCGACATCCAGCATAGAGGCAGGGCAGAGTGCTGGTTGCAGAGTGCGATTGCATTTGTGTTTTTGCGTATATATGGGACATGTTGAATTTTAGCATGCCCAATCTTTGTTCTCTTGGGAGATAAGCCGCTGTCAGAAGTGTCTGGTGGAGTCTTACTCCCCTCTCCCTATTGACATATGCATGTTTGTCTCAAATAAGAGTATACAAGCAGCTTACAGATGACTGGACCAAACTTTTGAATGGGACCCCCAAACAACTTTGTTGCTACCCCCTCCTCTCACGTGAACCCCACTCCTGTGGCTAGTCAAGATCGCTGTCTCAGACCAGGCCCAGCAGCCGCTCCATCAGGTTCCTACATGTATATACTGTATGTCATGTCACTGTATATGCTGTCACTGTTTTTAATAGTATTGTATAATACAATAAAATCTTTTAGTCCTCCTCCTGGGTGAGCACCTTCTGAGTTTGGGGCCCTGTATCAGCCACTTTGCCTGCTTATACTATAGCTTAGCCCTTGCTAATAATAAAGGAGTTGTGTAGCATTTTATATCTGATCGGCGGGGGTCCGACTCCCAGCACCAACCCCCCCCCCCCTCCAATCAGCTGTGAATGGAGTGAATGGAGCGAGTACTCTTCATTATACTGCACTTTCGATACGAAGAGGAATGAAGAGGAAGCAACCCTCATATGGCGCTCTGCCTTAAACAGTTGAATGGTGTCAGAACCCCACCAATCACATATTGATAACCTATCCTAAGGATAGGTCATCAATATAAAGTGCTGCACACCCCCTTTAACAGTAGAATCGTTTTCTATGGTAGGCCAAGAGAAGATTCATTCCGTATGTAACAATCCCGAAGTTAAAAACAATCTACATTTTAAAGCAGGCAGGCAATTCTGGCTGCGTTGTCCTCTTTTTCAGAATTTTTTTGTGTAAGTTCTTAGTAAAATGCCTTATGCTAGTTCAAATTGAGGACAGACATAGAGTTTCCACTCTCTGAAGCTCTGATAACATTGCAGTCTTTGACAAGCCAATGCTCTGTTTGAAAATTGTAAGACACCTTTGATGTTGCCATAGCAACAAAGCCTTACACTGCCACAGTCAAATGTCAATGGCGTAAAGATCACTTTCTATTAGGCACAGGCAAATTTGTTGCACGATAAATTTATTCTGGATGACTAAAGTTAGATCTCCCTAAATTGCTAATAACAAGATTTGTTATTCCCTGTTAGCGATTCTTTACTTTGAACAAAACACGGATTTTTAATTACTTAAATAGTGTGAATAGACATATAATCACACAGAACATTTATATGTGAAGTAAGAATCGGCGCTGGTCTAAGGCACACAGTAGTAAGAGAAAAGTTTCACATGACGATTTAGAACGTATCTTCTATATAATTGGCAGTGAGACAACTGTGTTTCATGAATTCTTTACCATAGAATCCATGCACATTTACCATAGTTTGGCTGCAAGATATCAAAGAACATCAGAAAGAATATACAATAAGTATAATCAGCCCTAGGTCAGTATTTGGTCAGTGCTTGAACAGTGGGGGAGATTTATCAAAATGGTGTATAGCCCATAGCAACCAATCAGATTCCACCTTTCATTTTCCAAAAGAGCTGTCAAAAATGAAAGATAGAATCTGGTTGGTTGCTATGGGCAACTAAGCCAGTTATACTTTACACCATAAATAATCCCCATGGATTCTCATTATTGGTTGGAACCAAAGCCAGGTGTGGGTTAAAAACAGAGTGCAAATCTTTCCATGAAAGCTTATCTCCGTGTAGCTCACAATTACTTATGGAATTCACTGAACAAATACTGACCAAACACTGACTGTGTGAGAGCACCCTTAGGGTGTCATTTACAATCCAGAAATATGCCTATATTAGGGGTATTTATAGCGCAGTTGCGGTGCAAAGGTTATTTGCACTGCAATCTGCGACTTTTACTCACTCACGCCAGGTCTTAAATAGTGGGCAGGGAAGTAGGTGGGCCGGCAGGCCCATCTCATTCATTATTTTCTATTCCTGTTTTAGGTGCAGAAAATGGTCTAAATGTAAGCCATCAAAGAAGCTGTCTTACATTTAGACTGGCGCTGGATATGCTAAAATTATGCCGACACCTCTACATAATGCCTGCAGATCCACTACGCGCGTTCATGATTATATATTCCTGAACCGCGCCTTTGATGCGGACCCCAGAGACTTTAATGGCAGGCGAACTTGAAAAACCTTCAGGTCATAATTGCAGCCAACAATTACATACTAGAAGTGCACGAATAGTTCCACAACATGGACAGTGACATACCAGAGGGGGATCATTGGCAAAAATTCCCACATAAAATAGGTATTTTAATCAGGGGGCATTTTTATGTGTCTTAAAGGGAAACTCTCAAAAATGTACCCAGTTGGAGCCTAGAAGAATTTTATTTTAGGCCACGGGAAAACAGGCCCCAAAAAATAGGCATTCACCGGACAGAAAAGATATTCTGATTATGTGGCTGGAGGTACATTAGGTGGTCACTGGATAAAAAATTTACTGTAGGCCAGACAGAAAAAACCTTGTAATGATGTGGCAGGATTTTCAATAGGTGGTGTGACATAGCAAGGGGTTTTGTTTGGGAAGGCAGGTATTTTCCTCCCATCATGGACGGCTGGGCTGATTTCCAGCCAGGTGAGATCAAATACCGGACTGGATTTTAAGTGCCGGTCTGGGTTTTGGCAGCACCTGGCTGTCCTTTAAATAGGCAGCTGGGCTCAGAATCAGAGTCTCTGTCTTGGGATCTGAGGCACGGTGCCGTACTAGAATGCTCAGAGCCGCATGCGGGGAAACAGGTCACCTAAAGCCTGTTGTGGACGCTGAAAGAACCCGCTAACAAGGTGACTGTTTTTGTGCTTTGGACTTTCCTTTGTGTGAACAAACACTAAGACTGTCAGCGTTGCTTTGTTTTTTTTCTCCTGTGTGAATAAACACTGAAGTTTTGTTTTACAAAATGTTTCTTTTGCCTCTGTTCTGTTTCCACTTACCCTGCCTACCAGAGCGAATCCTCACAATTGGTGGCTTGGAGCTGGCACATGCAGTGAGGCTGGCATAAACGGCAAAATATTTTTTTGGGGTATGGCTGGATGTCCTGGATTAAACCAGCTAAATTTAAACCTGTGTCACATGACCAAATGGAGGCTGTAATGAAAGCTCTCATGGAGGCTAATCAACACCAGCAAGAAACAAACCAGCTGCTGTTACAACACGTGATGGCTTTACAGGCGGCAGGAGAGTCCTAGAGTGTCCATGATGTCCGGAAAGAGGTCTGTGTGGCGATCCCCAAGATGTCACCATCAGATGACGTCGAAACTTAGCTGGCGATGTATGAGAAGGTGGCCACAAGGGAGAATCTACCCCGAGATCAGCGGGCTGAGATCTTCGCTCCCTTCCTGACATCCGATTCCCAGCGGGTGTATTTCGACTTGCTTGACGACCATGCGGCCGACTACCAGAGAGTCAAGGGTGAGATTCTGACAAGACTGGGGTTGAATGTGTTGGTCCGGGCCCAGCGGGTGCATCAGTGGGGGATAAGCCAGCTGAGCCCGTGAGACCCCAGTATTATAACTTGCTTAATCTCTTGCAAAAGTGGCTACAGCCTGACGTGCTGAGCCCTACTGCTATGCTGCACCGTCTGGTGGCTGATATGTTCTTGAGGGCTTTGCCACCCCCTCTCCAGCAATGGATCGGCCAGGTCTCTCCAGGTAATGCTCTCGAGATGGTCAGCATGGTGGAGCGCTATGAGGCTACCCGGAATCTACAGGTGGGTTCTTTTGGGAGGGGGGTAGTCAAAACCCCTAACTCTCCACCCCAGACCTGGCGATTTGAACCCACCCGGGATGTGCCCCCTGTGGACCTAGCTCCGATAGTCTGCTGGCGGTGTCGGGAGCCTGGCCATTTAAGAGCTGTCTGTCCACATCAGGTGTAACCTATTGACACAAACTATTGCTTCCTCCAGCCGTTATATGCTAGGACGCTGTGTGCAGTGGGTGCCCCAGAGACTCTGAATCACCTGTGCCAGGTGGAGGTGGGAGACACTCCAGCGGATGCTCTGTTGGACTCGGAGTCTGGTGACCCTGGTAAGGGCTCCCTTGGTACGGACCACTTAGTATACTGGTCATGTGTATTCATGGTGACTTAAAAGACTACACCACTGCTATGGTGTCTCTATCCACAGGTTGCCGGCAGGTGGACCCAAAAGGTGTCTGTCGCCGCCATCTGCACTACGAACTTATCATAGGGAAAGACTTCCTGGGCTTCCCGGAACTGTGGTCTACTATGAGAGTGACTGATACCCATATGACAGGGGTAACCCTAGAAGAGTGGCCCGGCTCAGGGGGGAGACCAGAACCCTGGGAACCTGAGTCCGAAGGGCAGAGTCGGTGTTCCCCCGTTTTGTGGTTTATCAGGAGATGTTGTACCGGGTAAACCAGCTGCGAGGTGAATCCATTGAACAGTTGGTGGTGCCCCAGGTTTATCGCAAACTCGCGTTAGAGTTAACCCACCAACATGTTGGCGTCATCTGGGAATGCGGAAGACAAGACCGGATGCTACAACGGTTTTACTGGCCCAGTGTGTTTAGGGAGGTGGAAGAATTCTGTAAATCTCGCCCGACCTGCCAGGCAACTAGCCCCCAAAACCATTTTTGCAGTGCCTTGGTACCTCTCCCTATCATCCAGGTGCCGTTTGAGTGAATGGCTATGGACCTCATAGACCCAGTACCGAAGTCCGCTAGAGGACACCAACACATCTTGGTCGTCCTGGACTACGCCACTTGGTATCCGGAGGCAGTGCCACTGCGACATACATCAGCAAAAGCTTATAGCTAAGGAGCTAATGGAGATGTTCTCCCGAGTGGGGCTTCCTAAAGAGGTTCTGACTGACCAGGGGACCCCTTTTATGTCCATGAGGGAAGCATATCAGACGTTATAGACGTCCGTGTACCATCTGCAAATGGACGGTCTGGTAGAAAGGTTTAACAAAACTCTAAAAATTATGTTAAAAAGAGAGGTGTCTAAAGTTGGGAAGGATTGGGACCTTCTTCTGCCCTATCTCATGTTTGCAGTGCGAGAGGTACCCCAGGCTTATACTGGGTTCTCGCCCTTTGAATTGCTTTATGGCAGACATCCTCGTGGTCTGTTGGACGTGGCCAAAGAGGCGTGGGAGCAGCAACCCTCTCCGCATAAAAGTGTCCTGGAGTATGTTGCCAAGCTGCAACAGTTGATAGAGACCGTTTGCAGCCATCAAATACTTAGTAGAAGTGTACAAATAGTCTCACAACATGGACAGTGAAATATTAGAGGGAGATCAATGACAAAAATTCCAACCAAAAATATGTATCTTAGGTTTATTGCACATGACCGAATGGCTTTTTCAGAGTTTTGCGGTCCGTTTTTCACTGAATCGTTGTTCTGTTATTAGTTTCCGTTTATGGTCCATTTTTCTGGTCCGTTTTTCCATATGCCATATACAGTATACAGTAATTAAATTTTCAATAGATGATTCAACAAAAACGGAACGGATACGGAAGACATACGGATGCATTTCCATATGTGTTCCCTTTTTTTGCGGACCAATTGACTTGAATGGAGCCACGGAACGTGATTTGTGGGCAATAATAGGACATGTTCTATTTTTCAACTGAACGGAAAAACGGAAATACGGAAACGGAATGAATTCCATTTTTTTAAATGAATGGTTCGGTATATGGACCGTATATGGAACACAAAAAACGACCGGTAAACGGAAGAAAGGAATGTTTGTGTGCATGAGGCCTTGGGACATTTTTATGCGTCTTAAAGGGAAATTCTGGAGCTTAGAAAATTTTTATTTTAGGCCACAGGAATTAGGCATTCACCTGACATACAAGAAATTGTGATTATTTGGCTTGAGATACATTATACATTCACTGAATAACAATTTTACTGTAGCCCACTTTTTTTTTTTCCTTTTTTTGGGGAAGGGGGGGGGGGGGGGGCAAATGGTATATCACACCAGTAGAAATTATTGTTTGTCACTATCTGTAGCTGAGGTAACGCAGCTAAACCGCAAACAAATGCTGCACTACCCAAATGCACTATATAGAAAGTATATAATTGGTATATAACACCCCTGCTTCAATCATTTTTTTTGGGGGGGGCAACTAGTATATCACACCAGTAGAAATTATTGGCTCCAATGTCGTTTGTCATTATGTGTAGCTGAGGTAACGCAGCAAAACCGCAAATAAATGCTGCACTACACAAATGCACTATATAGAAAGTATATTATTGGTATATGACACCCCTGCCTCAATCAGTTTTTTTGGGGGTAACTGGTATATCACACCAGTAGAAATTATTTGTTCCAATAACGTGTGTCCCTCTATCTAGCTGCAGTATCGCAGAAGAACCGCACACAACTGCTGCACAATACAAATGCACTATAATATACTTTCCATGAAAGTATATTATAAGTATATCACACCACTCTGTTTATCACACCTATCAATAGCACAACATTACGAGTCGTTAAAAGGACTTTTGTGGCCCTATTAGCTAGCGTTTGGTGTTCCTAACAGTCTGTCCCTGCTCCAAAATGCAACCTTTCCCTACACTGTCAAAACACAGAATGTAAAATGGCTAATAGATCGGGTTCTTTGATAGGGTGAGAGTGTGTCCATGTGCTGAATTTGGCTGTCCTGTCCCACCTAATGGATTTGTCATGGGTCAAAGTTCAGCGCAATGCAAAAGAATATGGTGCCGGCGGACAACGCCATATGTCTGTGAACGCGCAAAGTTTGCTGCAAAATGACCGCATGGAAAAGCGCAAGGCCATCTCTATGCCTGAGGACCCCCTGACTTGTGGACCTGGTTTGCAACCCCTATAGTAATGCCACTGTCTGGGTGCCACCAGAATTCATTTGCAATCAGACCAGTGAAATCATTGCTATGCACCCAGTTACCACAGAAGTACACCTCACAAGTCAGCAAAACAGCGCTAGATTTGAGACAAGTAATGGTTTTATAATTGCACGTCTAACTTTACTTGGGGGAAAAAAGCAATTTCCTCCAAGTTACAGTTTATTTCCTATGCTCTAGGATTTACCTGCATTGGTCCAAGACCTATGATAGAGAAGACCATCTGTGATCCATTACACCATTAGCTCTTTGGTGGACCGAAGAGTAGGAACTTTCCTCTTGGAGCACCAGAGTGCCTTGGCTCTGTACTGATCCACTTCTCCCTTTCATTGACAATGCCAGGAATCTTGTCTTGCCACCAGTGCTGTAGTTAACACTATTGGCACATACGCAGTAGATCTGCGTCCAAGCATCATAGTAGACTACTAAGCAATCAACAATGACATTATCTTCTACCTGGATGAGGAGACGCTTGGCTATTGTCACGACCGCTATCCCAGCAGCAGTCGTGTCGCACCAGACGGAGGGGAAGGGGGACCCTTATCTACGGATGGGAAATAGAACGGTCACCCCTGACTAACCCTAAACTGGCACCTGTCTGCCCTGATACCCTAGACGGGGTGTGAACCCGTGCGGCGAGCAGGATGCCTAAACCCTCAGTCACCCTAACAAGACTAGACTGGGGAAAGGCAGATGGGAGCACTAGTCACCATCACTCACGTCTAGGAGAACAACAGGGGAAGAGAGCAACAAACAAACAATCAAACATAGATAGACTTATCCAGTCACGAGCAGAGAAGGTGATCCCAGTAACAACGGTCCACACCAGACGAGAGCTCCACAGCAATACCATCAAACGATCTCCTTCAAAGGTCAGAATAGCACTGGAAGTAAGAACTATATCTGGCAATGACTGCAAGTGAAACTGAAACTAATATAGTAGCTGGGAGTGGCAGACAGGACTCACCTGAGAAGGATGCCTACAAACTCCCAGTCAGGACAAAAAGGTTCACAAGGCAAAACCCTGATGACATACCCTGAACCACAGAGCAAACTCACAAGCTATCGCGAGTAGCAAGTCGCTGCGACCTTCTCCTCCCAGACCTGTCTGGATCTGTCACAGTCGTGACAGTACCCCCCTTTCTACGAGGGGCCACCGGACCCTCAAGACCCGGCCTCTCCGGATGGGACCTATGAAAAGCTTGAATAAGTCTGTCCGCCTTTATCTCTGATGCTGGCACCCACATTCTCTCTTCGGGACCATAACCTCTCCAGTGCACCAGGTACTGAAGAGAGCGGCGAACATATCGTGAATCAACAATCTTTTCTACCTGAAACTCAAGACTGCCATCAACAACCACCGGTGGAGGCGGTAGTGGCAATGGTTCAGGAGGTTCTACATATCTCTTAAGCAGAGATCTGTGGAAGACATTATGGATCCTTAGAGTCTGAGGTAGCTCCAGACGAAAAGCCACCGGGTTAATGACCTTAATTACCCTATAAGGACCAATAAATCTCGGACCTAATTTCCACGAGGGAACCTTCAACTTGATATTTCTGGTAGACAACCACACCAAGTCATTCACCCCAAGGTCCGGACCTTCAGAGCGCTTCTTATCAGCCGCACGTTTGTATCTACCACCAATTCTCTTCAAACTTTCTTGCACACTCTGCCACACTGATGAAAGTGAAGATGCAAATCGTTCCTCCTCGGGAATCCCAGACGGCCCCCCCTCACTAAACGTACAAAACTGAGGATGGAAACCATACGCACCAAAAAATGGTGACTTATCTGTGGATTCTTGACGACGATTATTAATGGCAAACTCGGCTAACGGTAAATAAGATGACCATTCCTCCTGATTTTCGGAAACAAAGCATCTCAAATATGTCTCTAGGTTTTGATTGGTACGTTCAGTCTGACCGTTGGACTGTGGATGGAAAGATGAAGAAAACGACAGATGAACCCCTAAACGAGAACAAAAAGCTTTCCAAAATTTAGAAACAAATTGGGTACCACGATCCGAAACAATATCGGAAGGGACCCCGTGAAGCTTCACGATGTGGTCAATAAAAACCTGAGCCAGTGTATTAGCATTAGGCAATGCGGTAAGAGCAATAAAGTGCACCATTTTACTGAATCTGTCAACAACTACAAGAATAACAGTCTTCCCAGCTGATACTGGTAGATCCGTAATGAAATCCATTGATAGATGCGTCCAAGGCCTGTTGGGGATGGCCAGAGGTAAAAGACGCCCTGCTGGACGAGTATGATCTACCTTAGAACGAGCACAGGTAGCACATGCAGACACAAAATTAAACACCTCCTGGCGCCACTTAGGCCACCAGAACCGACGAGACACTAATTCAGAGGTTGCCTTACTACCTGGGTGTCCTGCCAGTGTTGAGTTATGGTGTTCTTTTAGTATCTCCAGGCGTAAATTTTCTGGCACAAACAGTTTACCTGAGGGGCAGGAGGCCGGGGCGTCCCCCTGAGCTTCCAACACCCTTCCCTCTAAACCTGAGTGTAATGCAGAGACCACCACCCCCTTTTGCAAAATAGGCTCTGGTACCTCAACATCACCCCCTCCAGGAAAACTTCGAGACAATGCATCCGCCTTAGTATTTTTTGCCCCCGGGCAATAGGTTATTACAAAATTAAACCTAGTAAAAAAATAACGACCACCGAGCCTGTCTAGGGTTGAGACGTTTAGCAGACTCCAGATATAATAAGTTTTTGTGATCAGTAATCACCGTGACGGGATGAACCGCCCCCTCCAAAAAATGACGCCACTCCTCAAAGGCCAACTTAATAGCCAAAAGTTCCCTGTTGCCAATATCATAGTTCCTTTCTGCAGTAGACAATTTCTTCGAAAAGAAAGCACACGGGCGCCATTGACCAGGGGACGGGCCCTGAGAAAGTACCGCTCCCACCCCCACCTCTGATGCATCAACCTCTACGATAAAAGGAAGCGAGACATCTGGCTGTACGAGAATAGGGGCCGAGGTGAATCTCTCCTTCAGAGATGTAAAGGCAGTTTTGGCTGCATGTGACCATTTGGAAAAATCGGATCCCTTTCGGGTCATGTCAGTCAGTGGTTTGACCACCAAGGAATAGTTCTTTATAAACTTTCTATAAAAATTGGCAAACCCCAGGAAACGTTGCAATGCCTTCAGGTTCTCAGGCAGATCCCAGTCCATAATCGCCCGGACTTTCTCTGGATCCATGCGGAAACCTGAATCTGACAACACATACTCCAGAAATTGCAGTTCTTTTACGGCGAACACACATTTCTCTAATTTAGCAAACAATTTGTTGGCCCTTAATATCTGCAGCACATAATCTCCGGATTATGTGTCTCCAAATCCGGAGAATAGACCAGGATGTCATCAAGATATATCACAACAAATCTCCCGATAAGGTGACTAAAAATATCGTTGACAAAATGTTGGAACACCGCAGGCGCATTAGTAAGACCAAATGGCATGACCAGATTTTCATAATGCCCTTCTGGAGTATTAAAAGCCGTCTTCCACTCATCCCCCTCTTTGATGCGAACCAGGTTATAGGCTCCTCTGAGATCCATTTTAGAGAACCATTTAGCACCAGCAACCTGATTAAAGAGGTCGGGAATGAGAGGAAGAGGATAGGGATCTCGGATAGTTATCCGGTTTAACTCCCGGAAATCCAGGCAAGGACGCAGGTCCCCCATCTTTCTTTTTAACGAAAAAGAACCCTGCAGCCACGGGTGAAGAAGAGGGTCTGATGTGTCCCTTAGCCAAACTCTCCGAAATATAATCTTTCATAGCCTTCCTCTCCGGGCCGGAAAGATTGTATAACCGGGTTTTAGGTAGTTTTGCCCCAGGTACAAGATTAATCGGGCAATCATATGGACGATGAGGTGGTAACCCCTGACAACCCTTCTCAGAAAACACATCCATAAAATCTGACAGAAAGGCAGGTAGAGATGTTACAGAGAGTGTAGAGAACCTACTACTCAAGCAGTTGTCCTTACAATGTTCACTCCACTCCACAATCTCCCCGGCCTGCCAATCCACCACTGGATTGTGGGTCACCAGCCAGGGAAGCCCCAATACCATAGGAGCCGGAAGACCGTCCAGGACATAACAAGAGATATGTTCTTTATGGAGGTCCCCTACCTGTAGATGGATATTATGGATGATCTGAGTTAACTCTCTCTGAGTAAGAGGGGAGGAGTCGATGGCAAAAACAGGAATAGTTCTGCGTACCGGTTCCGGAGTAAAACCCAGAGCCTGAGCAAACCGTGAATCCACCAAGTTGACCCCTGCCCCACTGTCCAAAAAGACGGAACAGATCTCAGTCTTATTGCCCGCCTCAACGGTAGCGGACAACAAAAACTGAGACAAGCGTATGGAGGAAAGAAATACGCCCAGACTGTTATCCTCCGCACAATCTGGGGACTCTAGTTTTCCGGCGGCTCCCTTGTTTGTGGTCTCTTGGGTTCTGAGGGACATACCTTTACAAAATGACCCCTCCCCCCACAACGAAAACAAACCTCTGACCTACGGCGGACCTTAGAAGGATTCACCCGTCTAGTGGCGCCCCCAATTTGCATTGGTTCGACTGGATCATAACAAACCGATCCCTGCCCTATAGAGGCCTCTGTAGAATTTAATAGTCTCTCCCTGAGTCGTCTGTCGATTCTTATGGACAGTGACATAGCAGCCTCAAGAGACCCAGGGACCTCGTATACCGCCAGCGCGTCTTTAAATTTTTCAGACAACCCCTGGCAGAACTGACTCCTAAGGGCCGAGTCGTTCCATAATGTATCAGTAGCCCACCTACGGAATTCGGAACAATATAGTTCAGCAGACCGGTTCTCTTGCCGAAGTCTACGTAGCTTAGACTCAGCCAGTGAGACCCTGTCCGGGTCATCATATACGAGACCCAGGGCTTTAAAAAACTCCTCCACTGATCGTAAGGCCGGAGAGTCTGATGGTAGGGAGAAAGCCCAAGCCTGCGGATCTCCTTGCAGGAGCGAAATTACAATGCCCACCCGTTGTTCCTCACCGCCGGAGGACCTAGGGCGTAACCTGAAGAACAATTTACAAGCTTCTCTGAAGGTTACAAATAGGTTCTCAGGAGGAAGAGACCAATCAGGTAAAACCACTTTTGGCTCAGGAGTACCTTGGTTTCCCGTAGCAACGGTGGAACCCAAGGATTGCTGCTGCTGCTGCACTGTTACTTTTAATCCTGCCACTTCCAGGGATAACCCCTGTAATTCTTTTGCCAAAACCGTAACCGGATCCATAGTGGAACAGAAAAATACAAAGCAAAACAGCAAGCATAAAAAAAAAAAAAAAAAAAAAAAAGAAATGTCACTTTTTTTTTTTTTAAATGGCCAGATATACTGTCACGACCGCTATCCCAGCAGCAGTCGTGTCGCACCAGACGGAGGGGAAGGGGGACCCTTATTTACGGATGGGAAATAGAACGGTCACCCCTGACTAACCCTAAACTGGCACCTGTCTGCCCTGATACCCTAGACGGGGTGTGAACCCGTGCGGCGAGCAGGATGCCTAAACCCTCAGTCACCCTAACAAGACTAGACTGGGGAAAGGCAGATGGGAGCACTAGTCACCATCACTCACGTCTAGGAGAACAACAGGGGAAGACAGCAACAAACAAACAAACAATCAAACATAGATAGACTTATCCAGTCACGAGCAGAGAAGGTGATCCCAGTAACGACGGTCCACACCAGACGAGAGCTCCACAGCAATACCATCAAACGATCTCCTTCAAAGGTCAGAATAGCACTGGAAGTAAGAACTATATCTGGCAATGACTGCAAGTGAAACTGAAACTAATATAGTAGCTGGGAGACAGGACTCACCTGAGAAGGATGCCTACAAACTCCCAGTCAGGACAAAAAGGTTCACAAGGCAAAACCCTGATGACATACCCTGAACCACAGAGCAAACTCACAAGCTATCGCGAGTAGCAAGTCGCTGCGACCTTCTCCTCCCAGACCTGTCTGGATCAGTCACAGTCGTGACAGCTATGTTTGGGTGGTGCATACACAGTAGTCATCTATGATGCCTGGGAAGCAGTAGCAGATCTACTGAGCATGCACAGATCTTGTACTATTGTGCAAGTACAAGATTCCAGCCCCAGAAATTATGCCTGGCCCTGTTAATCAAAGGAAGGGAGGGGGAGTGGCTATCCCTTGGTGTGCTGAAGGCCTAATATACACATTAGTAAAGCTCAGGAAAGCAGCAATAGATATGAATAAGTGTATTGTTTTACTCAGCAAGTTAATTGGTTGATCCTGCTGACAGATGCTCTTTAACACCTTGGCAACCTCTGCCATACACGTTCAACGGAAGTCGCTACTTTAAAGATGGCGCCTGCTCGAGCATGTGGTAGACACCATAGCCACCAGGTTTCTGCTGTTTACAAAGAGTAGAGACCCGTGGCGGATGTATGCAATCAGCCCTATGACCATGGCATCCAAGGGGTCCAGAAGCGTGAGCTGGGCACTCCCACGCCCCGTAGCAGCATTCCTCGGCTGAGATCAGGGAACTTGTTACGGTACAGTAATAACCCGAAGTCTCAAGCATGCTATGATAGCTATTATTAGAATATACCAACACAAGCCAGCAGATGGCAGTACTGCATTGGTATATTGTAAATTAAGTGTTCTGTGATAGCTACTTAGCCATCTCAGAACACAATTGACAGTCTAATGATAGCCAGTTATAGTCACCTAGGACAGGCTTGGCCAACCTGTGGCTCTCTAGTTGTTGTAAAACTACAATTCCCACCATGTCCCTGCTGTAGGCTGATAGCTGTAGATAGTCTGGGCATGCTTGGAGTTGTAGTTTTGCAGCAGCTGGAGAGCCTCAGGTTGGCCATCCCTGACCTAGGATGACTAAAAAAGGGTTAAAAAAAGTAAATTAAAGTTTTTAAAAATATGAAAAAGTATAACAGTTCAAATCTCCCTCCTTATCCAAAATATCAAATTAAAAGTACATAACCAGTAAATGAATTCCTTTTTTTTTGTCCCACAAAAAATAAGCCTTCGTAAGGCTATGTGGAAAGAAAAATAAAAAAGTTATGGCACTGGGAAGGCAGGAAGTGAGAAATAAAAACACAAAAACTGAAAATTGCAAAGTTCTATAAGAATTCATTTCGGCTTGAGCATCCCGATGCTCGGCACATGGCGGTATTCGGCCGAATACCGCATGTGCTCGAGCGCGATGCTCGAGTCTCCGCCCTGCACAATTCTTGGCTGCTACGCAGCCAATAAATGTGCAAGTAAGTACTGCCCTCACTGTAATGCCTTTGCCATGTTGGCTGCTGGCATTACAGTGATTGTTAGGCCGGAACGCGTCATACATATAGCACCCGATGACGAATGTTCGGCTCATTCTAAGTCAGGGAGAGCTGTGCTGAGGAAGGGACAGACAGTGTAGGGAGTGAAAGAGGAATAATTTTAATAGAAAAACTTTTCAGAGACCAAAAAGTCCTTTTAAGGACTATTGTGTGTGGCAGCAGCAATATATATTTTTAGCGCAACCTGCGCTAAATTGCTAAAACTTTACAGACCCAAAAGTCCTTCTAAAGACTATTGTGTGTGGCAGCAATATTTATTTTTAGTGCATCCTACACTAAATAGGGTGCAATAGTTATGCCGCTGCAGACAGCGACATTAGGTGCACAATTCTCCAGTGTAAAGTGTGCGCATCCAAAAAATATCTGACATCCAGTATACTTTTTCCGTAGACGGTGTCTGCTGCGGACAGAGACATTAGCTGCGCCACATCTCCAGTGTAAAGTGTGCCCTCAGCAGGCCCTTACATACAATTTTTTACAGGGTCAGCTCACCAGCAGGCCCTCGCATATAATTTTTTAGAGGGTCAGCTCACTAACAGGCCCGCACCTAAAATCTTTTACAGGGTCAGCTCACCTGCAGGCCCACACCTAAAATCTTTTTTTTTACGGTCAGCTCAACAGCAGGCATTCACCTACAATGTTTTACAGGGTCAGCTCAATAGAAGGCCTTTGCATGTAATGTTTTAGAGGGTCATCTCACCAGCAGGCCCTCGCAAATAGTATTTGTGTGGACACTGAAGCCTTTTGCAGCCTAATGTCGGCACCCGTCCCGCGTTACGCAGTCCCCAGCCGCCACTATTTTTCAAGGTGTGCTATGCCCGCCTTACACCAACATATGTCCCGTAACATCACACCTGCCCTTACCAATGCAGTTACTGGGAAGGTCCACTTAACCACAAATACATGGACAAGTGCATTCGGCCAGGGACACTACATTTCCCCTTGTAGAAGCCGGGAGCGAGTCGTACCCTGGGATAGCACAGGTGCTACTGACGCCGAGAATTGCGGGCCCTACGTCGATCAGGGTTTCTGCCAGCACCTACATTAGTGGCTCCAACCCCCACTTCTCCTCCTACGCCTCCTCCTCCACTTCCACCTCCGAATTATCAGCGTGCAGCACCAGTCAGTCATCAGTCGTTAGCTGGAAGCAGTGTAGCACTGCGGTGGGGAAGTGGCAACAGGCGGTGCTAAAGCTGATATGCTTAGGGAATAAACAGCACACCGCCGCAGAGCTGTGGCAAGGGATAAGAGACCAGACTGAGCTGTGGCTCTCGCCACTCAACCTAGAACCACTCATGGTTGTGTCTGATAATGGCCGTAACTCGGTGGCTGCTTAGGAGCTTGGCAAGCTCAGATACATCCCATGCCTAGCCCATGTCTTAAACTTAGTGGTTTAGTGGTTTCTCAAAATCTACCCCAGTTTGCTTGAGCTACTGGTGAAGGTGCGCCATGTGTGTGCACATTTCCACAAGTCATCGACAGCTTCAGCCGTCCTGTCAATGCTGCAGCAGCACTTGAAATAGCTCACCGGCTGTTGTTGCTACGTGAGCACACGCTGGAACTTGACGTTCTACATGTTGGCCAGGCTTTGTGAGCAGCAGAGGGCAGTAGTGGAATACCAGCTGCAACATGGTGTCGCCTTTCCAGTCATCTTCTGCTATTCGCAATCGAGGAGTGGGCATGGAATTTCTGACCGCTGTGAGGTTTTAAGAAACTTTGAGGAATCAACACAGATGTGAGCAGCGATAACGCTATTATCAGCGTAACCATCCCACTTGTGTGTCTACTCAAATGTTCGCTGCTCACTATTAAGGGCGACACTTTGCATGTGGAAGAGGTGAAAATAGGGGAAGACATTATGCAAGGTTGATAGCCAGACCACCCTCAGTTCGTCTTCTCAGTGGAAGAGGAGGAGGTGGAGGAGCAGGAGACGGTTGCCTCTGCTACAGAGGGTATTACCCATGGAAGTTTAATTCCATCTGTTCAGCGTGGGTGGGCAGAAGAGGAGGTAGAGGATGAGGCGATTGAGAGTGATCCTCCTGATGACGACAGCACACATGGCTGACAGTACTCTGGCACACATGGCTGACTTCATATTAGGCAGCATTTTCCATGACCACGCGTTATGCGCATTTTAGACAACATGGATTACTAGTTGTTCACCCTTCTCGATCACCGCTACAAAGAGAATTTCTCATCTCTCATTCCTCTTGTGGAGAGGACGAGCTAAACTGTGCAATACCAGAAGATCCTTGTTGAAAAATTTCTCCTAAAATTTCCATGTGACAACGCTGGCGGCAGAGTCTGTAGTTCCTTGGCCAACCAAGTAGTGGAGACAAGGGGAACACACAGCAGTTCCAACAGAGGCAGGGCAACACTCTCCAAAGCTTGGGACAGTTTGTTGACAGTCCGCCAGCACCCTTACCCTGATGCGCACCCTAGTGTCACAAGGAGGGAAAAATTTTGGTAGATAGTGAAGGAGTACATAGCAGACCATATCAGCATCCTCAATGAACCCTCAGTGCCTTACAACTACTGGGTGTCAAAGCTGGACACATGGCACGAAATGGCGCTCTACCCCTTGGAGGTGCTGGCATGGCCTGCCGCCAGCGTTTTGTCTGAACGGGTATGTAGTGCTGCTGGTGGCATTATAACAGTTAAGCGTATCCGCCTGTCAACTGAAAATGCTGACAGGTTGACTCTTCTAAAAATGAACAAGGCATGGATTGACCATAACTTCTCTACTCCACCAGAGAAAAGCTGATTAACATAAAGGCACTTTAAATGTGTTGTTTATAATGTTCTGAGTACACTGTATTCCCATGCACCCCTTCCACCACAAACAAGGGTATATGGTTGAATCTTCTGTTTCTCATCCTCCTTCTCCTTTTCCATCATATGAACATGCTTATTCGTTGCATATAATTCCCTCACATATATGCCCTTTGCATATAAGGTTTTACAGGGTCAGCTAAGCTACAGGCCCTCGTAGATAATTTTTTAGAGGGTCATTTCACCAGCAGGCCCTCACCTACAATGTTTTACAGGGTCAGCTCACCAGCAGGCCTTCACCTACAATCTTATACAGGGTCAGCTCACCTGAAGGCCCTCACATATAATGTTTGACAGGGTCAGCTCACCAGCAGGCCCTTGCATATAATGTTTTACAGTGTCATCTCACCAGCAGACCCTTGCATATGATTTTTAACAAGGTCAGCTCACCAGCAGGCCTTAACCTACAATCTTTTACTAGGTCAGCTCACCTGAGGGCCCTTGCATATATTTTTTTTAGAGAGTCATCTCACCAGTAGGCCGTCGCATATAATTATTTAGAGGGTCAGCTTACCAGCAGGCACGCACACAAGATCTTTTACAGGGTCAGCTCGCCTGCAGGCCCACACCTAAAATCTTTTTTACGGTCAGCTTGCCAGCGGGCCCTAGGATATAAGGATTTAGATGGTCAGCTTACCAGCAGGCCTTCACCTACAATCTTTTACAGGGTGATCTCACCAGAAGCCCCTCGCATATAATGCTTTAAAGGGTCAGCTCGTCTGCAGGCCCTCAACTATAACCTTTTAGAGGTTCGGCTCACTAGCAGTTCCTCGCATATCGTTTTCTACAGGGTCAGCTCACCAGCAGGCCCACACCTCAAATCTTTTATAGGGTGAGCTCACCAGCAGGCCCTCGCTTATAATGTTTAACAGAGTCAGCTCACCAGCAGGCCCTCGCATATAATATTTTAGAGGGTCAGCTCACTAACAGGCCCGCACCTAAAATATTTGACAGGGTCAGCTCACCAGCAGGCCCACACCTCAAATCTTTTACAGGGTCACCTCACCAGCAGGACCTCGCATATAATGTTTTACAGGGTGAGCTCACCAGCAGGCCCTCGCTTATAATGTTTAACAGAGTCAGTTCACCAGCAGGATTTCACCTACAATCTTTTACAGGGTCAGGGGCGGACCTGAAGGCCCTCGCATATAATTTTTTAGAGAGTCAGCTCACCAGCAGGCCCTTACCTACAATGTTTTACAGGGTCAGCTCACCAGCAGACCCTCGCATGTAATGTTTTACAGGGTCAGCTCACCAGCAGGACTTCACCTACATTCTTTTACAGGGTCAGCTCACCAGCAGGCCCTTGCATATAATGTTTTACAGTGTCATCTCACCAGCAGACCCTTGCATATGATTTTTCACAAGATCAGTTCACCAGCAGGCCTTAACCTACAATCTTTTACTAGGTCAGCTCACCTGAGGGCCCTTGCATATATTTTTTTTAGAGAGTCATCTCACCAGTAGGCCCTCGCATATAATAATTTAGAGGGTCAGCTTACCAGCAGGCACGCACCCAAAATCTTTTACAGGGTCAGCTCGCCTGCAGGCCCACACCTAAAATCTTTTTTATGGTCAGCTCGCCAGCGGGCCCTAGGATATAAGGATTCAGATGGTCAGCTAACCAGCAGGCCTTCACCTACAATCTTTTACAGGGTGATCTCACCAGAAGCCCCTCACATATAATGCTTTAAAGGGTAAGCTCACCTGCAGGCCCTCAACTATAACCATTTAGAGGTTCGGCTCACTAGCAGGGCCTCGCATATCGTTTTCTACAGGGTCAGATCACCAGCAGGCCCTCACCTAAAATATTTTACAGGGTGAGCTCACCAGCAGGCCCTCGCTTATAATGTTTAACAGAGTCAGCTCACCAGCAGGCCTTCACCTACAATCTTTTACAGGGTCAGGGGCGGGCCTGAAGGCCCTCGCATATAATTTTTTAGAGAGTCAGCTCACCAGCAGGCCCTCACATACAATGTTTTACAGCGTCAGCTCACCAGCAGGACCTCGCATATAATGTTTTACAGGGTGAGCTCACCCGCAGGCCCTCGCTTATAATATTTTACAGGGTCAGCTCACCAGCAGGCCAACACCTCAAATCTTTTATAGGGTCAGCTCACCAGCAGGACCTTGCATATAATGTTTTACAGGGTGAGGTCACCAGCAGGCCCTCGCTTATAATGTTTAACAGAGTCAGCTCACCAGCAGGCCCTCGCATATAATTTTTTAGAGGGTCAGCTCACTAACAGGCCCGCACCTAAAATCTTTTACAGGGTGAGCTCACCTGCAGGCCCACACCTAAAATCTTTTATAGGGTCAGCTCAACAGCAGGCATTCACCTACAATGTTTAACAGGGTCAGCTATATTTTATTCTAGTTTCACTAGATTAGGTGTCCTTTTCATTACCCTGACAGGGTCTCATAGGGACCTTAGACCAGGGCAAGGTTACGGACTGGACCACCCCTTGCGGGGCACGGATCCCGAGTAAGGTATTAGGGTCACAGTAGGTCAAGCAGGGTGCAACAGGGACAGCTCATTTCCCTGCGGCCCTTGATTAGGCATGACCTTACCTATGAAGAACCCCTCCCCCGCATAGGGACACCTAATCCACGTGCTGGGAAAAGAACTTTATTTCCGGTTGTCTCCTGAGTCCGATGAATACACGCACGGTTTGACTTGATACCGGTAAGATCTACCCTTATTCTTTCACCCTGACTAGGTATTGCCCTGTTCTTCAAGTGGGATTCAGGACGATTACGCTGGGGTGTTCCTCAGGACTATTTGTGGCTCCTCCTGACCCTTGGGGTCCACACAGCTCAAATAAGGGCTCGCCCTAGGGATTCTGTGTACTGCGACCCGCATTTCAGCGGCTCACGTGTACCCAGGACCCGACTGTGTCTGTCTGTTTTTGTTTGTAAGGGGACTATATATGTTTTAGTCTTATCAATAAATATCATTTTTTAAACGTTACTGCCCCTTTGATTTTTCTATTACGCATTCAAGCAGTACTTTGGGGAGAGGTGCGGTTTGCACCGTTCTCACCTTCAAAGGACAACTTTATTCCTTTTTTGCAATTTCAGCTCAATAGAAGGCCTTCGCATATAATATTTCAGAGGGTCAGCTAAGCTGCAGGCCCTCGTAGATAATTTTTAGAGGGTCAGCTCACCAGCAGGCCCTCACATACAATGTTTTACAGGGTCAGCTCACCAGCAGGTCCGCACCTCAAATCTTTTAGTGTCAGCTCACCAGAAGGCCCTCATATATAATGTTTTACAGGTTCAGCTTACCAGCAGGCCCTCGCATATAATGATTTACAGGGTCAGCTCAACAGCAGGTCCTCACCTACAATGTTTTACAGGGTCAGTTCACCGGCAGACCCTCACATATAATTTTTTAGAGGGTCAGCTCACCAGCAGGCCCTCACCTACAATGTTTCACAGGGTCAGTTCACCGTCAGACCCTCGCATATAATCTTTAGAGGGTCAGCTCACCAGCAGCCCCGCACCTAATTATCCCTAATAGGTAATTTGTGCGCATGCTGCCTTGCTTGGATGTGGTAGCTGTAACTGTTTCTCAGGCTCCCCCTCCGGAATCGAACCATGATTCCTCGCTACCTGTGGTCACCATGGTTTGCGCTGAAAATAACATCGAAAGTTGATAGGGCTGACATCCGAATGGATCGTCGCTATCACCGGGACGTGTGATCGGCCTCAGGTTATCTAGAGTCACCAAAGCGGCAGCCGGCCCTTGCCCATAATGTTTTAGATGGTCATATCAGCAGGCCCTTGCGCCAAATGTTTTTGAGGGTCACCAGCAGGCCATCAATAATAATGTTTCAAGGCTTTTTATGATGCACTCCTTTATGTGTAACAAAGGGTGTATTGGAGTGCCGGTTCCTTGTAATTTTTGGCAGCCATTTCACTTACTGCATAGGCTTTATGAGTGTAGGAGTCCCACTACATAAAAAAAGTACCACAATGTGAATGAGGCTCTCTTTTATGTGATATACAGGTTGTATCGGAGTGCCTCTTCCTTGTAATTTTTGGCAGCACTTGCACTTTATATACAAGTAAATATACAGGAAAAAATGTTTCCTAACAATTTTTCCTCCGTCTAAAATCAACTTTATCTTCGGTTTGGTGCGTATTATTGTCAGTCTGTAAAAGTGGCGTACTACTTGGACAACATCGTTCCCAGCAGCGACCTGGGAGTCCAAGATGCATCTAGACATCCTCCTCATGCTGTTCTTGAACCATTTTGGTGGTGTTTCCATCTATTTCTGACCTTTTTCCTATGAACCAGGCATCCTCCCCACTTCAGAACATGGGGTGTCTGGTTTAATGCTCGGGTTCTCCCATTGACTTCTATTATACCCAAGCATCCCGGTGTGTTCGGCCAGAGCACCCGAGAAGTTTGGTGCTCGATCAACACTAGTTAAGAATCCAATTCTTTATCAGTTGAACTTTACTGATACCTGTGCAGATGTATTCAGAATATGGCTACTTGAGGTACTTTGCCTATTCCAGCAATAACTTAGGCGGATCATAGAAATAGAGATGAATAGATTGTATCTGATAATTTAGTGTTCTATCATATATATCAATTATTTGTATATATTTACTTTCCTTTTAACATTAAATAATTTTTCCTAATAAAGCCTAAATGAATCCTCAAACTTAACGTAGTTGCAGAATAAAAAATAAAATAAAAATATCTACCGTAATCAGATAAATGTTATTCTTAGCTACCATGTACAGTATAATAAGTAAAGCCGTTAAGATGTAGTTGGTATTTTCTGCCTACTACTTCAGGAATTTTCTGGATCTATCTGTGCCTCAATAATATCATGCTCTTCTATCAATGATGGCATACTGTAACCCATGCCTCTAACTATTGAGTGATGAGAGGATTATCACATCTCATTTCCACTGACGGGAGAGCGCTGTCAGGAGATAAATAGATTATTACAAAGAGAAAATAAATGATGCATCTGTACTAAGCGCTGAGGCCTATAATCAGATATAGTCTGCTATATAGGGACAAATACATTCCTAAAACCAAGGAATATTTTATATAGCCAAATAACTTTGCTATAAAGTGACAAAATAACCTTGTCATACATTTCCCTATATAACACTGTCTGACTGAAAAGGTAGAGGATCCAGTATAGCTGCCCACCATAGATTCAGGCATCAAGTGTGGAGGAGAAAGGCAAGGCCCAGGTGCCCAGGTCATTAGGACCCGTGGCTCTCCTTTCTGTAGTGACAAGTGCAACAGGTTGTACACCCTTAGGGCTCATTTACAAGACCGTGAACGGGTCTGCACCTGTTCCTTAATTTTGCGGGACAGGTGCGAAACCATTCATTTCAATGGGGCCACAAAAGATGTGGACAGCACACCGTGTTGCGGATCGCAAAACACTACGGTCGTGGGAATGTGTTCTTAATGTCAAACATGTAACAGAAGCTAAACAATTGCTGTATGCAGTATGTACCTTATTTCACTAGTTTATTTCTGTAGAAATTCTTACACATTTTAACAAAACTAAATATTGCCATGGTCATTGTAAGACTAGTTTCACATCTGCGCTGGAGCTTCTAGCAGTATCCGGCAAAATAAAAGAAGAAATACTTGCTGGAAACCTGATGGACCCTATTATAGTTAATGGAATCCATCGCATTCTGGCGGTGTCCAGCGTATTCTCAAATTCTATTCCTAGGCTGGAACAGAATACCAGAATTTTGCAGCAGATCTGAATTTATTCTAACTTCCAAGAGAACACAGTGGTTGTTTGTTACGTGCAACATAAGAAAATAATCCAGCGGCACTCACCAATCGACGTTTTCATTTACTTTATTTATTTTAATTTATAAGGTGAAGAAAGTAAATAAAAACGTTGATTGGTGAGTGCCGCTGGATTATTTTCTTATGTTGCACGTGAATTATAAATGCCTGACACCAGCTTAGCACTGCCTGACCAGGATATACATAGAACATTGTCCGTAGCTGTACTTGCAGGAGGAAGCGGGGTTATGTGCAGTGCCATCGGATCTGTTGTCTAACTCCATTGAGTGGTTGTTTGTTAGCTATGAATGTGATCCTGTGTTTTATATTGTAAAAGACATAGGATGTGTAAAGTAAACTGGCTTAGTTGCCTATAGCAACCAATCAGATGCCATCTTTCATTTTGGACAGCTCCTTTGGAAAATTAAATGAGGAATCTGGTTGCTACGGGCAACTAAGCCAGTTCTACTTTTCACGAGTTTGATAAATGACCCCCATAATTACTTAAAGGGGTTGTCCCACAAAAAAATATTCTACAGTTTTCAAACCAGCACTTGGATCTTAATACTTTTGTAATTGCATGTAATTAAAAATTTTACATAGCAACTTTATTCAATGCAATGTATTTGTATAGCGCCACCTGCTGTTTTTTATTTTTTATTTCTTTGACCTGCTCAATGAGATGGCCGCACATGCTCAGTTTCATCCTTCAACTGCCTCCCGAGCTGTGATAG
Source organism: Bufo gargarizans (assembly GCF_014858855.1). Classification (NCBI taxonomy): domain Eukaryota; kingdom Metazoa; phylum Chordata; class Amphibia; order Anura; family Bufonidae; genus Bufo; species Bufo gargarizans. The sequence goes on along the minus strand of NW_025334174.1, from coordinate 131,172 downwards.
GGAGAGCTGAGACACGCCCTCTTAGCTGCAGCAGAAAATACACTCCCCTTGACTGTTGGCTTGATATAAATCTAGCAGAGCAATGAATCGGGAGATCTCTGGATCCACGTGAGATACAGGGCTGGTTCTAGCTTTGTTAGAAAGAGATTGTCATGTACTGTCTGATTTTAATTTTTTTCCATTAGTCATGGGATAACCCCTTTAACTTTAGTAATAGCTGTAAAAATTACTAAGATAGTTAGACAATTGTAAATGTCTGTAAATTGTAAATATTTACTTAGAAAATGACTAAGTAGTGCGCGCAAAGTCACTTCACCTTAGTAGGGCAGGGAAACTCAGATTTTTAAAGGCAGTTGGAAAAATCAATAATGAGTGTTATTAAAGGGGTTGTCTCATCTTCCCATAACTAAGGTGAGATGAGACACAGTCCTGACCACCAGCCAGCCAGGAAACAGCAGAGAGCTCTGGAGATTGCTGTTTCAGTAGCTCCCCTTGTGGTGCATTAGAGCTTTGGAAACAGTGTAGCATAGCAAGCTATGGTGCTTCCCTAACTCAGAAACGGTATAGCCTGCTGTGCTACGCTGTTTCCATAGCTCTCATGCATAGTGCCAGAGCTCTCTTCTGTTTCTTAATGGGTTAGTGGTCAAGACTGTTTCATCTCACCTTAGTAAAGCCTCATGCACACGGACGTTGCTTGGGTCCGCATCCGAGCCTCCATTTTTGCGGCTCAGATGTGAACCCATTCACTTTAATGGGGCCGTAAAAAATGCAGACAGCACTCCATGTGCTGTCCGCTTCCGTTGCTCCGTTCCGTGGCCCTGCAAAAAAAAATAGAACATGTCCTATTCTGGTCAGTTTTGCGGACAAGAATAGGCATTTCTACAATGGGCTGCCTGTTCTGTTCCGCAAATTGAGGATGGCACACGGGCGACTTCAGTTTTTTTGTGGATCCGCGATTTGCGGACCACAAAAAATGTAACGGTCGTGTGTATGAGGCCTAACTGCGAGATGAGACAAATTCTTTAACCTCCTAAAAGTCACATTAAAATTGGAAAAACACACTTTTTTATTGTAGAAACAAAAAGAAAAGGAGCTCGTAGTGCAAATGAGATAATTCATTTTATTCAAGCATGATTAAAATGACATAAATAGAGAAAATCAGTGAGTATGATGTCGTAAACATGATAAAACAAGAGCAGAGGACAGAAAAAGAAAAGCGCCACCCTGGGAGGGAAACAAACGGATCAAAGAGTGTATATAAAGTATATATACAGCATGGAAATAAATGCTAGATGAGTAATTTAACCCATGCAAAAATGGTGAAACAAATGAATACCAGGTGAAACTCGTGTCAACACATATCACTCCTATAGGCAGTAAATGGTATGCAAGAAGTAATAATGAAGATGGAAGTATACTGCAAACCAATCGATTAGAGACCAAGTAAATGAATAACAAGGTCAGGTAGCCTACGGAGGGCAGTAGGAGGCAGGAGCTCACCTGAGATGAACCGTGTGTGGAGAGACCCAGGGTGGCGCTACCCCAACGCGCGTTTCGGCGTACCTTCGTCAGGGGGTCCTGACAAAGGTACGCTTTTTTATTGTAGACACTTTTTTATTGTAGATTTTTAATATGTGTCTGCACTCTGCAGTAAATCCTATTGGCACACAACTCAGGGGACACAATTGCATTTTTAACCCCTTAGTGACATAATTTTAGCCTTAAGGACCAAAATGATATCCCCTTTGTGTTCCTGCAGTCCTAACATTTTTTTTTTTGTGTGTGGGATTAGTTGTAGTTTTTCTTTTAGAAACTATTTTGGTGTGTATATACACTCACCTAAAGAATTAATAGGAACACCATACTAATACGGTGTTGGACCCACTTTTGCCTTCAGAACTGCCTTAATTCTACGTGGCATTGATTCAACAAGGTGCTGATAGCATTCTTTAGAAATGTTGGCCCATATTGATAGGATAGCATCCTGCAGTTGATGGAGATTTGAGGGATGCACATCCAGGGCACGAAGCTCCCATTCCACCACATCCCAAATATGCTCTATTGGGTTGAGATCTGGTGACTGTGGGGGCCATTTTAGTACAGTGAACTCATTGTCATGTTCAAGAAACCAATTTGAAATGATTTGAGCCTTGTAACATGGTGCATTATCCTGCTGGAAGTAGCCATCAGAGGATGGGTACATGGTGGTCATGAAGGGATGGACATGGTCAGAAACAATGTAGCCCGTGGCATTTAAACGATGGCCAATTGGCACTAAGGGGGCTAAAGTGTGCCCAGAAAACATCCCCCACACCATTACACCACCACCACCAGCCTGCACAGTGGTAACAAGGCATGATGGATACATGTTCTCATTCTGTTTACGCCAAATTCGGACTCTACCATTTGAATTTCTCAACAGAAATCGAGACTCATCAGACCAGGTAACATTTTTCCAGTCTTCAACAGTCCAATTTTGGTGAGCTCGTGCAAATTGTAGCCTCTTTTTCCTATTTGTAGTGGAGATGAGTGGTACCCGGTGGGGTCTTCTGCTGTTGTAGCCCATCCGCCTCAAGGTTGTGCATGTTGTGGCTTCACAAATGCTTTGCTGCATACCTCGGTTGTAACGAGTGGTTATTTCAGTCAACGTTGCTCTTCTATCAGCTTGAATCAGTCGGCCCATTCTCCTCTGACCTCTAGCATCAACAAGGCATTTTCGCCCACAGGACTGCCACATACTGGATGTTTTTCCCTTTCCACACCATTCTTTGTAAACCCTAGAAATGGTTGTGCGTGAAAGTCCCAGTAACTGAGCAGATTGTGAAATACTCAGACCGGCCCATCTGGCACCAACAACAATGCCACGCTCAAAATTGCTTAAATCACCTTTCTTTCCCATTCTGACATTCAGTTTGGAGTTCAGGAGTGTCATGGTCTTACCTTCTTGCTGTTCTCCTTCGTTTGACATGTGCTGGCGGCCATCTTGGTTTCTGGGTTTCTTGTAGCCTCCCACCCTGCGGCTTCTCCTTCCCACTGGGAGGAGCTGGATGCCTAGCTCATATATATAGGAGGTCTGTGGCTTCAGTTCCTTGCTTGGTCCTCCTGTGTTCACATGCTTCTAAGACTGCTGCTGCTTCTGGTTCCTGATCCTGGCCTCGTCTGACTACCCCGCTGGTTCCTGATCCTGGCTTCGTCTGACTACCCTGCTGGTTCCTGATCCAGGCTTCGTCTGACTACCCTTCTGGTTCCTGACCTCTGGCTACGCAAGACCCTGCTTTGGTTTAGCCATCCGTTTGGACTTTTGCTTACAGCTTGATTTTCAATAAAGCCTTCTTATTTCCACTTATCTCTTGTTGTACGTCTGGTTCATGGTTCCATGACATTAGGACCAAGCCATGAATTCTGACGGTACAGGGCCATCCTCGCTACCTACGCTGGTTGCCAGACTTGATCAGCAGGATTACCTGTTGGGTCGGTTCGCTGTGGCGTTGCAAACCCTGCTTGAACGCACGGCTCATTTAGCTTCCGTTGCCGATGGGTCGGTTGTCGCTCCTGGTCCCGCTCCTACTGCCGCTCCGGTTGTTGCGCCAGAGTCTACCCCGACACCTGTTGCTGCGCCTGCGGTGTCTCGGGGTATGACCGGTTCTGCCCCACTTCCACAGCGCTTTGGGGGAGAGCCAACTCAGTGCCGAGGTTTCCTTAACCAGGTGGGCATTTATTTCGAGTTGCTGCCACATGCCTTTCCTACTGAGAGATCAAAGGTGGGCTTCTTGATCTCGCTGCTCTCGGACAAGGCCTTGGCCTGGGCCAGCCCTTTATGGGAGAACAACAATCCGGTGGTTGCCGAGTTTTCCGGTTTTGTTGCTTCTCTTCGGAAGGTATTCGATGTGCCGGCTCGTGCTGCCTCTGCTGCGAAGCTCCTTATGTCCATCAGACAGGGTTCACGATCCGTAGCTGAATACGCCATTGAGTTTCGTACCCTGGCAGCAGAGGTGGGCTGGAATAATGAGGCTCTGGTCGCTGCTTTCTCTCATGGTCTCTCGGATGCCTTGAAGGATGAGGTTGCAGCTAAGGACCTACAAGTGGAGCTCGAGTCTCTTATTTCTTTCCTGATTTTGATTGACACCAGACTCAGGGAGAGACCTTCCTTTAAGGAGAGCCTGCGGAGGTCTTCTAACAGATTGGCGCCTACGTTTGCTGTCCCACCCGTGCCTCCCTCTCCTCCCACGCCTCCTGGGGATGACTTGTCTGGGGGTGAACCCATGCAGCTGGGGTTTGCTCGCCTGTCCGAGGGGGAGAGGGTACTCCGGAGACGCGAGGGCCGATGCATGTACTGTGGTCTCGGTGGGCATTTTCGGTTGGCATGTCCGAACCGTCCGGGAAACGCTCGCACCTGAGATCCTGTCGGGGGCAGATCTTGGGTGGAGTCTCCTCGTCCCCGGTTTCCCGTGTTGACAAACCACTGATCACTGTTGTCCTCTCCTGGGTCGGGGGCTCGGTGACGACCCAGGCGTTGGTGGGCTCTGGTGCTGGTGGTTTGTTCATTGATAGTGTGTTCGCTGCCGCCAATTCCATTCCTCTGCAGCCTCGAGGTTCCCCACTGGCTCTTGAGGCGATAGACGGCAGACCCCTTCTGCCGCCACACGTGACTCATGAGACCCTTCCAGTGGGGATAGCCATTGGTGCCGTTCACAGAGAGTCGGTCTGTCTCCAGGTGATTTCATCTCCACACTACTCGGTGGTCTTGGGGTACCCCTGGCTCCAGAAGCATAATCCGACTTTCGATTGGAGATCGGCCGAGATCCTCTCGTGGTCACCGCAGTGTGGGGCTAGTTGCATCCATGGGCCTGTCAAGTTGCTGTGTACTTCCTCGGACTCTCTGTTGCCTCCTGAATACGAAGAGTACCGGGATGTATTCGATAAGGTGCGCGCGGTTGCCCTACCTCCGCACCGCCCATACGATTGTGCCATAGAGTTACAATCTGGTGCTGTTCCTCCTCGTGGCAAAGTCTATCCACTGTCGGTAGCGGAGAATGAGGCCATGGAGGAGTACGTGAGGGAGGCGCTTTCACGCGGACACATTCGCAAATCCTCGTCCCCGGCAGGGGCTGGATTTTTCTTTGTGAAAAAGAAGGGCGGTGAGTTGAGGCCTTGCATCGATTACAGGGGTCTCAATCGCATCACGATCAAGAACGCTTACCCGATACCCTTGATTTCCGAGCTGTTCGATCGCCTCAAAGGGGCCACGGTCTTTACCAAACTCGACCTGAGGGCGGCATATAACCTGGTAAGGATCAAGGCGGGCGATGAGTGGAAGACCGCGTTTAACACCAGGACCGGTCATTATGAATCCTTGGTTATGCCCTTTGGGTTGTGCAATGCGCCCGCAGTCTTCCAGGAATTCATCAACGATGTTTTCCGTGACCTGTTGCAGCAGTGTGTGGTGGTCTATTTGGATGACATCTTGGTATATTCTGAATCCATGGAGGCCCACATTATGGATGTCAGACGAGTGTTGCAACGGTTACGAGAGAACAGGCTGTTCGGTAAGCTTGAGAAATGCGAATTTCACCGATCCCAGGTAACCTTCTTAGGTTACATCATTTCCGCTGAGGGGTTCTCCATGGATCCTGAGAAGGTTTCGGCTGTCTTACAGTGGCCCCAGCCCAGTGGTCTCCGTGCCCTGCAGCGCTTTTTGGGCTTCGCCAATTATTATCGGAAGTTCATCAGGGACTTTTCTATGCTAGCCAAGCCTCTCACGGATCTGACCAGGAAGGGCAGTAATTTCCAGGTCTGGCCGCTTTTGTACGTCTGGTTCATGGTTCCATGACAAGGAGATTGTCTTGACCAGGACCACAACCCTAAATGCATTGAAGCAACTGCCATGTGATTGGTTGACTAGATAATCGCATTAATGAGAAATAGAACAGGTGTTCCTAATAATTCTTTAGGTGAGTGTATAGTGTTTTATCATTTAATTTTTGTGGAATTTATTCACGGCGTTCATTGTGCATGCATTGCAATTAAGCAAAGTTAGGGATATTTGGCTTGTGGGTGAAATTTCAGGATGAACCTAAAATGCACTCTACAGGGGAACTTAATGTGACATTATCTAAACTTTTGAATGCACATGTCCAAATGTTCAAAGTTTCAGTACTTTTTTCACAACTTGCTGTTCTCTAACAACAGGTGCTTGATCCATGAATCGCCCACTAAATTTCCTGGTTCAATTAGAATTGGTTTTTAAACAGTCCTCCTCGTCATGCTGTTCACATTTTGACATCATGAGACCAAGACGATACCTAACAATTGATCAACAGTACCTCGCCTGTTGGAGATGTTAAGGAGAGTTCTATGCATCAGTCACTGATGCCACCAGACAGGCCTATAAAGATATACAAAGGCAAAGATTAAATAAAGTAACAGGCTCCGAGAGTCGTCAACAAATAGGTGGGCTCCATCGACTAGCACCTAACATGGCACTTGGCCAACGCCCATATGATAAAAAATAGAGGTAATGGTAGCAAGACATCTTATCCTGATGATGTCTTCAATTGACCTAAGCTCTATGTTCCAAAACTAAGGGCTCATTTACAAACAGATATAGGCCACTTTTGTGGCGTATAAGTGGAGCATATTCTGTCACATGTCATGTTGCAGCAGAATCTGAGACTTCTTCCCCACTCATGACAGGTGTAAAAAAGGAGGGGGAGGGAATAGCCAGGTAGGCCCTTCTCATTCCTAATTTTATATGACTGGTTTAGGGATACAAAATGATCTAAATGTAAGACAGCAAGGAAGCTGCCTTACATTCAGAATCTGCAGTGGATACGCCAAAGTTATGTAGAGACTGGTGCCTCTAAATAAGTTCGCCAATCCATCAACAGCACAGGGGCTAATTAAGACTGGTGTCTAAAACACCAGTCTTAATAAATGTGCCACTAAGTGTTTTCTAGTCTCCTCATCCCTCCTAGCCCCACCTAAAGGTCAGTAGTACGTATGTACAGTTACCTCTTACTGCAGAAATGTGGCCAGGTATAGACATCACTAAATAACTTCACGAAGTTAAAGAGGAAGAACCAATTAGAAACCTTGCTTTACATGGAGAAATGGCGTAGAACAATGAGAGAACCATGATTTTCTTATTAAATTTCCCACTGCTTCAGTGTTGCTGCTCTGAAGTCACATAGGCATGTGACTACTGCCGACAATAAATGGCCTTAGTGGCCTAACATACATCTGAGGCCAACCATATCTTGCCCTGTGTGATTTTGCCATGTGATGTTAACAGCAAACGCTGCAATATTTAGTATGATGTAGCATACCTGCTTACAGAAAATTTTACTAGAACCATTTTTACGGCCTCTTTCGAACGAACATTGCTCTATGTAATAAGCACATTTTTGGCTACTAAGGAGTCACAAAATCTTCAATATATAATTGATATCTGCCAGACATCTGCTGGTCTCATACAAGACCTAATATGGGATGACAGTGCAGCAGATTATAGGGAAGGAAGCGTTCCTTCACAACAATCTGCTGCTCGCTGGTGGAAGAGATGACTGAATTTATATGCAGCGATCTCCTTCATAGTATGTGGAGGAGCGATCGCTAATGCCTTCGCCCTTTCCTATACTCATTATTTGCCGACAGCAGATAGCGTTTAGACAGCACTATCTGCTGCCAGCAAATGATGATTTTTGCGCCTGCATAAACGATCGGCAGTACATTTACACAACCAGATAATCGCTAACGAGCTTTCCTATGAACGCTCGTTAGCCATTATGTCTAAGATTCTTGGCCTGTGTAAAGAGCCTTTTACACAGAGATTGCTATCAATCACTGACAACACGTCACCCAGACACAACTGAAGTCAGAAACAGGAGAGATTTAAATGTATGTATTACAAGTTATACAAAACTATATATCAATCTGATCAGCTCCTCCTGCTCTATAAGATGCTGTGTGCAGATTGCATTGCAATTTGTGGTGACAGATTCCATTTAAATCCAAGTCCAGGAGTATAAAGCCAGTAGCTGTACCTGTTTTCAAGACAATTGGTAGATCCTGTAAGAGGCATAACCCCAATACAAATTCTATAGGTCCAAAGATCTTGGTGCAAAATTATTGTGGAAAGCAGAAATGCTCAACCTGTGGCCCTACAGCTGTTGCAAAATTACAACTACCAGCATGCCCTAATAGCTGTAGGCTGTCCAGGCATGCTGGGAACTCTAGTTTTGCAACAGCTGGGGGGCCGCAGGTTGGGCATCCCTTTTGTATAGTAAGCCAACTAATGGGTGTAAAGTTAAATTAGACAGCCTAAACATGCTCCAGATTTATGATCCAGCACAAGCCACTGTAATAAATTTGGTCTACAATAAGTGGCAGGGAGAGTGAAGACTCCAATGATGATTGAGAGGCAGGGAGGGTGAGGACTCAATGGTGATTGAGAAGAAGGAAAGGTGGGGAAGGAAAGCGGTGACAGCTGCAGCAATAAAGAGCAGAGGAGATGTACCTAGCAAAGAACTGCTATATACAGTGGGATGCGAAAGTTTGGGCAACCTTGTTAATCATCGTTATTTTCCTGTATAAATCGTTGGTTGTTACTATAAAAAATGTCAGTTAAATATATCATATAGGAGACACACACAGTGGTATTTAAGAAGTGAAATGAAGTTTATTGGATTTACAGAAAGTGTGCTATAATTGTTTAAACAAAATTAGGCAGGTGCATAAATTTGGGCACCACAAAAAAGAAATGAAATCAATATTTAGTAGACCCTCCTTTTGCAGAAATTACAGCCTTTAAAGGCTTCCTGTAGGTTCCAATGAGAGTCTGGATTCTAGTTGAAGGTATTTTGGACCATTCCTCTTTACAAAACATCTTTAGTTCATTCAGGTTTGATGGTTTCCGAGCATGGACAGTTCTCTTTAAGTCACACCACAGATTTTCAATTATATTCAGGTCTGGGGACTGAGATGGCCATTCCAGAACGTTGTACTTGTTCCTCTGCATAAATGCCTTAGTGGATTTTGAGCAGTGTTTAGGGTCGTTGTCTTGTTGAAAGATCCAGCCCCGGCGCAAATTCAGCTTTGTCACTGATTCCTGGTCATTGGTCTCCAGAATCTGCTGATACTTAGTGGAATCCATGCATCCTCAACTTTGACAAGATTCCCAGTCCCTGCACTGGCCACACAGCCACACAGCATGATGGAACCATCACCATATTTTACTGTAGGTAGCAAGTGTTTTTCTTGGAATGCTGTGTTCTTTTTCCTCCATGCATAACGCCCCTTGTTATGGCCAAATAACTCAATTTTAGTTTCATCAGTCCACAGCACCTTATTCCAAAATTAAGCTGGCTTGTCCAAATGTGCTTTAGCCCACCTCAAGCGGCACTTTTTGTGCTGTGGGCGGAGAAAAGGCTTCCTCTGCATCACTCTCGCATACAGCATCTCCTTGTGTAAAGTGCGCCCAATGGTTGAACGATGTACAGTGACTCCATCTGCAGCAAGATGATGTTGTAGGTCTTTGGTGCTGGTCTGTGGGTTGACTCTGACTGTTCTCACCATTCGTCGCTTCTGTCTATCCGATATTTTTATTGGTCTGCCACTTTGAGCCTTAACTTGAACTGAGCCTGTGGTCTTCCATTTCCTCAATATGTTCCTAACTGTGGAAACAGACAGCTGAAATCTCTGAGACAGCTTTCTGTATCCTTCCCCTAAACCATGATGGTGAACAATCTTTGTCTTCAGGTCATTTGAGAGTTGTTTTGAGACCCCCATGTTGCTACTCTTCAGAGAAAATTAAAAGAGGGGGGAAACATACAAATGACCCCCTTAAATATTCTTTCTCATAATTGGATTCACCTGTGTATGTAGGTCAGGGGTCACTGAGCTTACCAAGCCAATTTGAGTTCCAATAATTAGTTCTAAAGGTTTTGGAATCAATAAAATGACAACAGTGCCCAAATTTATGCACCTGCCTAATTTTGTTTAAACAATTATAGCACACTTTCTGTAAATCCAATAAACTTCATTTCACTTCTCAAATATCCCTGTGTGTGTCTCCTATATGATATATTTAACTGACATTTTTTATCGTAACAACCAATGATTTATACAGGAAAATAACGATGATTAACAAGGTTGCCCAAACTTTCGCATCCCACTGTATATGTATATAGTAAAATGGATATATGATATGAAGAGGTTAGGGGTCTTTTGCATATGGAATCTTCAAGTATATCATTTGGCCTTTCAAATAAGCTTAGCATGTTACAGAAAAATATGATAGAATGGGCAGCGAGAAGCCATTCAATTTATTTGTACAGTACTAGAGCATAATAGATTTCCATTAACATTCTGTGTTTCTATGCTTCACAAATGTTTTCTCTTAATACAATAAAATATAAAATGATTACTAAAAAAATACATTCCTGCCATTATAATATTTCTAATGCCAGGACACTGCATACCACTTATGATTTGTACATGGTTTATGCTACACATCACCGTAGAAACATAATATAATATGTAGGGCAGAAGCCCATTAAGCAATCCTCTGCAATGCATTCCATGTCCTGAGGTAATGGTGATAATGGAGGTTATTGTAGAGAGAATTCACATGGGAAGTCACTTCAGTATTACTCTAAGTGTATCTTAGAATGCTGCTTCTGAGAGAACTAAGGGGATCCTAGCATTCGAAGTCTTTAGTACTTAGTTCCATTGTACAGTATTTAAAGGGCTTCTGTCACCCCCAAAAGTCATTTTTCGTTTTCGAGCTACTTAAAATCCTTATACTGCGATTTTTCACTATATAGTGCTCTTTACCCTTTTTCGTTCAGTAGTTTCTTTAAAAACGGCACTTTTATAATATGTAAATTACCTCTCTACCAGCAAGTAGAGCGGTTACTTGCTGGTAGCAGCCACATCCTGCTTTCAAAAAAACTCCCCCTCCTCCTGTTGCTTGACAGGGCCAACGAGCGCTCTTGTCCCCTGGCTGGCCCTGTCTGCGTATCTAAATCTCGCGCCTGCGCCTTAGCGGTCTTCAGTCGGCGCAGGCGCATTGAGAGGAGGACGGTCACTCGGCCGCTCCTTCCTCAATGCACCTGCGCCGATGACGTCACATCTACACCCGGCGCAGGCGCACTGAGGAAGGAGCGGCCGAGCGGCTGAATTGACTGATTAGTTGAAGCCCAGCAGATAATATCTGGTTACCATGGTCCTCATTTTCTTTCTCTGTTTGAGGGGACACTTCCATAAATGAAAAATATCATAGCATATTAACCCTTGCTTGAGCCATAACTTTTTTATATTTCTGTTCACATTGCTATATGAGGGTTTATTTTTTGCGGGACAAGTTATACTTTCTAATGCTACTATTAATGATGGCATACAATGTAGTGGGAAGAAGTAAAAAAATTCCAAATGGGGTGGAATTGGAAAATAAACACAATTCCTCCACCAGTTTACGGGTTTTGTTCACACTGCATTCCATTTGCAGCAAAACTAACCCATGCCTTTCACTCTCTGGGTCAGTACGATTACAAAGAGACCCCAAATGTATATGTTTTTTTATGTCTAAATAGTGTAAAAATAGATAAAAATTTTGGGGATTTTTTTTTTTTACCATATTCTGACCCCCATAACTTTTTTAAAATTTTATATTTTTTGCGGGACAATCTGTAGATTTTATTTATATAGTTTTGGAGTGTGTGTGACTTTTTGATGATATTTTATTACATTTTTGGGGTAAGAGAAGCAATGAAAAAATAGCAAATTGGCCATTTTGACAATTTTTTCCATTACGCCATTTGCCCTTTTAAAAAAATATTTTAATATTTTAATCGTACGGGCATTTTTGGTTTTGGTGATACCTATGATGTTTATATTTTTTGTTATTTAGGTATTTATATTTTTATTATACGGAAAGGGGGGTGATTTAAGCTTTTTATATTTTTTTAAATTTTCTATATACCGTATTTTTCGCCCTATAAGACTCACCGGCCCATAATACGCACCTAGGTTTTAGAGTAACACAATAAAGTATTTTTCATTACACCTCAGGTCAGACCGCCAATCAGACCCCCTATGTTAATCAGACCTCAGCTGACTGCCCCAATTAGACCCACAATGTTAATAATCAGACCTCCATGCCTCATATCAGTCCTCCATGTCTCGTATCAGTCCCTAGCCATATGTATAATCAGCCCCCAGCCATATGTATAATCAACCCCTAGCTATATGTATAATTAGCCCCAAGCCATATGTATAATCAGCCCCCCAGCCTTATATATCATCAGCCCCCCGCCATATATTTCATCAGCCCTAAGCCTCAGATCACAAAATAAATAAACCACTTGCCTCTCCTGCTCCTGGACGCCGCCACTCCTCTCTTCCAGCACGATCCACTTCCTCCTGCTGTTGGCTGTGCTGTGAACTGGCACGTACAGCGTGAGTTTACAGAGCGCCCTCACACTGTGCACAGCCGACAGCCGAGAACCAGGAAGCAGTGAGTACAGAGCCTTCACCGCTTCCTGGTCCTCCGGTACTAATGAGGGCTTCCATAATAACTTTTTTCAGGCAGATCGTTACTGTGGCCAGAGAGAACCCCACTGTAGTGACTCAATTAAAGCGTCACACATTACACTAAACAATGCAATACTCTTCTATGGGCATCTTTATCTAGGCCCATCAAGAAAACAGTACAGCTGCCATACTGTTATCCCAATTCTACAACTACTATTATAATGGGCATTACACTGCAGATAAAATATTCCCTTCACAGCAGCAGTAAAATTACAATGGATTATCTATCTATGAGTTTTATGTCTCTGTGCTGATTTCTATAGAAGGACATTAGTTCAAATTGAAATTTCAATTGTATAGTAATGCTAAAATGAAATAAAAAAAAAGGTGACAAAACATGTTTTCTATGGATATTGGGGCAGGTTTACTATTGAGATATAAGCCAATTTTTGAACAATTTGCACCAAAAGATGGTGGGCATGCTTTGCATAGCATTTATCATGTGTTTTAGACACTTTTCAGGCTTTTCTATGCCTTGTCTGACAAGGGAACTTTGGCACATTTTTTTGCAGTAAAAAATAGACCCCCTATGTTAATCAGACCTCAGCTGACTGCCCCAATTAGACCCACAATGTTAATAAGACCTCAGATCAGACCTCCATGCCTCATATCAGTCCTCCATGTCTCGTATCAGTCCCCAGCCATATGTATAATCAGCCCCCAGCCATATGTATAATCAACCCCTAGCTATATGTATAATTAGCCCCAAGCCATATGTATAATCAGCCCCCCAGCCATATATATAATCAGCCCCCCAGCCTTATATATCATCAGCCCCCCGCCATATATTTCATCAGCCCTAAGCCTCAGATCACAAAATAAATAAACCACTTGCCTCTCCTGCTCCTGGACGCCGCCACTCCTCTCTTCCAGCACGATCCACTTCCTCCTGCTGTTGGCTGTGCTGTGAACTGGCACGTACAGCGTGAGTTTACAGAGAGCCCTCACACTGTGCACAGCCGACAGCCGAGAACCAGGAAGCGGTGAGTACAGAGCCTTCACCGCTTCCTGGTCCTCCGGTACTAATGAGTAGAGTTGAGCGAACACCTGGATGTTCGGGTTCGAGAAGTTCGGCCGAACATCCCGGAAATGTTCGGGTTCGGGATCCGAACCCGATCCGAACTTCGTCCCGAACCCGAACCCCATTGAAGTCAATGGGGACCCGAACTTTTCGGCACTAAAAAGGCTGTAAAACAGCCCAGGAAAGAGCTAGAGGGCTGCAAAAGGCAGCAACATGTAGGTAAATCCCCTGCAAACAAATGTGGATAGGGAAATGAATTAAAATAAAAATTAAATAAATAAAAATTAACCAAAATCAATTGGAGAGAGGTTCCATAGCAGAGAATCTGGCTTCCCGTCACCCACCACTGGAACAGTCCATTCTCAGATATTTAGGCCCCGGCACCCAGGCAGAGGAGAGAGGTCCCGTAACAGAGAATCTGTCTTCATGTCAGCAGAGAATTAGTCTGCATGTCATAGCAGAGAATGAGGCTTCACGTCAGCCACCACTGCAACAGTCCATTGGCATATATTTAGGCCCAGCACACACACAGGCAGAGGAGAGAGGTCCCGTAACAGAGAATCTGGCTTCATGTCAGCAGAGAATCAGTCTGCATGTCATAGCAGAGAATCAGGCTTCACGTCAGCCACCACTGCAACAGTCCATTGTCATAAATTTAGGCCCAGCACCCAGGCAGAGGAGAGAGGTCCCGTAACAGAGAATCTGGCTTCATGTCAGCAGAGAATCAGTCTTCATATCATAGCAGAGAATCAGGCTTCACGTCACCCACCACTGTAAGAGTCAATTTTCATAAATTTAGGCCCAGAACCCAGGTAGAGGAGAAAGGTCCCGTAACAGACAATCTGGCTTCATGACAGCAGAGAATCAGTCTGCATGTCATAGCAGAGAATCAGGCTTCACGTCAGCCACCACTGCAACAGTCCATTGTCATAAATTTAGGCCCAGCACCCAGGCAGAGGAGAGAGGTCCCGTAACAGACAATCTGGCTTCATGTCAGCAGAGAATTAGTCTGCATGTCATAGCAGAGAATCAGGCTTCATGTCAGCCACCACTGCAACAGTCCATTGGCATATATTTAGGCCTAGCACACAGGCAGAGGAGAGGTTCATTCAACTTTGGGTAGCATCGCAATATAATGGTAAAATGAAAATAAAAATAGGATTGAATGAGGAAGTGCCCTGGAGTCCAATAATATATGGTTATGGGGAGGTAGTTAATGTCTAATCTGGACAAGGGACGGACAGGTCCTGTGGGATCCATGCCTGGTTCATTTTTATGAACGTCAGCTTGTCCACATTGGCTGTAGACAGGCGGCTGCGTTTGTCTGTAATGACGCCCCCTGCCGTGCTGAATACACGTTCAGACAAAACGCTGGCTGCCGGGCAGGCCAGCACCTCCAAGGCATAAAAGGCTAGCTCTGGCCACGTGGACAATTTAGAGACCCAGAAGTTGAATGGGGCCGAACCATCAGTCAGTACGTGGAGGGGTGTGCACACGTACTGTTCCACCATGTTAGTGAAATGTTGCCTCCTGCTAACACGTTGCGTATCAGGTGGTGGTGCAGTTAGCTGTGGCGTGTTGACAAAAGTTTTCCACATCTCTGCCATGCTAACCCTGCCCTCAGAGGAGCTGGCCGTGACACAGCTGCCTTGGCGACCTCTTGCTCCTCCTCTGCCTTGGCCTTGGGCTTCCACTTGTTCCCCTGTGACATTTGGGAATGCTCTCAGTAGCGCGTCTACCAACGTGCGCTTGTACTCGCGCATCTTCCTATCACGCTCCAGTGCAGGAAGTAAGGTGGGCACATTGTCTTTGTAGCGTGGATCCAGCAGGGTGGCAACCCAGTAGTCCGCACAGGTTAAAATGTGGGCAACTCTGCTGTCGTTGCGCAGGCACTGCAGCATGTAGTCGCTCATGTGTGCCAGGCTGCCCAGGGGTAAGGACAAGCTGTCCTCTGTGGGAGGCGTATCGTCATCGTCCTGCCTTTCCCCCCAGCCACGCACCAGTGATGGACCCGAGCTGCGTTGGGTGCCACCCCGCTGTGACCATGCTTCATCCTCATCCTCCTCCACCTCCTCCTCATCCTCGTCCTCCTCGTTCTCCAGTAGTGGGCCCTGGCTGGCCACATTTGTACCTGGCCTCTGCTGTTGCAAAAAACCTCCCTCTGAGTCACTTCGAAGAGACTGGCCTGAAAGTGCTAAAAATGACCCCTCTTCCTCATCCTCCTCCTCCTCCTCCTGGGCCACCTCCTGTTCCATCATCGCCCTAAGTGTTTTCTCAAGGAGACATAGAAGTGGTATTGTAACGCTGATAACGGTGTCATCGCCACTGGCCATGTTGGTGGAGTACTCGAAACAGCGCAACAGGGCACACAGGTCTCGCATGGAGGCCCAGTCATTGGTGGTGAAGTGGTGCTGTTCTGTAGTGCGACTGACCCGTGCGTGCTGCAGCTGAAACTCCACTATGGCCTGCTGCTGCTCGCACAGTCTGTCCAGCATGTGCAAGGTGGAGTTCCACCTGGTGGGCACGTCGCATATGAGGCGGTGAGCGGGAAGGCCGAAGTTACGCTGTAGCGCAGACAGGCGAGCAGCGGCAGGATGTGAACGCCGGAAGCGCGAACAGACGGCCCGCACTTTATGCAGCAGCTCTGACATGTCGGGGTAGTTGTGAATGAACTTCTGCACCACCAAATTCAGCACATGCGCCAAGCAAGGGATGTGCGTCAAATTGGCTAGTCCCAGAGCTGCAACGAGATTTCGCCCATTATCACACACCACCAGGCCGGGCTTGAGGCTCACCGGCAGCAACCACTCGTCGGTCTGTTGTTCAATACCCCGCCACAACTCCTGTGCGGTGTGGGGCCTGTCCCCCAAACATATGAGTTTCAGAATGGCCTGCTGACGTTTACCCCGGGCTGTGCTGAAGTTGGTGGTGAAGGTGTGTGGCTGACTGGATGAGCAGGTGGAAGAAGAGGAGGAGGAAGCCGAGAAGGAGGAGGTGGCAACAGGAGGCAAGGAATGTTGCCCTGCGATCCTTGGCGGCGGCAGGACGTGCGCCAAACAGCTCTCCGCCTGGGGCCCAGCTGCCACTACATTTACCCAGTGTGCAGTTAGGGAGATATAGCGTCCCTGGCCGTGCTTACTGGTCCACGTATCTGTGGTTAGGTGGACCTTGCTACAGATGGCGTTGCGCAGTGCACACTTGATTTTATCGGATACTTGGTTGTGCAGGGAAGGCACGGCTCTCTTGGAGAAGTAGTGCCGGCTGGGAACAACATACTGTGGGACAGCAAGCGACATGAGCTGTTTGAAGCTGTCTGTGTCCACCAGCCTAAATGACAGCATTTCATAGGCCAGTAGTTTAGAAATGCTGGCATTCAGGGCCAGGGATCGAGGGTGGCTAGGTGGGAATTTACGCTTTCTATCAAATGTTTGTGAGATGGAGAGCTGAACGCTGGCGTGTGACATGGTTGAGACGCTTGGTGACGGAGGTGGTGGTGGTGGTGTTGGTGGTACATCCCCTGTTTGCTGGGCGGCAGGTGCCAACGTTCCTCCAGAGGCGGAGGAAGAGGCCGAGGCGGCAGCAGCAGAATAGGCCGAGGCGGCAGCAGCAGAAGAGGTAGCAGGGGGAGCCTGAGTGACTTCCTTGGTTTTAAGGTGTTTACTCCACTGCAGTTCATGCTTTGCATGCAGGTGCCTGGTCATGCAGGTTGTGCTCAGGTTCAGAACGTTAATGCCTCGCTTCAGGCTCTGATGGCACAGCGTGCAAACCACTCGGGTCTTGTCGTCAGCACATTGTTTGAAGAAGTGCCATGCCAGGGAACTCCTTGAAGCTGCCTTTGGGGTGCTCGGTCCCAGATGGCGGCGGTCAGTAGCAGGCGGAGTCTCTTGGCGGCGGGTGTTCTGCTTTTGCCCACTGCTCCCTCTTTTGCTACGCTGTTGGCTCGGTCTCACCACTGCCTCTTCCTCCGAACTGTGAAAGTCAGTGGCACGACCTTCATTCCATGTGGGGTCTAGGACCTCATCGTCCCCTGCATCGTCTTCCACCCAGTCTTGATCCCTGACCTCCTGTTCAGTCTGCACACTGCAGAAAGACGCAGCAGTTGGCACCTGTGTTTCGTCATCATCAGAGACATGCTGAGGTGGTATTCCCATGTCCTCATCATCAGGAAACATAAGTGGTTGTGCGTCAGTGCATTCTATGTCTTTCACCGCTGGGGAAGGGCTAGGTGGATGCCCTTGGGAAACCCTGCCAGCGGAGTCTTCAAACAGCATAAGAGACTGCTGCATAACTTGAGGCTGAGACAGTTTCCCTGGTATGCATGGGGGTGATGTGACAGACTGATGGGGTTGGTTTTCAGGCGCCATCTGTGCGCTTTCTGCAGAAGACTGGGTGGGAGATAATGTGAACGTGCTGGATCCACTGTCGGCCACCCAATTGACTAATGCCTGTACCTGCTCAGGCCTTACCATCCTTAGAACGGCATTGGGCCCCACCATATATCGCTGTAAATTCTGGCGGCTACTGGGACCTGAGGTAGTTGGTACACTAGGACGTGTGGATGTGGCAGAACGGCCACGTCCTCTCCCAGCACCAGAGGGTCCACTAACACCACCACGACCATGTCCACGTCCGCGTCCCTTACTAGATGTTTTTCTCATTGTTATGGTTCACCACAACAACAAATATATTATTTGGCCCAATGTATTGTATTCAAATTCAGCGGGATATAAATTTGAGGCCTAGTATTTAGGCGCTGGGTGACCGGTATGGATTTAGTGACAGAATTAGACTTGGAAATGCACAGAAGCGTGTGTGTGAAGTTATTCTGAATGACCCAATGTGCACCTTGAATATTATATACCCTTTTTGGGATAGATTTCAAATAGCTCTGATATAGCAGGAACCACTAAATTATGAAATTGCTAAATTGGGAATTGTACTTCAACCCAGAACAAAAAATGTGCTTTGACGGGCACTAAATAACTTTCCCAGCTACAACAGGACAGCGGTAACGAGAGATTTAGAGGGATTTAAATTTGAGGCCTAGTATTTAGGCGCTGGGTGACAGGTATGGGTTTAGTGACAGAATTAGACTTGGAAATACACAGTAGCGGGTGTGTGTGAAGTTATTCTGAATGACCCAATGTGCACCTTCAATATTATATACCCTTTTTGGGATAGATTTCAAATAGCTCTGATATAGCAGGAACCACTAAATTATGAAATTGCTAAATTGGGAATTGTATTTCAACCCAGAACAAGAAATGTGCTTGAACGGACACTAAATAACTCGCCCAGCTACAGCACTAGGGACAGATTTAGCTGGATATAAATTTGAGGCCTAGTATTTAGGCGCTGGGTGACCGGTATGGATTTAGTGACAGAATTAGACTGGGATATGGCCAAAAAATAAACAGACTATTGCTGGTTAAATGCACTTGGTGTGACAGCTTCACCCTGATGTAGGCTTTAGCCAAAAAACAACCACACCATTGAGGGTTAAATGCACTTGGTGACAGGCGCAGCTTGCCCCTGATTTTGTATATGGCCAAAAAATGAACAGACTATTGCTGGTTAAATGCACTTGGTGTCACAGCTTCACCCTGATGTAGGCTTTAGCCAAAAAACAACCACACCATTGAGGGTTAAATGCACTTGGTGACAGGCGCAGCTTGCCCCTGATTTTGTATATGGCCAAAAAATGAACAGACTATTGCTGGTTAAATGCACTTGGTGTCACAGCTTCACCCTGATGTAGGCTTTAGCCAAAAAACAACCACACCATTGAGGGTTAAATGCACTTGGTGACAGGCGCAGCTTGCCCCTGATTTTGTATATGGCCAAAAAATGAACAGACTATTGCTGGTTAAATGCACTTGGTGTGACAGCTTCACCCTGATGTAGGCTTTAGCCAAAAAACAACCACACCATTGAGGGTTAAATGCACTTGGTCGCAGCTTGTGCTGGCGCACCACAAGACACAAAATGGCCGCCGATCACCCCAGAAAAATGAGACTGACAAACGGTCTGTGCAGCCTAAAAACAGTGAGCAATTGAGGATCAGCAGCTCAATGATCCACAGCTGCAGATCGATCAGTTAATCAAGTCCTTTGGAGGAGTTAATCTGCCTAATCTCGCCCTACTGTCGCAGCCGCAACCTCTCCCTACGCTAATCAGAGCAGAGTGACGGGCGGCGCTATGTGACTCCAGCTTAAATAGAGGCTGGGTCACATGGTGCTCTGGCCAATCACAGCCATGCCAATAGTAGGCATGGCTGTGATGGCCTCTTGGGGCAAGTAGTATGACGCTTGTTGATTGGCTGCTTTGCAGCCTTTCAAAAAGCGCCAAGAAAGCGTCACAAAAGCGCCAAGAAAGCGACGAACACCGAACCCGAACCCGGACTTTTACGAAAATGTCCGGGTTCGGGTCCGTGTCACGGACACCCCAAAATTCGGTACGAACCCGAACTATACAGTTCGAGTTCGCTCATCCCTACTAATGAGGGCTTCCATAATGGAAGCCCTCATTAGTATTCGCCCCATAAGACGCAGTCGCAGTCTTTGTGATGATTTTGAAGCTCATATATGAGCCTACTAAATCTATTTTTATTTTTTTTTTTGAACAAAATTATGTAGTTTTAAAGGGAGTCTGTCACCAGATTGTGACCTTATAGACCGCTTACATAGCGCTCTAGCATAGCAGTCTATGATTCTAATGGTACCTTTGATGTGTGCTTCTGAAGTTCCCCCAAGGCAAAAACGGACTTTTATTCAAGGGATCGCAAGTGCCCAGGGCGGGGTTCACCTTGTTGGAGCCCAGGCTGTTCTGCCTCTTTTCGCCATATCCCCGCCCAGCCTCTTCCTCTGCCCGCCCCGCTCTTCCTTTGCATCCTCTTTCTCTGCAGCCGAATCCCGCGCCTGCGCTATCCATTGCTTGGCCGGGGCATGCGCACTGCGATGCCCATTGTGGGTGTATCTGGTCCGCCTCCTCGCCGCTGTTTCTCGCCGTTGGCCGGCGCATGCGTAGTAGCTACTGCGATGCCGTGCCCACAATGGGCATCGCAGTGCGCATGCCCCGGTCAAGCAATGGATAGCGCAGGCGCGGGATCCGGCTGCAGAGAAAGAGGATGCAAAGGAAGAGCGGGGCGGGCAGAGGAAGAGGCTGGGCGGGGATATGGCGAGAAGAGGCAGAACAGCCTGGGCTCCAACAAGGTGAACCCCGCCCTGGGCACTTGCGATCCCTTGAATAAAAGTCCGTTTTTGCCTTGGGGGAACTTCAGAAGCACACATCAAAGGTACCATTAGAATCATAGACTGCTATGCTAGAGCGCTATGTAAGCGGTCTATAAGGTCACAATCTGGTGACAGACTCCCTTTAAACTACACTTATTTTTGAGAATTGCTCTTTTCTTATGTTGGCCTGCCATCTGTTGGCCAAAATAAGAATTGCACTTTGAATGTTCTCAGCCTCTTCAGCGAGCCCATTCAAATCAATTACCTGCATCCCCATTGGCCGCAGGGGACGCCGGTAACGCTTCCGTTTTTGAGCATTTAGATGCTGTGATCTCACTTGATCACGGCATCTAAAGCCTTTAATAATGCCGATCGCGGTAATTAGCCGCAGGTCTCTGCTGTTTGAAACAGCAGAGACCTGCCGGCCATGACGCCCGCTGCACGTGCATGTACATGTACAGTGCTGGTAGCGAAAGGGTTAACAACCTAGGACATTAGTTCAAATTGAAATTTCAATTGTATAGTAATGCTAAAATGAAATAAAAAAAAAGGTGACAAAACATGTTTTCTATGGATATTGGGGCAGGTTTACTATTGAGATATGAGCCAATTTTTGTACAATTTGCACCAAAAGATGGTGGGCATGCTTTGCATAGCATTTATCATGTGTTTTAGACACTTTTCTAGCTTTTCTATGCCTTGTCTGACAAGGGAACTTTGGCACATTTTTTTTGCAGTAAAAAATAGTGGGCATGCTTTGTACTGCATTTATCATGTGTTTTAGACACTTTTCTAACCTTTTTATGCCTTGTCTGACAACGGAAGCCAGTTGCTGCCACAAATCCAGTTTGGCTGCCCAGTAGTCCAGCGGATCTTCAAAGACGGGTGGCAGGGTGTACTCCAAGCATGCCACAACCTGCTGGTTTAGGTTCTGCTCTATGTCTAGCTGCTGGTGAGTAGTTTCTTCACTATGCCGGTGAAGAAAGCTTCTCATCAGCGACTCTAGACTCTAGGCTGCTGCTGATGGAGCTGGTACTGCTCCTGCCACCCTCTCCTCCAGCAGCCATGGTAGTGGAACATGAGTGCAGAGGGCCCCCCCCCCAGTCAGACCTGCAAGAGGATGGACGATGGTGCAGATAGGCAGCAGCCAACTAACTACATAAGATGCCTCTATAGTAGTTCAGTTAGTCCTCCCTCTCAGCGGATGTAAAAAAAGCCCCCATTTTGGACCGGTAGCGAGGGTCTAACATGGTGGAGAGCCAGTAGTAATCCCTCTGGTGAATGGTGACAATTCGGCTGTCACTACGGAAGCAAGTGAGCATGCATCAGGCCATTTGCGCAAGTGACTCGGAGGGACTCCCTGCCTCCATCTCCACTGCATACTGCCACGGTGTGCCTGGGTTCTATACCTTGTCTCCTCATTGCCCTGTAGCTTCTCTGGCTGCTCCTGCTCCCCCTCTACTATCACCTGTGTAGAAAAACCACCCATTTTGCTAAACATTGCTTGTGCTCCAATATTCTCCTCCTCCTACTCCAGTTCAGCCCCCACAGGGCTCATGTGGCCGTGAGATGTAGGCGCCACATTTCCAGTCCCCTGACTAGCCAGATTTACCAGCATCTTTTCCAGGATATGAATCAGTGGAATGACGCTGTTCATCCTGTAGTCCAGGTGACTGACAAATAACGTGGCCTCCTCAAAGGTGCACGAGCAAACGGCAGGTGTCATGCATGAGCTGCCACTGGCTAACATCAAAGTTACACAGGGGAGTACCTCTGTCCGCTTTGATCATCAAGAAATCGTCTATGGCCTTTTTCTGTTCGTAAAGTCTGTCCAACATATGGAGGGTGGAATTCCAATGGGTGGAAACATTGCATATCAGCCTATGTTAGGGGTCGCCGTTCTGCCGCTGCAGCTCAAGGAGGCCGTGCTTTGCAGGGGGAAGGAGTGGCTGAAGTATATGCAAAGTTTCCTGGCCATTTTTAGAATGTCTTGCAGATGGATGGAAGACTTCAGGACCGCTTGACAACCAGATTGAACACGTGCATCATGAAGGGTGCATGGCTCAGCCCTCCTTGATGTAGCATCCACACCATGTTCCGATTTTGAGTTGTCTCGGAGAAAGCCAGTATTTGATTTCTTAATGAAGGACACAGAGCAGTTCTCTCCCCTGTGTGACTCCGTTCGTCTAGGCAAACTAGGTGTAGAACAGCGTGAAACCGCCATGCCCTGCACATGTGGTATGCTGGAGGAGCACTGTGAATTGTTCCTGTAGTGGAGGCTGAGGACACGGTGGAGGTTGAGGAGGCAGAGGCGGACATTGTCACAGGACCAACGGCGCGAGAACGTGGAAGTGGCAGCACCTGGCCAAGTTGCTGGTGTGGATGGGCAGGAACCACATTTAGCCAGTGAGCCATAAAGGACATATAGACATATATTGTCCTTGACCATAGTTACAGCTACCGACCAATTTTCCCAAAAAAGGCTGTATCACAAACAAATTTCACCACTGAATGGCTAATTAACGCAATTACTCAGTCCCTACAGAAGTAATCTACATTAACCAAGCAATTTTCCAAAAAAGGCTGTATAACAAAAAAAAATTGCCACTGAATGACAATGTAAATTCACTGCAGAACAGTTAATAACACATACTTATTTTTGCTATTAACCTCTTGGGGACACAGGGCGTACAGGTACGCCCTGATGTCCCGGTACTTAAGGACAAAGCCCTGTCTATTTCCGATCAACGCCACGCGGCGGGCGGTGATCGGAACAAAGTACCTTCTGAAATCATTCAGCAGGCACTCCTGTGACCCCCCCCCCCCCCGTATTGGCGATCGCAGCAAACCTCAGGTCAATGTAGACCTGCGGTTTGCTGCGTTTCCGGGTTATTCAGGTCTCCGTTGACCCGATAACCTGTAATAGGATGGTGATTGGTGGTGTGATAATACACCACCAATCACCATCCTTAGATCCTGGGAGGTGGCAGTGACATCACCTCCCAGGATCGCTGCACGGGCGGACGGGGGTTAAGTTCCCCCAGTTCTGCTCTCCTCCTCCACACTGCATACTGGAGCCATAAAGAGAGGAGCCTTGTGGATCTTTGAGCCCAGTACCCCTCATCTGTGCCCACCAACCCCCATCTGAGTCACCACAGTGCCATTTGGCACTAAAAAGGAACCTAGGGACAGCTTAGATTAGGCAGGGAGACTTACGGAGAGTTTAGGAATAAAATTACATTTTTTTTTTAACCTTACCCTGATCGGGTGTCTGGGGTCCACAGCACACTCAGTTGTGTGACCCTAGACCCTCCAGGGGTGCTGCAGCTGTCCCCCCCACAACATTTTTGGGGTGCTTAAGCTGACTGAGGCCGGCAATTTAATTAAAAAAAATTCTGTTAGGTTTAGGGGTAAGTGTACGTGAACACCCATCCCCCCCCACACACGCACACTAAATAAAGTTTTCCACACACACGCACACACTCACCTATGGCCCGCCAGATCTTCTCGGTTGAGCGCCCAAGGCGGCGGAGCAAGGGGACCGCGATACCAGGGACCCTGTGGCCCACACTAGTGAGAGCAGCTCTGGGCCAACCAGATAAGTCCACCTGAGCCCCCTACCGGTGAACTTGTCTGGTCTAACCCAGAGGATTTTGAGCCCGTGATTTCTGATTTTGTTGGCCAATCAGGAATCCAGATTCCCACAGTGGGCATCACTGAATATGACTATTTTCCTTTTTTTTTAGTGACCACTTTGTCAATCTGATGGTGGAGCAAACGAACTTGTACGCCCAACAGTTCATTGCTCAACACCCGGGCTCATTTTTGGCTAGGTCCGGTGGCTGGACTCCGGTAAGTGCAGCTGAGATGAGGACGTTTTGGGACCTCGTGCTGCATATGGGCCTAGTAAAAAAAAACAGTGTCAGGCTGTACTGGAGTGGGGATGTCCTCTACCAGACCCCACTCTATTGTATGACCATGACACGTTGCCATTTTGAGGCCATTCGGAAATGCCTGCATTATGCAGATAATGCAGTATGTCCCCCCCGAGCTGATCCTGCCTATGACCGCCTGTACAAAATCAGGCCGGTCATAGATCACTGGGCCAAATTTTTGGAGGCCTATGTACCTGGAAGGGAGGTCGCTGTTGATGAGTCTCTCATTGCTTTCAATGGGAGACTCATTTTCCGCCAGTATGTTCCCTCTAAGCGGGCAAGGTATGGCGTGAAGCTGTACAAACTTTGCGAGAGTACCTCAGGGTACACTTACAAGTTTTGTGTGTACGAGGGGCGAGATTCTGTATTCAACCCCCAGAATGTCCCCCCACTCTGGGTGTTAGCAGGAAACTTGTGTTGGACCTTATGCACCCACTGCTAGATAAGGGTTACCACCTGTACGTGGATAACTTTTGTACTAGTATCCCCTTGTTCCTGTCCCTCGTTGCCAAATCCACGTCCGCTTGTGGGACCATGCGGAAAAATCAACGCGGCCTCCCTACTTACCCCCTTCAGGTACCTATCCCTAGGGGTGAGACCCAGGCCCTTACTAATGGAAACCTGTTGCTGGTCAGAAAGAAGGACAAGAGGGATGTCCTTGTACTGTCCACAATTCACGGTAATGGCATCACCCCTGTCCCTGTTCGAGGTATCGTGGCAACGGTCCTCAAGCCCGATTGTATCGTCGACTACAATCAATATATGGGAGAAGTTGATCTTTCTGATCAAGTCCTCAAGCCATATAAAACCATGCGCAAAACCTGAGCATGGTACAAAAAGCTTGGTACAGGTTGCCTTGTACAACTTTTGTGCTGTCCCAGAGCACTGGAAACACAGGGAGATTCCTGCAGTTCTATGAGGCAGTCCTCAAGGACCTGATCTTTTCTGACTGGGAAAGAGAAGGCCGGAGTACCTCGGGAACTGGAGGCACCTGGATCGTCCCTGGCCATCACTTTCCAGGTGTGGTCCCCCATACTGAAAAGAAGGGACGGTTCTAAAAAAATTGCAGCGTGTGTAACAGGAGGGGGATACGGAAGGACACCACTACTCAGTGTGACACGTGCCCCGATCATCCGGGCCTCTGCATTGACTGATGCTTCAGGGAGTACCACACTTCCATGGAGTACTAAATTTATAATCCCCTTCCCCAATTTTAATTCTATTTAGCCACAGACAATCGCCCAGAAAATAATAAATAAATAAAAATATAGCTCTCCGACTTTGGAGACACTAAAACAATAAAAATAAAATATTATTTTGTAAAACAAAAGTAAATAAAAAAGTAGACATATTAGATATTGCCGCATCCATAAGAACCTGAACTATAAAAATACCCCATGACCTAACCCCTCAGAAGAACACAAAAAAAACTGTGTTAAAAAAAGCAATTTTTTTGTCACCTTTCATCACAAAAAGTGTAATAGCAAGTGATCAAAAAGTCATATGCACCCCAAAAAAGTGCCAATAAAACCATCCTCTCATCCCGTAAAAAATTAGCCCCTACATAAGACAATCGGCTAAAAACAAAAAAAAAAATTACTCACTATGGAGGTACTAAAATGTATTTTTTGGTTTAAAAAAGGATATTATAGTGTAAAACATAGATAAATTTAAAAAAGTAGACATATTAGGTATTTACACGTCTGTAAGAATCTGCTGTATAAAAATACCCAATGACAATGACCTAACCCCTCAAATGAACACAGTCCAAAAAATAAAATATAAACGGTGCCAAAACAGCTATTTCTTGGCAAATTTTCCATATGAATCAATTTTTTCAAGTAACAAAGCAAGGGTTAACAGCTGAACAAAACTCAACATTTATTGCCCTTATTCTGCAGTTTACAGAAACACCCCATATGTGGTTGTAAACTGCTATATGACTAAAAGGTAGGGCGCAGAAGGAAAGGAACACCATATGGTTTTTGGAAGGCAGATTTTGCTTGACTGGTTTATTTACACCATGTCCCATTTGAAGCCCCCCTGATGTACCCTAGAGTATAAACTCCATAAAAGTGATCATCTAAGAAACTACACCCCTCAAGGTATTCAAATCTGATTTTACAAATGTTGTTAACCCTTTAGGTGTTCCACAAGAGTTATTGTCAAATGGAGATAACATTTTAAGAATTTAGATTTTTTGTAACCTTGCCTCAAAAAAATGTTATATAGAGCAACCAAAAATTACATGTACCCTAAAAATAGTTCCAACAAAACTGCCACCTTATCCCGTAGTTTCCAAAATGGGGGTCACTTTAATGGAGTTTCTACTCTAGGGGTGCATCAGGGGGGCAACAAATTGGACATGGTGTAAATAAACCAGTCCAGCAAAATCTGCCTTCCAAAAACCACATGGCGCTCCTTTCCTTCTACGCCCTGCCGTGTGCCCGTACAGTAGTTTACAACCACATATGGGGTGTTTCTAAAAACTACAGAATCAGGGCAATTAATATTGAGTTTTGTTTGGCTGTTAACCCTTGCTTTGTTACTTGAAAAAAATTGATTAAAATGGAAAATTTGCCCAAAAATCGAATTTCAGAAATTTTATCTCCATTTGCTATTAACTCTTGTGGAACGCCTAAAGGGTTAACAAAGTTTGTAAAATCAGTTTTGAAGACCTTGAGGGGTGTAGTTTCTTAGATAGGGTCACTTCTATGGGGTTTCTACTCTAGGGGTGCATCAGGGGTGCTTCAAATGTGACATGGTGTAAATAAACCAGTCCAGCACAAAATCTGCTTTCCAAAAACCACATGGCGCTCATTTCCTTCTACGCCCTGCCGTGTGCCCGTACAGTAGTTTACGACCACATATGTGGTGTTTCTAAAAACTATAGAATCAGGGCAATAAATATTGAATTGGCTGTTAACCCTTGATTTTTTACTTGAAAAAAATTGATTAAAAATGAAAATTGAGAAATTTTATCTCCATTTGCTATTAACTCTTGTGGAACGCCTATAGGGTTAACAAAGTTGGTAAAATCAGTTTTGAATACCTTGAAGGGGTGTAGTTTCTAGAATGGGGTCATTTGTAGGTGGTTTCTATTATGTAAGCCTCGCAAAGTGACTTCAGACCTGAACTGGTCTTTAAAAAGTTGGTTTTGGAAAATTTCTGAAAAATCTCAAGATTTGCTTCTAAACTTCTAAGCCTTGTAACGTCCCCAAATAATAAAATTGCATTCCCAAAATGATCCAAACATGAGGTAGACATATGGGGAATGTAAAGTAATAACTATTTTTGGAGGTATTACTATGTATTAGAGAAGTAGAGAAATTGAAACTTATAAATTTGCAAATTTTTCAAAACTTTTGGTAAATTTGGTATTTTTTTTATAAATAAAAATTATTTTTTTTACTCCATATTACCAGTGTCATGAATTACAATATGTGACAAAAAAACTGTCTCAGAATGGCCTGGATAAGAAAAAGCATTTTAAAGTTATTCATACATAAAGTGACACTGGTCAGATTTGCAAAAAATGGCCTGGTCCTCAAGGTGAAAAAGAGCTCTGCCATAAGGGGTTATTACAGTGCAACAATGTCTGTATGACAATGTAAATTCACTGCAGAACGGCTAATATCACTTACTTATTTTTGCTATTAATACAGCGCAACAATGTCTGTTTGACAATGTAAATTTACTGCAGAATGGCTAATAACACGTACTTATTTTTCCCATTAATACACCACAACAATGGCTGTATGACAATGTCGGTTCACTGCAGGCCGGCTAATAAGACGTATTCTTTTTCCAATTATTACACCCCCAAAAAATAAATATAACAATCACAATTCACTGCAGAACGGCTACTTATCTATCCTATTAATACACCCCGTAAATGGCTGTAGTACAATGAAACTTCACCGATGAATGGCAAATAATATTTTTTTTGCCACTAATACACGCCAAAAAGGGCATTAGAACATAACTGCGGCCATGAACGGCAAATAATACTTTTTTTTGCTACTAATACACGCCAAAAAGGGCTTTAATTTTCTCACTTCATCACACAGCGGCTAATAAGCCGTTTTTCTTTTTCCCCACCGATACACTGGCAAAAAAGGTTTTGGAACATATAACTGCGGCCGTGAACGGCAAATAATACTTTTTTTTGCTACTAATACACGCCAAAAAGGGCTTTAATTTTCTCACTTCATCACACAACGGTTAATAAGCCCTTTTTCTTTTTCCCCACTAATACACAGCAAAAAAAGGCTTTAGAACATATAACTGCGCCCCGAACGGCACATACACTAGAGAGCGAGGACGCCGGAAGCAACTTCAGCCGCGTGGTGTGGAAAGCTGGAGAACGGGAGTGCCGGACATTTGGACACACCGGTAAGCGTCATCTCTCCACAGCATTGACCACAAGACGCAACTGAGGTACTGTGAAAGAGATGCTTGACCCCATAAGGTCCGGACCGCAACACATTGTGGATACTGAGATCCAAATAAACGGACCTTGTGATAGCACTGACTATCCGGATGTGCATTACCTTTATTTAAAGGGTCACTGTTACAGATTTGCTGATTACAAAATCAGACAAGCGGAATATTGGGACTGTATTAAGATGATAGGATACTTACCCACCAGGCCATACAGGGAGTGCAGAAATATTAAGCAAGTTGTATTTTTGAGGATTAATTTTAGTATTGAACAACAACCATGTTCTCAATGAACCCAAAAAACTAATTAATATCAAAGCTGAATATTTTTGGAAGTAGTTTTTAGTTTGTTTTTAGTTTTAGCTATTTTAGGGGGATATCTGTGTGTGTAGGTGACTATTACTGTGCATAATTATTAGGCAACTTAACAAAAAACAAATATATACCCATTTCAATTATTTATTTTTACCAGTGAAACCAATATAACATCTCAACATTCACAAATATACATTTCTGACATTCAAAAACAAAACAAAAACAAATCAGTGACCAATATAGCCACCTTTCTTTGCAAGGACACTCAAAAGCCTGCCATCCATGGATTCTGTCAGTGTTTTGATCTGTTCACCATCAACATTGCGTGCAGCAGCAACCACAGCCTCCCAGACACTGTTCAGAGAGGTGTACTGTTTTCCCTCCTTGTAAATCTCACATTTGATGATGGACCACAGGTTCTCAATGGGGTTCAGATCAGGGGAACAAGGAGGCCATGTCATTAGATTTTCTTCTTTTATACCCTTTCTTGCCAGCCACGCTGTGGAGTACTTGGACATGTGTGATGGAGCATTGTCCTGCATGAAAATCATGTTTTTCTTGAAGGATGCAGACTTCTTCCTGTACCACTGCTTGAATAAGGTGTCTTCCAGAAACTGGCAGTAGGACTGGGAGTTGAGCTTGACTCCATCCTCAACCCGAAAAGGCCCCACAAGCTCATCTTTGATGATACCAGCCCAAACCAGTACTCCACCTCCACCTTGCTGGCATCTGAGTTGGACTGGAGCTCTCTGCCCTTTACCAATCCAGCCACGGGCCCATCAAGACTCACTCTCATTTCATCAGTCCATAAAACCTTAGAAAAATCAGTCTTGAGATATTTCTTGGCCCAGTCTTGACGTTTCAGCTTGTGTGTCTTGTTCAGTGGTGGTCGTCTTTCAGCCTTTCTTACCTTGGCCATGTCTCTGAGTATTGCACACCTTGTGCTTTTGGGCAGTCCAGTGATGTTGCAGCTCTGAAATATGGCCAAACTGGTGGCAAGTGGCATCTTGGCAGCTGCACGCTTGACTTTTCTCAGTTCATGGGCAGTTATTTTGCGCCTTGGTTTTTCCACACGCTTCTTGCGACCCTGTTGACTATTTTGAATGAAACGCTTGATTGTTCGATGATCACGCTTCAGAAGCTTTGCAATTTTAAGAGTGCTGCATCCCTCTGCAAGATATCTCACTATTTTTGACTTTTCTGAGCCTGTCAAGTCCTTCTTTTGACCCATTTTGCCAAAGGAAAGGAAGTTGCCTAATAATTATGCACACCTGATATAGGGTTTTGATGTCATTAGACCACACCCCTTCTCATTACAAAGATGCACATCACCTAATATGCTTAATTGGTAGTAGGCTTTCGAGCCTATACAGCTTGGAGTAAGACAACATGCATAAAGAGGATGATGTGGTCAAAATACTCATTTGCCTAATAATTCTGCACTCCCTGTATAATATATAGAAGATCCTTTTTCTGATTATATAAGGTCTATATATCAATGGACTGCTTATTTTATATTTTATAATTTTTAGGGGGATATTTTATGTGACAATATTTGTGGAAATTGTGATGTTTTAATATCATGTTATATAATTCTTGCTATTTCGCGAGTTTATGGTAAATAAATGCTGTTGTTGTGACCCACATAGTGAGTGCCAGTCGCTCATTTACTTATTTTTTTATCTCATTCTGACTGATTGGTTGATCAGTTTCAGACTAGAGCACCTTTACCACACGGAGAACATAAAACTGTGGCCGTTCAAGGCAGATTATACTTATTTTCTTGCCACTAATACACACCAAAAAGGGCTGTAATTTTTTCACTTCACCACACAATGGCTAATAAGCCCTTTTTATTTCCCCCCACTAAAACACGCCAAAAAAAGGCTTTAGAACAAATAACTGCGGCCGTGAACGGAAAATAACGTGTTTTTTTTTGCCACTATTAAACGCCAAAAAGGGCTGTAATTTTCCTACTTCACCACACAATGGCTAAATGGCTAATAAGCCCTTTTTCTTTTTCCCCACCAATACACGCCACAAAAAGGCTTTAGAACAAATAACTGCGGCCGTGAACGGCTGTGTGGTGGTGTCCTCTATGTATTGTGTTATCTGTATCTTTATGTATAATGTCCATTGCTTTGTCATCTCTGTTATCAGTAAACTATTTTTATATATAAGTATCTGTGGGGGTTGTATGTTACTCCTGGGGTATATGAAGGACTGGAAGAGGTGTAATAATACACAGAATAATCGGGTTATATGGGAAACAAGGGCAACAGTCTAGGAATAGAATAGAAGAGACGGAAAATGGAAATAGACATAAAACTCCAATTTTTTCTAGTCCTTTAGTAGAATCCGACTGGTTGGTAAAAGAGGCTTTCTTGGACCCAAGCAGCAGAATACAGGAGTAACACAGATCGCAGGGATAACCATGAGTGACAAAACAGGACATAAAACTTTTCAAGAGTTAAGTAGATACAGTACGTTTAACCCTGTTGTCACGGCCTATGGTGTACGCTGTGACACTGTTGCCACACTTGCGGTTGCCAACGGAAACGTGTTGCTACGATAACATGCGGTGACAGTGTCTCGGCCCTCTGGGTGATTACCGTGACATGGTTGCCATGCATACTGTTGCCGGTGGTTACGTGGTTTTGTATGCTTGTGTGTGCACTTCCCCTTTAAGTTGTAGCCTCCCTCTGTCTGGTGTTGTAAGGGTTAACTCCCTGATTGGGTGTGGTCACTTGTGCTTCTTATACCTGTGGCTTTAGGTCAGGAGGCAGTGGTACTCCAGCGTTGGTGTGTGCTGGAGTTATGCTCTGTCTGGTTGTTCTATCTGTCCAGTGAGGGCCACCCTTGTGGTCATCAATGTCATCCCAGTGTCTCCTTACCTTCCTGTCCCTATGTGTATGGAGTGGGTTATGTTCAGGGTGTTGGTATGTCTAGTTTGGTGTTACATGTCTGGTGGTGTTTGGTATCCAGCTTGTTTACTAGACATTCCCCTGTCTCATGTTTATTGCAGCTATAGGTGTCCTGGGTCCCTGTGTGGTTTGTGGTGTGTGCTGTGTCCTTTTAATGTTGATGTGGACAACAGCACTAGTGCACGGGTTCCAGTCAGTGTGTCTGTGGCAGGTAAGTGTGTTATTGGTGTCGCTTACCTGCCATCTCCATATTTAGAAAAAAAAATTATGATAAATTGCAGAATCAGCGTCAGTGCAAGGGAGTCTCCCCAGAACTGCTGCCAGCCCCTGGAGCAACACACAGGAACCAGGGCGCCAGCCACCAAACAGTCAGGAAAGAACGCACTGATCACTGCGTTTACACTCAGCATGCATCCCCAACCAGCATACACAGACAGTATGACCACAAAGGCTCCTTTCTTGGGGCCATCGGAAGAAGGCACAGCATGTGTTGCCTGCTGTTTTCTGGCGCACATGCTTATCCTCCAGAGGGAGGGTGAAAGGGGAACCCTGTTAACAGTGCGGTTCTCTGTAACAGATGTTGCAGTAGGTGTGAACCGTCACTTGTGTTTGGTCTCCCCTCGTCCATGTCTCAGCCGCTCATATGGTGAGGAGTCAGGAAGAGGATTAGGGACGCGGTAGGAGGTGACCCGCTACCTTATTTGGCCAGGCTGATCCCCTTTTTCCCTTTGATACCGCACGGTAAGGGGTTTCCCCCCACTCCCCTCCGTGACACCTGTATTGCCTAGATCAAAGTAAGAGATACTTGTAGAAAAAGACAGTCAGCTCAGCATAATGCAGTCTCAGTTAGCTGAGAAAGAAAAATATTATGCAGATGTTGATAAAGTTTTTATACAGCTGTATATGGAGATAACTGGCTATAAAGAAAGAGCAGCCTCTCCAGAGGTGATAATTGCTGACCTGAGGACCGAGTTAACAAAGAGGGATGAGACAATTAGCAATATGCAGAAGACCATAACTGAGCTCTCACATCACAAAGATTTGCACTCAAAGCAAATTTGTGTTTTGAGTGCAAACAGGGGGACAGATGAGAGTGAGAGCGCTCCTATGGCTGCCTCCAATCAGACTGATTCCTCTCCAATAGCTGTACATAGTGCTGCTGGTGACACCATTCGTGGATTAGGAGGTGGCATGGGAAATTTACAGACCACTTCCAACTCACAGACGTGTCACAGCAATGCGACAGAATTGCATTCTTTCCATAACATGGAGAGGATGCAATTTCTGCTAAAGATATGTAAACTGATTCCTACATATCATCCAGACGCAGATCCTTTCACTTCCTGTGATATTTTTGAGGGACATTGCCAGAAATTTTCTGTCCCTCCAGAATATCGCATGGAACTTTTGAAGGTATGGTTGCCTACACATCTTTTTCAAAGATATGAGGTCATAGAAAAAATTGCCTCCAGGAATGGCCTATTTCATGATGAGGAAGACAGGCTTTCCATCCTCGTGAAATTGGTAATCGGGCATACGGACGTCAGCCCAGAGGTCCTAAGTAACTTCAGGCCTACCATCCATGATGAGCCCTTGTCGCTTTGTGGAAGGTTTGAAGCTATGTATAGGAAGGTGACAAAGGATCATGGTGTAGAAGCCCCACAAGGCATGATACGTATGATTGTGGAGAAGTTTCCATATCTTGATACCACAATTCGTTTAAATGCAGCTAAGGAGACATCACTTATTGAAGCAGCAATGGTAATAGAGCAGGTCAGGCAGGATTTACTAAAGAGTCACAAATCTATAAAAATCAGGAAGAAGGTAGCATTTTGGCAGCCAGCAAAATATCTGTTGTAACGGGATTAGCTCACGGGACCGCCGTCTCCTGGGATAGACGGGCGCTTTAGGCACATAAAAGACAGTCCAGTCCAAGCAAGTATGGTGCAACTGGCCTCAGCCAGTTTTATTGACTTTTGCAGAAAGATCAATATTAAACAAAACAGTTCAAAACAAATGAAATACCTGGCCGTCTGGCCACTACGACTAAACAGGCAGTAGTCCCTAACTACATGGAACTGAGCCTTATGCCCAGCTCCATCAACAAACACGCAGTTGTTTTACTCACACAGCAGGGTTCTTCCCAGGAGCAGAGAGATCAGCTAGTGAGCTGTTTGCCCTTTTATAGCACACTCAGGTTCCAAGGTGATTAGCCACAGTTACCCTGAATACCTGGAGTGGCTAATTGGAGCAGGGACCCACCCATCTCTCCCTGCTCCAAGCAGCCAGGCCCTTCTAACCAGGTTTTTAACAAAACCCTTGCAAAGAGAAAACCTAGTTTTCCTTGCTGTCAATTCCCTGGCTGCTTTTTAGAACGTATAAGGCAGGAACCTAGGTGAAATGTAGACTCCTTCTACCACTTTTCCCCTGGTCCTGTCACACTGTGTATTCTAGTGCTCTTCAACAAAGAGTGCGCAAAGCAGTAATCAAAGCAAAAGGTGGCTACTTGAGAAGAACCTAGAATATGACATATTCTCAGTTGTTTCACACTTTTTTGTTATGTATATAATTCCACATGTGTTAATTCATAGTTTTGATGCCTTCAGTGTGGATCTACAATTTTCATAGTCATGGAAATAAAGAAAACTCTTTGAATGAGAAGGTGTGTCCAAACTTTTGGTCCGTACTATATATATATATATATATATATATATACATATGTGGGAAATGTGTCATTCTAATACTGCTTGTGATAATGAGATGACTGCTGAAAAGTGTTCTGTACAGACTAAGAAGTGGAACTTTGTATTAAGTTTACTGGTCAGTGTGAAAATGCAGGATTTTATAATATATATATATATATATATATATATATATAAATAAAATATAAAAAAAATATAAAAAAAAAGGCAGCACTCCAAGGATAAAATGAAAAAAACAATGACCTTTTATTCACCCATGTGGGCAGCGGCACGTTTTGGCTCAGCACTAGAGCCTTTCTCAAGCAATCATTGCTTGAGAAAGGCTCTAGTGCTGAGCCGAAACGTTGCGCTGCCCACATGGGTGAATAAAAGGTGATTGTTTTTTCATTTTATCCTTGGAGTGCTGCCTTTTTTTTTTATATTTTGTATACAAGGACTGCTTATCCTTTGGGCTGTGCACCCTTCTACTGATTGAACCCTTTGTGCTTATATATATGCAACTGAATGCCTAAACAGTGAAAAAAAGAAGAATATTGGGTAATTGCCACACATACTGTATAAAGAAATGAATCTTAGTATGGGGGAGCCTAAAGGGACTTTTCTAATATCTTTAGACATTGAACAGTTTTGGAAGGAAACATTTTTCACAATAAAGCAGTGTTAGGATATAAGGTCGTATTTTCAGATCTGGAGGTTATAACTCCATGAGTAATGTAAAAAAATGTGTTGTAGTCTGCAAAAGGAATGATTTTTTTTACAAGGACGGAGGGACAATTTGGCTACTGAACAGTTATAGCTTTATGTATTGTATAGGCATATTGTTACACATTCAGCACATAAAAAATTCTTGTATTACCATTTTTTATTGAATAATGCACTACCATTACTTGTATAATATGCCAACAAGGAAGATGTCTACCCTTTTATATATTTCTTACATTTCATATTCTGGCAGATTTCCCTGACTGTTTCCATGTCATTGTCAGCATTTATGTAGTATAGCAGACTACTTAGATGAAAGTTTGTAAATCACGATAAAAAATATAAAAAAAATATTTTCCACAGAGTCTTATTTATTTTGGGTATTGCACATTTTGGCAGTGTGTATTGTGTTCTGTACAATACTGTGATATCGGTCAGCTCATGATAATATCCTTTATGCTTAAAGACAACATAAATGGCACTTACCTCCTGCTGGAATGCCCAGATCTATTTTTGTCTTCATTAAAAGGACTGTATCGTCAGAAAAGAACCTCTTGTTTAAATCAAGTTTTAAAAATATTTTAAATAATGGTGCATTTATTTTTTACATGTTCCAGGTCACTGTCTATAATAAAAAATACTTCTGAAATTGTGCACTTTCTACTCTTTCCAGTAAGCCTAATGGTTTGACACTTTTTGATGCATGCAAATCATGGGCAGCCCCCTTTGCAATTGCCAACCATGACGTCCCAGATGTGTTTGATGAGAAACAAGTTCAAAGACGCTGCAGGCCATGATAGCATGTTTAGGCCATGCAGGCCGTTTACAGTAGCACAAGCAACATATGTTCTGGTGTTGTTCTTTTAAAAACCAGTTCCTGGGACACTTTGGAGAAATGGTTGTACCACTGGTTCCGTGAACAAATTAATGTAATACCAAGCTGTCAGTGTATCTGAAATGAAGACTAGAGAGGTCTTGCTACCATACATTAAGGCACACCACACCATGATTCTGAGAGTAGGACCAGTGTGACGTCCCATTGTAAAGGTCTCTTCTTGGTATTGCTCATGTTGTCTCCAGACCAATCTCTGGCTATCATTCCATCCAAGACAAAAGTGGTACTTATCGCTGAAGAGGATTGACCTCTTCCAGCCACCATTGCTACCAGTCTTGCTGTGCACTATGATAGCCTTTGAGAGTGGTGGTATAAGGTCAATAGAACACCTGTAGCCAGATGTCTGGCTTATAGTCCAATGTCATGCAAATGCCTTCTGAAGGTTTGTGTTGCCACTGTTTCCACCCTAGGCATGGGATGTGACCTCCAATACCGCTTGCAGTACAGAACAGATCACTATGAACCATTCTTCTAAAGAGATGATCTGTCTGAGCAGAGGTTTGCCTGAGGTTTCTCTTGCTGTCATTCCAGTTTATCACTTTTCTCCCAACCATGGTACATGCAACATTTAACAGTGCTGACATCTTGACCTAGGCATGTATGATAAACCAAAGTCTTTCAGATCAAGGATTCTGACCCTGTCAGTTTGCAAGAATTAGTGATAACTGGAATGTCAACTAGCAGGCATTGCACAATCATCCCACGTGAGTTGGTCCAATTTTTGAGGTTTCATGTGGCTAAAAACCTTACCTTTCAATCTGGCTTTTATGCCTCTCCCACGTGCCACAAATAGGAGCTAAGTGCTTGAGAATTTGATCATTAGCAGAATCTCACCAACGCCTAATACTTCCTTGATCTGCATAACATATTAACCTATTAAAAATAATAAAACATTCACATAACAAATTCTCCATTTCAGTGCTCAGCCCATGTGGCTGCTGTAAAGAATATTTCAGTTAGCAAACAAGATCTGTTACTCAGGCAACATGTCTGCCCCAATAATCATGTACAGAAAATGAAAGGTATGGATGGTTAGTATCATACTTTCCCAAGCTCCTCTTTAGGTTTTCTTTACTATGTACCAACCTGTGCATACGTCTGCCCATGTCTTATCTGTCATCCCTGTGTATAGACGACTACATATTTTACATTTAACCACAGCTGATCACTTGTCTCTGTGTACTGATCACTAAAGACATCTGACCATGAATTATTCCTTGCCTCTGTGTGTTTACCACTACATACAACAGGCAACAGCTGATCACTTCTCCCTGCATACCATTCACTACATAAATGTGACCATGAATGATTTCTTGCCCATGTGTACTGATCACTATGTACATCTGACCACAACTGATCTCTTGTTCCTTTCTTCCTTAATTATTCATGTGATATTTTCTACTGGTAGCTATTCACTACTTCATTTTAATTGTTCGTGCTTTCAGATTGGCATAATATAGGTGCCTTTTTGGCACACCGATTATGGTCACAAGGCCCAGACCTCTCATGGTTCAGCAGACCAGGACTGAAAACAAACTTCCAGGTATAAAACAACTTTCATAAATTAATAGTACAAATAAATATAAGAAACTTTGTAATATATCTTGTTAAATAAAAAACATTTTATCCACTTTTA
Source organism: Bufo gargarizans (assembly GCF_014858855.1). NCBI lineage: Eukaryota > Metazoa > Chordata > Amphibia > Anura > Bufonidae > Bufo > Bufo gargarizans. The sequence goes on along the minus strand of NW_025334174.1, from coordinate 92,776 downwards.
TCAGTCTGCTTCACTCTTAATTGCTTATAACGTTGATGTCTATAGAGAGAGGAGGGGGAGGCTGAGAATGCTGGATGAGAGACACATAAAATGCAGTTTCTTAGCTCTTCTACATTTAGCACTTTTGACTCTACTATATCTAGTAAGGTAAGGCTTTATCGCTGTTCAAAGTGAGGAAGCTGTCAATAGCCCTCTCATCTCTCTTTCTGTCTCCATAGACTTTTGTGTATGAGGTGGAAGACAGAGACTGAAGCTAATAGAAAAAAGAGGCTAAGTGAAGGGAAATAGGAGAAAGCGGTTTGAGGAGAACTGGAGGAAGCATAATTCTTTAATAAGATAAAATATATTACATAGTTTCTTATATGCCCCTGTAGTATTAATTTCTGAAAATGTTTATAACTGGAGGTATACTTTAAGGCCCCTTTACATAGGCTGACAAAGAAGGCCGTTATGGGGAACAAACCGTTCATTTGTAATAATTGCCTGCATGTCACAGGAAGTCACAGCAGAAGTCCCCTCTGCTTCTGGGCAGCAGATCGCTGTTTGGACAGCACAGTCTACTGCCAAAAAACAATGGTTAATGTGTTTGCACCCACAATGCATTCACCCAATGAACAAGTTTGCTTGCTACTCGAGTGATCAGTGATACCTTTATGCAGGGTAGTTATAGGAAATGAGCATTCCTAGGAACACTCTATCCTTGCAATTGCCCCGAACATTGGCTAATATAAAAGTCCTTTAAATTATCATGGATCCTATAGTGAGTTTTTTTTTTGTTTTGTTCAATAAACTGTGGATCAGTATTATAGCCATTACAGACAATGAAATGAACCTTTATTACACCCGTTTGAAAAGGGACACTTTTTTAGTGTGTTTCAATCAAGGATCTCATTGTGAGACTAGTGAAAAATTTACATAACTTTAAATGCACTCCCATTTTTCTAAAATAAATATATTTTATTTTGAGATAAAGCTCTGACGACTTATGTATGACTTCTGTAGAATTTAGTAATGCATTCTCCCTTGAAGATAAATGCAGATAACAATAATTCACACTTCAATCTTTTTTATTTCCGAGGTTTAGCATAAAAACTGAGAAGCAAGCGACTACTTGGAAGATTGATTTTCATATGACAACTTTCTGGTAAACCTCACATTTACTTGAGGTTCTGTGCATCTTTACCAGAAATAATACATGCTTTTAACATGAAAATCAGTTTTGGATCTGAGATCACTTTATTAGGCGATGGATAAGGATGAATTTTCAAGTGTTGCACTGCCATCTTCTGACAGTTTATAAAATCTACAAAAATGCTTGAACTTTATGTCTAACTACATCTTATCTGCATAAAGAACCTGGTATACATGAAACATAAAAGCTCATATTTCCAAAGAGAGGAACAATCACTTGAGCGCTGTTTGATTTTCCAGCTCCTTGTGTGAGCACAGTTAATTCATTACAGCCACAGTATCTATAAATACTGCAACATTTTCACATTGGCCTGACTGCTAGTCTTTGTAGAATGATCACAGCAGCCAGTTTGGAAATTGCTTTATTCAGTCTTGTTTTCCCCAGAACTGTCCTGCAAGAGCAGCAATTTGAAAGATACGAGCTTAGGAAGAGTTTAGCTGATGTGCCGCCTCCAGTGCTAAATTCTCCTACGTTAAATGCAATAATTGTTTTGAGGCATGCTTTTTCATTAATGTCACCTGAATCCCCAGAGACCTAACTTTTATCAATTTGCATACAGTGAGAGTTTTATATTGTGTGAATTAACAAATGCAGAGCATAAATGATGCTGTCTATTAATCCATTTTATTTTAATTGGATATGGTAATTTGAGCACATCTAGCTTAAATTTGGAATAAAATATAAAGGCTTTTAAGCAGAGAATACAATGTAAGTACAAAATCTGAGAAGCGTTAATGCACAAAATGCTTTTACCTGTCACAAAAAGTATTTGTGCCTCTGTGAAGTTGGGGAACTTTTTTAATGACGAAGGTCACCTTTGTCTTGGCATGGTAGAAAACAAAGCATTACAATCTGTAGTTTCCAGGCAGGATGCTTAGCAGGACAGAGGTATATCAAGCAAATCTGGAAACACCACTGCATGAGGACGGACAAGGTTAGGACAAACCAAGAGTCAACGGCAGTAATGGTCAATGGAGTTATGAACAGATTTTAGAGAAAGCTGAATTTAGTGAATGTTAATGCAGCCAACATTGGAATGACTCCCAAGAGAATATTCTTTGGTTTTTAGGTTCTACCACAATATATGGACCAAACCCATATTTGGGGGGACAAGTTCTAACAGCAGACAACCCCACCACGACTGATTTAGCTGTCAGATATGATTTGGCCTGAATAAATTAGACTCCAATCGAAAGGGCCCCAATTGCCATGTAAAGTTATGGATGACACTCTTGGGTCTCCTAGGACTGCGTCCAACCCCTTTCAAGCTCTTTAATGTAAGCATTAGTAATAGTAAAGTGATAGTTATATATATATGGCTATGAGTAAATGGATGGTAGATGGTGGGAACAAACTGTTCAAAACCACACGACTGTAGAATTGGTTATGTTTTTTTTTATTAACCTCCTCCCGTCCGCCCATAGGATATAAACGTCCTATGGGTGGATCTCTATTTCTGAACGGACGTTTCTGTACGTCTGTTCAGAAACTGCAGCTGCACGCAGTGACAGCAGGGCAACCCAGAGAGAAGGCAGGGACAGTGCCCAGGTGTCCTTGCCTTCTAGATCGCTGCATACACAGCTCTCACCGAGCGCTGTGTATGCAGAGCAGGAAGCGCTATGCGCTTCCTGTTCCGGCCCGATCGGAGAGTGCAGGAGCTGTGTGAGGTCTTTCACAGACCTCGATCAGCCCTGCACTGAGGCTGTACAGCGCTGTATTACGCTGTACAGCCTCTCTGGGGGGGGGGGGGGGTGCATTTCTCCTGTAACTGGGGCTACTATGTCAGCCCCAGTTACAGGAGAAATCAACAGTGAAAAGAAAAAGTGAAGTAAATGTCCCCCAGAGGTCTTGTATGACCTTATGGGGGACGAAAAGTGTAAAATAAAAAAATAAAGTGTTGAAAAAATAAAATAAAAAAAAGGTTTCACATGTAAAAAAATAATTCCCCAAGTAAGGAAAAATTTTTTTAAAGAATAGAAAAAATAAAATAGACATATTTGGTATTGCCGCATCCGTAAAAAACAGCTCTATAAAAATATCACATGACCTAATCCCTCGGGTGAACACCGTAAAAAAAAAAAAAAAACTGTGTCAAAACAAGCAATTTTTGTCACCTTACATCACAAAAAGTGCAACACCAAGTGATCAAAAATGCGTATGTCCCACTAAATGGTACTAATAAAACCATCACCTCATCCCGCAAAAAATGAGCCCCTACATAAGAAAATCTCTTAAAAAAATAAAAAATATATAGCTCTCGGAACATGGACACATTAAAACATAATTTTTTTGTTTCAAAAATGCTATTATTGTGTAAAACTTTAATAAATAAGAAAAAGCATACATATTAGGTATCGCCACGTCCGTAACAATCTGCTCTATAAAAATGTCACTTGACTGAACCCCTCAGGTGAACGCTGTAAAAATAAATAAATAGAAACTGTGCTAAAACAACCCATTTTTGGGTCACCTTGCCCCATAAAGTGTTATAATGAATGATCAAAAAATCATATGTACCCAAAAATAGTAGCAATTAAACTGGCACCTTATCCCCTAGTTTCCAAAATGGGATCACTTCTTGGGAGTTTCTACTGTAAGGGTGCATCAGGGGGCTTCAAATGGGACATGGCATCTAAAAACCACGTGGAGTTCCTTTTCTTCTGCGCCCTGCCGTGTGCCCATACAGCAGTTTATGACCACATGTGGGATGTTTCTGTAAACCGCAGAATCTTGGTAATAAATATTGAGTTTTGTTTGGCTGTTAACCATCGATGTGTTAAAGAAAAAATTGGATTAAAATGGAAAATCTGCCAAAAAAGTGAAATTAAAAAATTTGATCTCCATTTTCCTTTAATTCTTATGGAACGCCTAAAGGGTTAACAAAGTTTGTAAAATCGGTTTTAAGTAACTTGAGGGATGTAGTTTCTACAATGGGGTCATTTATGGGGGTAACTACTATGTAAGCCCCACAAAGTGACTTCAGACCTTAAAAAGTGGGTTTTGGCAATTTTCTTAAAAATTTTAAGAATTGCTTCTAAACTTCTAAGCCTTCTAACGTCCTAAAAAAATAAAATGACATTTCCAAAATGATGCCAACATAAAGTAGACATATGGGGTATGTTAAGTAATAAATATTTTATGAGGTATCACTTTCTGTTTTAAAAGCAGAGAAATTGAAATTTAGAAAATTGCGAATTTTTCAAAGGTTTTGGTAAATTTGGGATTTTTTCATAAATAAAGGTGAAATATATTGACTCAAATTTATGAGTATCATGAAGTACAATGTGTCACGAGAAAACAATCTCTGAATGACTTGGATAAGTAAAGGCGTTCCAAAGTTATTACCACATAAAGTGAGATATGTCAGTTTTGCAAAATTAGGCCTGGTCAGGAAGGGGGCAAATGGCCCAGATGGCAAGTGGTTAAAAAAAATGTCTAAAAATTAACCCTTTACCATGGAAATGAGTAGTGTATATTGTGATAGAAAAATTAATCCACCCAGCAATATGTATAATAACAATACATTATTAAGTGTCTTGTATTAACATTCTCCACATGATAAATGCTATTTGCTGAAGTGACACAACCCCTTTAAAGGGCATCTCTCAACAGATTTATACATGTTTGCAATTGTTGCACCCCCGGCACTTGGACAGAGCCAGCCAGGTTACCTTGGTCCCTATTGGCCCTGTCAATCAAAGTGCAAAGAGAAAACTGAGTCTCTAGGAGTAATGCCCCCGTTGCTCCTTTAGGTTCATTTGCATCAAAACTTCATTTTTCTCAATGCAGGCACATATAAACATGGGACCAGCACAAATGCCTTTAGATGCCATGTGCACATGCAACAGGTCAGCCAGTTTCATAGATACAAATCCTACAAATGCTGACAGATGTCCTTTAATAATTACAAACCGGATTCCCAAAAAGTTGGGACACTAAACAAATTGTGAATAAAAACTGAATGCAATGATGTGGAGATGGCAAATGTCAATATTTTATTTGTAATAGAACGTAGATGACAGATCAAACGTTTAATCCGAGTAAATGTATCATTTTAAAGGAAAAATACGTTGATTCAACTTTTCACGGTGTCAACAAATCCCAAAAAAGTTGGGACAAGTAGCAATAAGAGGCTGGAAAAAGTAAATTTGAGCATAACGAAGAGCTGGAAGGCCAATTAACACTAATTAGGTCAATTGGCAACATTATTGGGTATAAAAAGAGCTTCTCAGAGTGGCAGTGTCTCTCAGAAGCCAAGATGGGTAGAGGATCACCAATTCCCACAATGTTGCACAGAAAGATAGTGGAGCAATATAAGAAAGGTGTTACCCAGCAAAAAATTGCAAAGACTTTGCATCTATCATCATCAACTGTGCATAACCAATTCAGAGAATCTGGAACAATCTCTGTTCGTAAGGGTCAAGGCCGTAAAACCATACTGGATGCCCATGATCTCCGGGCCCTTAAACGACACTGCACCACAAACACATCAAACACAGCTGTAGCTCCACAAATGTTATATATCTGCTGGAATGTTCGTGTCAATTAAAATACATAGGTCGGACTACTCAAACAGTCAGAGAGCGCATGAATGACCATAGGTCAAACATAAAAAGAAAGGTACTAACACACAGTGTCTCTAGACACTTTTCAGAGATTCATGATGGGAATCCGCAATCTCTCTCTGTCACCCCACTTGAATGGGTCCCTTCCTCTTTCCAGAACCTGGCGAGGAAGGAGATGTATTGGATCTATCGTATGAACACGCTAACACCTTTTGGCCTCAATGAGAGTCTTGAATACACTAAATATTGATTAATCGTCCGTCCTGCCTGTCCATTTATTTATCCTTATTGTAGTTTTAGAGCTATCCTACTATATATATTTTATATATTTATATTGTTTTTTATAGAATTTTCCTTCTATGTACATATATCCATATGTATGTATATATACATATATATTTAGATGTGGTATTTATGTATATATATATATATTAATATTTTTTTTTTTTTTTTAATGTATATATGTATTTTTCCATATATATTTATATTTTTATTCTATATATCTGTGTTTTTTACATGTGTGTGTGTACATGTATGTGTGTATATATATACATGTATGTGTGTATGTATATATATATATATATATATATATATGTATATCTCATCTTTTTGATTTTTATTAGATTTTTATCTATTTATATATATTTTTAATTCTCATTTTTTTATTATATATATTTTTTTATATATTTTTTATTATTATTTAGTATTAGTTTTTTCCCTATACTAATCTACTAATGTATCCTGTAATTGTGGTATACATAGATATGGATATTCATTGCATTGTACTTTTGAGGTTCTATATTATTTTATTTTATTTTACTATATTTCATTCTATAGCACAATATTTCTAGCCTGTTGGCAGCCCTCTGCACGCTTCTCCATAGTGGAGCGCATTGTTCCTGATGCGTTCCACACACCGTAACCCCTGTTTGGCCTGTGGTGGAACGCATCGTCCCCGATGCGTTCCACATACCGGAACTTCTGTCTGACCCGATCCTTTATAGTAAGACGCACCACCTCTGATGCGTTCCAGGCCTCCGCACTTCCGGTTTACACATCTTTTTATTTTTGATCTTTTTTATGTCTCCCTCATGCCCCTTATTGTTTGGTCCCTCTCATGCACCGGCCCTGTGCTTATACATCTTTTTTACTCTGTCGCCCTCGGCCCCAGCCCTGCTTCTATGACGGACATCTGGAACGCACTTCCGGTGATGCGTTCCACACACCGGAAGTCCCTCCGGCTGAGTCCGTTCTCAGCCATAAGGTTTCTTGCAGCTGTTCATACCGATAAGAAGATCGAGTGAGACTACCCTAGAGGGGCACACTCTGTCTGATAGTTTTGTCGCTTTATATTTTTACTATTTATATTATTTTTACATTGTATATTTACCATGATTGATGTCACTTCCGGTAATGACACCCACCACTGTTTTGGCGCCAAACACGCCTCCTTTTTCACCTGTGATTCTGCTATATATGGCTGTATGTTTCTTTATTTCTTTGTATAAACCTATCACTGACTCTGCTCCTGAGGAAGGGGTCTATGTGTCCCCGAAACGCGTTGAGCCTACCTGATTTATTCTTCAATTAAAGGGATTATACCTGAAGACCCTTGGTGTGGACTGCCATATTTTTCTACCACTCTACTTACGAACCAGGCGAGGGAGGTGGCTGTATTGGGTGTCTTGAGTTTTATCCCTCTACACCCCTCCCTGGTGAAGTGAGTTTCGGCGTTGTTTACCTTCTACCCTACCTTCTTTTATATCAGTTATTCCTCGTGACCCCATAGGGGCTTTTAATTAATTATTTATCTAACAGTGTTTCCTCTGCCGTATTCTGAGACACTCTATACCATAGCATTCACTACATGTTATCAGCGGTTGGCGCCATTTGGTGATTTTTTTCTTCTTTATCTCTCTCCAGTTTCACTATACTGCTTTTCTGCAGATAGTTTATCACCTAGGCTGCCCTGCTTTCTGGACTCTGATCTCTGATACAACAGTATATATACCTTACTATTTAACAATTTTTTGTTCCCCACTCCACTGTGTCCTTTACCTCTGGCGCCCTGTCTGTTCATCCCATACTTCCTATTTTTGGAGTACAGGATTAACCCTCTTCTTTTTTCCCCCTCCTACCTCGATTCTGTTGTTGTAATACAGGCCTTACTCCTTTCTGTAAATCTACCTGTCTGTAAAACAATTATAAATCTAAATAGCTATTATCTTCTCCAAACTGTAAGATAACCTCTCTGACACTAAACTAGAGTGGCTTACATATTTCAGATGGTGTAGTTACATCCTTACTCATAGCACAAAACCCCAAAGGTGAACATGGACCTAAAAACATTATGGGGGTCATTTATTAAACAGAAATATGCCTAAATTAGGGCACCTATACGTAACTGGGGCTAATCCAACACCAGTGCAGGGCTTTATTAAGACGGGTGTCTAAAACATCAGTGTTAATAAATACCCGCCTATGGCTCTAATTTGTCATGCCTTCACTCCAGTCCTTTCCACAGTCTGGCTTCAAATATTACAAAATGGGGCTTTTGCAACTTTTTGGGCTAACTTGTGCAACTTTAAAAAGTAAAAAAAAGTCACAATCTCACTCTAATAGGAGGGAGTAGGAAAACTAGAGTTTTTCTAGACAAAAGGTTTAAGGATGGAAAATGTATCAAACATGTGACATTTGATAAATGTGGTCTAAGGTAGGCCAACACAGACTCAAACTAAAATGTCAATTACCAGTCTGCAGCAATGGATTGGCTATAGACCCTACAGAAAAATTACCCAGTGAGCCAATGCCCAAGGGGCTGACCCAGCACCACTCATGGCTGCCAGCCAGGAACGTAAAAATCTAATGCTCTCAGCATTATTTAATGGGATACCAATAAGCAATAAAACAAAATAAGAATATGGTTGTACAGCACAAATAAAACGCAAGTGTCAAAAATGAATAGCTCCTAAATGGGACAAAGCCAGGCACTCAGCATATGAAAAAATATAATACAAAAATATATATCCAAAAATATATCTTTATTGAAATCGATAAAACAAATAAATAGATGCATAAATTGGCAAAGACAAGCACAACCACATGGAGAGTGCACAAAACACATCGGGTCATCCAGTTATAGCACTGCAAGTAGTGGAAAAGGTGGGATGGAGAAACAAGTATTAAGGCTGATGTCAGCCTGTATTTGTGGGCAGGGCATCAGTACCCTATATATACCTGCCAATCCCTATCCTCCTGTGGTGTGTCTCACTTACGTTGTAGGAGGAGCCACATCTAGCTGCCGGCACGAGCAAGCTTCACGTCTGTTTCTCCAAGTGCGACTCGCTACACAGCGCTACGATCCTAAGAGAGGTCCTTCGCTTCCAAGTAAGTTCCTGGAGCATGGAGCTCCCGCATACTCACGGCTGCGGGCAGTAACACTCCTCCTGCGAAGGTCCTGCGGTTCAAGGTGGAACGCACCCACTTCTGCCCATCCTCCTCAGGCACTTCCAGCCGAGCACCGAGTGTAACATCTCCCACACACGTCCGTCGATCACTCCGGGGCATGCACTTGGGGACTGCACATTCCAGACGCAGCACATTCCTGGGTCCCCCCCCCCCCCCTCCCTGCAAGCGGCCAAGAGCACGCTACACGCCCACGTCGCCCAGACCACTTTAAAACATTCACCCCAGTCAATAAAAAAAATAAATAAAAAAAATCACCCCAGCAGAGATGCATATATAGCAGAGGCGGCACAGGTAGGAAGCAGTGGGCACATTAGTTACCGGCGTTACGCCGGGCAATGGCAGCCCAGCTTCCAGTCTGTGTCAGGGGCAATTTTGTGTTTATATTTAAATATAAAATTAACAGCACATGGGTCAGTTAAAGTTTATTTGGACCATGCAGGCCGAGATTGCTTCACGATATAGAGGCGGGGCTTCACATTGCCAGCAGGTGTCAGGGGTCCAAGATTGCGCGTTGTAGGCTCACTAATTCCAAACGCATGTCCAGCTGGGAGGATTCGACAGCGATGCGCGATTAGTTTCAAACAGACCGCTTTTTATCCGGTCCGTCCGAGTTCAGTCACCACAAATTCCGTATATTTAAATTTTCTGTCGCCTGGATCACCCAAGCCGAATTAAACATTTTTTACATGTCACCTGGATCGTCCAGGCCGAGCTTAATGTGGTGTGTCACCTGAATCGTCCAGGCCGAGTTCAATGTTGTACGTCACCTGGATCATCCAGGCCGAGTTTTATGTAGTATGTCACCTGGATCGTCCAGGCTGAGTTTTATGTAGTATGTCCACTGGATCGTCCAGGCCAGGTTTAATGTTGTATGTCACCTGGATCGTCCAGGCCAAGTTTAATGTTGTAGGTTCTATTCTTGCATATTCCAGTCTGTACATACTTTGTTAGTTCTTATTGTTGGTTTTTCTGTTAGCGTCAATCCAGATCGAGTCATTCGTCAACATCAGGGTCAACATCAGGTCCCTCCGGAGCTGGACCATCCCAAAACTAATTGCCGAGCTGAACAAAAAAGGGATCCGGTATCCAGCATCTGCCAGAAAAGCAGAACTTTATAGACTACTAATGTCAGAGGCCGGGCCCTCAGGGGAACAAACTTCACTTTCGTCAATTCAGCTTTCGTTGGCCCAACTCCAATCCTCTATTAGTGGCTTAGTTAGTTCCGTCTCAGACATCCAGTCCAGAGTTGAGGTCCTGGAAGTTCAGCCGTCAACATCCGGTCAAAGCCAGGCATCAGCACCAACTCTGCCCTCCCCACAGCCTCTCCCAGGTACTCACATACCTACCCCCCAAATTGCCCCATCTCACTTTCTGCCAGACAGTCTCAAAAAGGATATTGTGGCAGGGAGGGATATAAACTTAGCATCCATCCTTATAGCGTCCCAAGATGTTCCAGAAAATCGTGTGATTAATTGTGGGGATGTGTCGATAGTCATGAAAGCAAAAGACGCACGCCTTAATAGGAAGTTGACCATTCCTGAATTTGTGCTAGCTTTCAGCATATACAGGGATGTGGTCTGTTCAGCCCAGCCAGATTGGAGGGAAGCACTGGATAGATACCTATATCGGGGTCACCGACCTGGGTCAGAAATATGGTGAATCGGCTTTTTACGATTACCACCGATCCTTTTCCGCCAAAGCAGCAGCAGCACTCTTTCAATTTCAGTTCGTCACTAATTGGGCGGAGATGGACATGGAACTATTCTGCCGGCACTTTGCGGGTCTCCGGGCCCCCACCTGCTCAAATTGCCAATCCATATTTCACTCCACTGAATGGTGCCCGAACTCCAACCCTGCCATGCTGCAAGGGGCGTGGCCTGGTCCCTCCGGTTCTCAGGGGAATTCTAGTACAGTCGACAAACTAGGCAGGCCCATAGTGTACCTCGGCAAGAGCCAATTATGTAATAATTTCAATCTGGGAAGCTGTGCCTTCAACGCGTGCAGAGCCCTACATATTTGTTCATTATGTTTTAGAGCCCACCCTCGTTCCTCGTGCCCCAGGAAGGCTTCTAAGCAGTTATGACTGACCGACATCAATGTCGAACTGCTGTTGGTTCTCCTAAAAAATCATCCTGACCGAGTTTTCATAGATTTTTTGATCTCTGGCTTCCATGAGGGTTTTCATACAGGGATAATTGCTCTTCCTCAAGCTAATTGGGAGGGTCGCAACCTGCTGTCAGCTAGTCATGACCCAGATACGGTCGAGACACTGATCCAAGCAGAGGTCAATAAAGGTTTTTTGTTGGGCCCCTTCACTGATATCCCTTTTCAGCACTGGCGCATTAACCCAATTGGTATCGTGTCCAAACAGTCGTCAAATAAAAAACGTCTAATATACGACCTGTCTGCTCCACATGCTTCGTCCACTCCAAGCCTGAATTCACTGATTCAATCAGATGAGTACTCGATGAGATATTCTTCTATCGACCAGGCAGTACAATTTATTTTGCTCTCAGGCAAGGGTTCTTGTCTCACGAAGGCAGACATAGCTGACGCTTTTAAGCTGCTGCCTATCCGGCCGCAGCTTTGGGGTTATTACGGCATCAGATGGTCCAATACGTTTTTCTTTGCAAACCGTCTTACTTTTGGCTGCAAAAGAAGTCCCTGGCTTTTTGACCAACTAGCAGAGGCGCTCCACTGGATTTTGGTTCACCACGGTGATTTGCCAATGGTTATCCACTATCTGGACGACTTCCTGATAGTCGACAAGCAGCATCCCCACCCGGCCGGCCTAGCCACGTTGAAGGAAACCTTCAAACAATTACAGGTCCCGATAGCTCAGAATAAGACAGAAGGGCCAGCCACCCCGGTCACCTTCCTAGGTATCATTCTGGATATGGTCCGGATGGAAGCCAGGCTTCCAGCAGAGAAGTTAACCAAGATCCGAGAAGCCATAGCCAAAGCTGTGCTTGTAAATTCCATCACCAAAACGGAACTCCAGTCTCTTTTGGGGATGCTCAATTTTGCGACCAGGGTCATGCCTCAAGGCAAATCATTCATGTCGAGGTTGCTTCAGCTTCTTCCCGAAGCTCAGGATCAGGACAGCACCATTTCTCTAGATAGTCATGCCAGAGCAGATCTGAACATGTGGAAATCTTTTTTAACAAGCTGGAGCGGCATTTCGTTATTCATTCCCCCCCGAACCTCGCTCTCACCCATAGTTTTTTCAGACGCAGCAGGGTCAGCCGGGTTTGCAGCTATTTTCGGTAACCACTGGCTGGCAGATGAGTGGCCCCCAGAGCTGAGCTCAGATACAGAAGCTTAAAAATCATCCCCCCTCATAGAGCTTTATCCAATAGTAGCAGCTGCTCAAGTCTGGGGCGAACAGTGGGCCAACTCCTCCATCCTGTTTGTCACGGATAGCCAGGCATTAGTCGAAATCCTTGACAAACAAAGAGCTAAATCACCCAAAATCATGTCATTGCTGCGCAGACTAGTATGGTTATCCCTTTCTTTCAATTTCCGTTTTTATGGGGAACACATTCAGGGTCAGAAAAATGTAGCAGCATATGCACTGTCTAGATTTAATTTTCCGGTTTTCTTTCAGGAGATGCCCGACGCGGACCCCACGGGAGCCTCAATCCCGGCCTACAACACCCTAGTGATGGATTAGAATCTTTAATTTCAACAGCAAAACACCTTATAAGACAATCATTAGCTTCAAATACATCCAGGAATTATAGAGCTGGGTTGAAAGCGTTTGATAGATTTAGACTTCTTTATCCTCAGGGCGGCCGGGACGAAATATCTTACTTGCTGGCGTTCATAGCCTTCTGTTATTCCCAACAAAAACTCTCATATAATACCATCAAACTATACCTAGCAGGCCTCCAACACCACTTCATGCTCAGTAACCCGGGTCGACCTTCTATTTTGTCCAACCAGGCCATCAAGGCGGCCCTCAGGGGAATACAAAAAAATGCAAAACAGGCTTCCACCCACAGACAGCCGGTGTCCAGCAAGCTGTTCAGGGATTTGTCTTCTGCCCTGGACGGCTATCCTTTTGGGCCCTTGACCAGCACGGTAATACAAGCAGCCATGTTTCTAAGTTTTTACGGCTTCCTCCGGCCAGGAGAGTTCACTGGCAGCTCTCCGGGACACGGCTGTCTCCGCAAAGAACAGCTGTCATGGCATAATAACTATTACGTACTCAGCATTCCGTTGACCAAAACAAACCAGTCAGGGCCACCCACGGAAATAAAATATTTCCCTACCCAGAATAACTGGTGCCAAGTCCGGATCATCAATAAATTATTGTCCCTGTTGCAGACAGCGCCTCCTGACAGTCCTCTCCTGCCCTTCAAGAACAAACCCCTCTCTTGCAGAAATGACATGCATATAAGCTTAAGGCCGCTGGGTGCGAAGATAAAATATAATATTCTAGGCTGTGCGAATAATTGTGAGAATATACTGCCGGCCTCACACTGGATCATCGCGTAAGTAGATAAGCACAGAAGCACTGTGAGGTCGGGAGTAACGCCAAGGACCTTTGAATACTAGTCGGAACTACCTTGTCCAGAAAATAGTATTTGTAGATGAATGCAAAGCTAGCATGTATATAATCTTAAGGCCTCCGGGAACATAAGGAGTATAGCTCATGGAATGTGAATAGGAATGATATTTTGCTGCCGGCTATAAACTAAATCATCGCATATATAGGAAGGTACAGAGGCAGTGTGTAGCCGGGAGCACCATTAGGGACTGCTGAGTACATATAGAAGGAACTAGAAGGAAGGGTGTAAGTAAGGGGGTAGGAAGGAGAGATACAGAAGTAGAAAGTTTTGCCTCATATACTCAGCATATGGAACGGAGAGATGAGAGAAGTTTTCTGTTTGTGTTTCAGGCGACATCTGTAGATATACGTCTTGGGGTGAGAGGTTGATTCCTCTTCTTCTCCTTTTGTCTTTGAGCTTTAGGTGTGCCTCTCAATTCAAAGGGCAGGATCCTAGGAAGCTCTGGTAACAATGTGAGGTCTTGTACTGTATCCCAGTCCTCAATTTCTATGGAAGCAATGTTCAGGATGTCAAATGCAGGTCCCAGGTCTTGGTGAGATTTGATAGAGATATTTCTGCCTTGGAAGGAGAAGGCTAATCCAAATGGAAACTGGCAGCGATTTAAAATCTTGTGGTTTCTGAGCCAATCTGTGAGAGGTCCTCCTTTTCTGGAGGGTCATTGGGGCTAAATCTTGAAAAATGCTTATCGGCACCCCATTGTGTTTCACTCCATTCGGCAATCTTGCTTTATTGAGTATGGCCTCCTTGTCTTGGAAATGGAGCAAGCGGCATACAATATCTCGAGGGGGCTCGTTGCCTTTAGGTTTTGGGCGTAGAGCCCAGTGAGCCCTTTCAATGATAATTGAGGCGGATCTTTCTGGGCCTAAGAGACCTTCACAGATCTCCTTGACTATATTAGCAGAGTCCTGTTGGGCTTCCGTCTCAGGGACCCCTCTAAAACGGAGGTTATTCCTTCTCCCCCGGTTTTCTTGGTCCTCCAGAGCGCTGAATACATCATTAAGGTGCGTTTGGCAGTTTTGTAGGCTTTTAGTTGTGGCCATCTGAAAGTCTAGGATTGCGGCCTGGTTAGATTCAAGGGCTTCTACCCTGCCGCCCACATGCCGAATGTCCTGTCTGAGGGAAGATAGCTCACTCACCAGAGGTTCCATTGCTCTTTGTAAAGCTGAGTCCAGATATTTTCTGGAAATCGGGAGGTGTTTACGATGTCTCCGATCCTCCACGTCACTGCTATCAGCTAGGAGCTCTGATTCGCTCTCCTCAGTTTCTTTGTGGGGATCCGGTGCCATCTTTGCTTCCCTTGCTGCGCATATTGCCACCGCCTTTTTGACAAATTTGTCCATGTCTCCGCAGTTTGTAGTCTGCTTGTGTGATAGGGACGAGTCTCCTGTTCTTTGCTGGCCTATTTTACCCATTTTCTAAGCCAAGTTGCCAAAGTTAGCTGATGTGAAGCCGGGTCTGAGTTGCAGAGCTCAGACACGCACGTCCATTCCTGTCCAGCTCCGCCCCCCCAACAAACCCCTCTCTTCAAACCAATTTACGTCCGATATCCGCTCCCTGGCAGCAGGTCTTGGGTACGACCCAGGAGTCATTTCAGGTCACTCGTTCCGTATCGGGGCAGCATCGTCAGCTTCGAAACACCAAGTCCCCGCTCATGTTATTAGTTCCATGGGGCGCTGGAGATCATCTTGCTTCAACAGATACATTTCGAATCCACACAGGGAAATCACCCAGGCTTTTCAGTCATTGGCGTTATAGGTCATGCGGGTTGGAAGAATATGTGCATCGCAGCAGGCAGACCCTCTAACACATAACACAAGATAAATTCCTGATGGAAATCACCCACTCTTAAATAGATGTAATTTGCCACCTGCAACAGGCATTTTTGGTTAAGAGGTGCAGAATCAATTGCAAAGACAGAAATGCTTTTCTCTAGTGCACTAGTAGTCAACCCATGAATAGAGATGGCCTTGCGGTTCGCCCGGCGGTTGGTTCGCGGCAAACTTTGCCCGTTCACGATTCGCCGAACATGCGAACATATGGAGATATTCGTGTCTGCCATATTCTTTTACATTGTGAAGAACTTTGACCCATGACACATCCATCAGGTGGTACAGGACAGCCAATTGAGATGTTTCAGCCCATGGACATACCTTATAAATAGACCCGATCTGGCCGCCATTTTACATTTAGTCTTTTGTCAGTGTAGGGAAAGGTTGCTGTGTGGAGCAGGGACAGACTGTTAGGAACAAAAATGCTATCAAATAGGTCCACAAAAGTCCTTTTAAGGACTGGTATAGGTGTACTATTGATAGGTGTGCAGTACAGAGGGGTGTAATACACTCATAATATACTTTCTAACATAGAAAGCATATTATAGTGGATTTGTATTGTGCAGCAGTGGTGAGCGGTTCTGCAGCAATACTGCAGCTACACAGAGTGACAAACACAATTAGAAAAAATAATTGTAACTGGTGTGATATACCAGTCGCCCCCCCAAAAAAACTGATAGAAGCGGGGTGTTATATACCAATAATATACTTTCTATATAGTGCATTTGGGTACAGCAGCAATTGATTGCGGTTTTGCTGCATTCTCTCTGCTACACACAGTGAACTGATTGAAGTGGGGTGTAATATACCAATATACTTTCTTTATAGTGCATTTGGGTGCTGTATAGAACATTTGCGCATGCGCGTACGCGAAAATTATATTGCCGATATTTCGCATTGAAAAAAATAATAAATGGAGATTGCAAATTTGAATAATACATCTGGTATGTCACTGTCCATGTTTTGCGACTATTTGTGCACTTCTAGTAATTATTTCTTGGCTGCAAATATGAGCTATTTTGTACGGACAAATAGTCACGAAATGTCCCTTCTTTCCACAACAAAAACAGACTCCCTTCATATGACCAGAGCTCTTACCAGCAGTCCCAGGAGTAGCTCCCCCCAACTGCATAGTCTCCTCACAAGGCGTAACCACAGGTGTCTCTTAACCATAAGTGTCAAAGGAAGCCGCCACCTTATTTGACAGTACGTCCTGAGGGTGAGGACCCTTAGATCTCCCCCTCAGGCGTCTATCCAGATGTACAGCAAGGGACATAGCTGCTTCCAATGACTCAGGTTTTTAATGGAAGGCCAACGCGTCCTGCAGCCTCTCAGATAGACCCTGAAAGAACTGGCTACGGAGAGCAGGATCATTCCACTCCGTATCCTTATCCCATCTCTTAAATTCAGAGAAATAGATTTCCGTGGAGCGTTCTCCCTGCTGTAAACCATGTAACTTGGTATTAGCCTGAGAGATCTGATCCAGGTCATCATAAATAAGACCCAAGGCTCTTAAAAATTAATCTATTAACTGGAGCGAGGGTGATCCGGTCGGCATGGAGAAAAAGTCAAATACTGTGCATCATCCTTAAGCAAAAAATGATCATAGCCACACGTTGACACTCATCCCCAGAAGAGTATGTATGCAGCTTAAAGTACAACTTACACAATTCCCTGAACCAAATGAAATTATCACTACCCCCAGAAAATCTCCACACACTGAACACAGAAGGGAAGAGGAACAGTAACTGGGCCTGGAAACGCAGGAAAAAACAGGTCACCTCTTAACCAACCCTAATCGGGGCCCTAACTATCTATCAATATGAATAGACCCTAAAGGTATAATTATTCATATGCAGGATACCTAGGCCTTTATATCTCTATAAGGCCCTGAAAAAGGTTAGGACCAGAAACAAACCATTTCTCCCCAGATGGACGAATGGAAGTCTCTGTCTCAGGCCCAGATACAAACAACAGGGAATATAAAAAACACAAAAGCGACACTTAATTTATGTAGAGATGGACGAGCGGGAACACCAGAGACAAACTCACACCAGCTCAGCAAAACCCAAATGAAGCTATCTAGCGCATAGTCATAAGGGTGGGGTCAGACTATAAAGGGTAGAAGTGATGACCACTGAGCAACAGCTGAGAAAAAGGAAGTGGTCATTAATAGAGTTGAGCGAACACCTGGATGTTCGGGTTCGAGAAGTTCGGCCGAACATCCCGGAAATGTTCGGGTTCGGGATCCGAACCCGATCCGAACTTCGTCCCGAACCCGAACCCCATTGAAGTCAATGGGGACCCGAACTTTTCGGCACTAAAACGGCTGTAAAACAGCCCAGGAAAGGGCTAGAGGGCTGCAAAAGGCAGCAACATGTAGGTAAATCCCCTGCAAACAAATGTGGATAGGGAAATTAATTAAAATAAAAATTAAATAAATAAAAATTAACCAAAATCAATTGGAGAGAGGTTCCATAGCAGAGAATCTGGCTTCCCGTCACCCACCACTGGAACAGTCCATTCTCAGATATTTAGGCCCCGGCACCCAGGCAGAGGAGAGAGGTCCCGTAACAGACAATCTGGCTTCATGTCAGCAGAGAATCAGTCTTCATGTCATAGCAGAGAATCAGGCTTCACGTCACCCACCACTGTAATAGTCCATTTTCATAAATTTAGGCCCAGCACCCAGGCAGAGGAGAGAGGTCCCGTAACAGACAATCTGGCTTCATGTCAGCAGAGAATCAGTCTTCATATCATAGCAGAGAATCTGGCTTCCCGTTACCCACCACTGGAACAGTCCATTCTCAGATATTTAGGCCCCGGCACCCAGGCAGAGGAGAGAGGTCCCGTAACAGACAATCTGGCTTCATGTCAGCAGAGAATCAGTCTTCATATCATAGCAGAGAATCAGGCTTCACGTCAGCCACCACTGCAACAGTCCATTGTCATAAATTCAGGCCCAGCACCCAGGCAGAGGAGAGAGGTCCCGTAACAGACAATCTGGCTTCATGTCAGCAGAGAATCAGTCTGCATGTCATAGCAGAGAATGAGGCTTCACGTCACCCACCACTGCAACAGTCCATTTTCATAAATTTAGGCCCAGCACCCAGGCAGAGGAGAGAGGTCCCGTAACAGAGGATCTGGCTTCATGTCACCAGAGAATCAGTCTGCATGTCATAGCAGAGAATCAGGCTTCACGTCACCCACCACTGCAACAGTCCATTTTCATAAATTTAGGCCCAGCACCCAGGCAGAGGAGAGAGGTCCCGTAACAGAGGATCTGGCTTCATGTCACCAGAGAATCAGTCTGCATGTCATAGCAGAGAATCAGGCTTCACGTCAGCCACCACTGCAACAATCCATTGGCATATATTTAGGCCTAGCACACAGGCAGAGGAGAGAGGTCCCGTAACAGACAATCTGGCTTCATGTCAGCAGAGAATCAGTCTTCATATCATAGCAGAGAATCAGGCTTCACGTCAGCCACCAATGCAACAGTCCATTGTCAGATATTTAGGCCCAGCACCCAGGCAGAGGAGAGAGGTCCCGTAACAGAGGATCTGGCTTCATGTCAGCAGAGAATCAGTCTTCATGTCATAGCAGAGAATCAGGCTTCACGTCACCCACCACTGTAAGAGTCCATTTTCATAAATTTAGGCCCAGCACCCAGGCAGAGGAGAGAGGTCCCGTAACAGACGATCTGGCTTCATGTCAGCAGAGAATCAGTCTGCATGTCATAGCAGAGAATGAGGCTTCACGTCACCCACCACTGCAACAGTCCATTTTCATAAATTTAGGCCCAGCACCCAGGCAGAGGAGAGAGGTCCCGTAACAGAGGATCTGGCTTCATGTCAGCAGAGAATCAGTCTGCATGTCATAGCAGAGAATCAGGCTTCACGTCAGCCACCACTGCAACAGTCCATTGTCATAAATTCAGGCCCAGCACCCAGGCAGAGGAGAGAGGTCCCGTAACAGACAATCTGGCTTCATGTCACCAGAGAATCAGTCTGCATGTCATAGCAGAGAATGAGGCTTCACGTCAGCCACCACTGCAACAATCCATTGGCATATATTTAGGCCTAGCACACAGGCAGAGGAGAGGTTCATTCAACTTTGGGTAGCCTTGCAATATAATGGTAAAATGAAAATAAAAATAGGATTGAATGAGGAAGTGCCCTGGAGTCCAATAATATATGGTTATGGGGAGGTAGTTAATGTCTAATCTGGACAAGGGACGGACAGGTCCTGTGGGATCCATGCCTGGTTCATTTTTATGAACGTCAGCTTGTCCACATTGGCTGTAGACAGGCGGCTGCGTTTGTCTGTAATGACGCCCCCTGCCGTGCTGAATACACGTTCAGACAAAACGCTGGCTGCCGGGCAGGCCAGCACCTCCAAGGCATAAAAGGCTAGCTCTGGCCACGTGGACAATTTAGAGACCCAGAAGTTGAATGGGGCCGAACCATCAGTCAGTACGTGGAGGGGTGTGCACACGTACTGTTCCACCATGTTAGTGAAATGTTGCCTCCTGCTAACACGTTGCGTATCAGGTGGTGGTGCAGTTAGCTGTGGCGTGTTGACAAAAGTTTTCCACATCTCTGCCATGCTAACCCTGCCCTCAGAGGAGCTGGCCGTGACACAGCTGCCTTGGCGACCTCTTGCTCCTCCTCTGCCTTGGCCTTGGGCTTCCACTTGTTCCCCTGTGACATTTGGGAATGCTCTCAGTAGCGCGTCTACCAACGTGCGCTTGTACTCGCGCATCTTCCTATCACGCTCCAGTGCAGGAAGTAAGGTGGGCACATTGTCTTTGTAGCGTGGATCCAGCAGGGTGGCAACCCAGTAGTCCGCACAGGTTAAAATGTGGGCAACTCTGCTGTCGTTGCGCAGGCACTGCAGCATGTAGTCGCTCATGTGTGCCAGGCTGCCCAGGGGTAAGGACAAGCTGTCCTCTGTGGGAGGCGTATCGTCATCGTCCTGCCTTTCCCCCCAGCCACGCACCAGTGATGGACCCGAGCTGCGTTGGGTGCCACCCCGCTGTGACCATGCTTCATCCTCATCCTCCTCCACCTCCTCCTCATCCTCGTCCTCCTCGTCCTCCAGTAGTGGGCCCTGGCTGGCCACATTTGTACCTGGCCTCTGCTGTTGCCAAAAACCTCCCTCTGAGTCACTTCGAAGAGACTGGCCTGAAAGTGCTAAAAATGACCCCTCTTCCTCCTCCTCCTCCTCCTCCTCCTGGGCCACCTCCTCTTCCATCATCGCCCTAAGTGTTTTCTCAAGGAGACATAGAAGTGGTATTGTAACGCTGATAACGGTGTCATCGCCACTGGCCATGTTGGTGGAGTACTCGAAACAGCGCAACAGGGCACACAGGTCTCGCATGGAGGCCCAGTCATTGGTGGTGAAGTGGTGCTGTTCTGTAGTGCGACTGACCCGTGCGTGCTGCAGCTGAAACTCCACTATGGCCTGCTGCTGCTCGCACAGTCTGTCCAGCATGTGCAAGGTGGAGTTCCACCTGGTGGGCACGTCGCATATGAGGCGGTGAGCGGGAAGGCCGAAGTTACGCTGTAGCGCAGACAGGCGAGCAGCGGCAGGATGTGAACGCCGGAAGCGCGAACAGACGGCCCGCACTTTATGCAGCAGCTCTGACATGTCGGGGTAGTTGTGAATGAACTTCTGCACCACCAAATTCAGCACATGCGCCAAGCAAGGGATGTGCGTCAAATTGGCTAGTCCCAGAGCTGCAACGAGATTTCGCCCATTATCACACACCACCAGGCCGGGCTTGAGGCTCACCGGCAGCAACCACTCGTCGGTCTGTTGTTCAATACCCCGCCACAACTCCTGTGCGGTGTGGGGCCTGTCCCCCAAACATATGAGTTTCAGAATGGCCTGCTGACGTTTACCCCGGGCTGTGCTGAAGTTGGTGGTGAAGGTGTGTGGCTGACTGGATGAGCAGGTGGAAGAAGAGGAGGAGGAAGCCGAGAAGGAGGAGGTGGCAACAGGAGGCAAAGAATGTTGCCCTGCGATCCTTGGCGGCGGAAGGACGTGCGCCAAACAGCTCTCCGCCTGGGGCCCAGCTGCCACTACATTTACCCAGTGTGCAGTTAGGGAGATATAGCGTCCCTGGCCGTGCTTACTGGTCCACGTATCTGTGGTTAGGTGGACCTTGCTACAGATGGCGTTGCGCAGTGCACACTTGATTTTATCGGATACTTGGTTGTGCAGGGAAGGCACGGCTCTCTTGGAGAAGTAGTGCCGGCTGGGAACAACATACTGTGGGACAGCAAGCGACATGAGCTGTTTGAAGCTGTCTGTGTCCACCAGCCTAAATGACAGCATTTCATAGGCCAGTAGTTTAGAAATGCTGGCATTCAGGGCCAGGGATCGAGGGTGGCTAGGTGGGAATTTACGCTTTCTATCAAATGTTTGTGAGATGGAGAGCTGAACGCTGGCGTGTGACATGGTTGAGACGCTTGGTGACGGAGGTGGTGGTGGTGGTGTTGGTGGTACATCCCCTGTTTGCTGGGCGGCAGGTGCCAACGTTCCTCCAGAGGCGGAGGAAGAGGCCGAGGCGGCAGCAGCAGAATAGGCCGAGGCGGCAGCAGCAGAAGAGGTAGCAGGGGGAGCCTGAGTGACTTCCTTGGTTTTAAGGTGTTTACTCCACTGCAGTTCATGCTTTGCATGCAGGTGCCTGGTCATGCAGGTTGTGCTCAGGTTCAGAACGTTAATGCCTCGCTTCAGGCTCTGATGGCACAGCGTGCAAACCACTCGGGTCTTGTCGTCAGCACATTGTTTGAAGAAGTGCCATGCCAGGGAACTCCTTGAAGCTGCCTTTGGGGTGCTCGGTCCCAGATGGCGGCGGTCAGTAGCAGGCGGAGTCTCTTGGCGGCGGGTGTTCTGCTTTTGCCCACTGCTCCCTCTTTTGCTACGCTGTTGGCTCGGTCTCACCACTGCCTCTTCCTCCGAACTGTGAAAGTCAGTGGCACGACCTTCATTCCATGTGGGGTCTAGGACCTCATCGTCCCCTGCATCGTCTTCCACCCAGTCTTGATCCCTGACCTCCTGTTCAGTCTGCACACTGCAGAAAGACGCAGCAGTTGGCACCTGTGTTTCGTCATCATCAGAGACATGCTGAGGTGGTATTCCCATGTCCTCATCATCAGGAAACATAAGTGGTTGTGCGTCAGTGCATTCTATGTCTTTCACCGCTGGGGAAGGGCTAGGTGGATGCCCTTGGGAAACCCTGCCAGCGGAGTCTTCAAACAGCATAAGAGACTGCTGCATAACTTGAGGCTGAGACAGTTTCCCTGGTATGCATGGGGGTGATGTGACAGACTGATGGGGTTGGTTTTCAGGCGCCATCTGTGCGCTTTCTGCAGAAGACTGGGTGGGAGATAATGTGAACGTGCTGGATCCACTGTCGGCCACCCAATTGACTAATGCCTGTACCTGCTCAGGCCTTACCATCCTTAGAACGGCATTGGGCCCCACCATATATCGCTGTAAATTCTGGCGGCTACTGGGACCTGAGGTAGTTGGTACACTAGGACGTGTGGATGTGGCAGAACGGCCACGTCCTCTCCCAGCACCAGAGGGTCCACTAACACCACCACGACCATGTCCACGTCCGCGTCCCTTACTAGATGTTTTTCTCATTGTTATGGTTCACCACAACAACAAATATATTATTTGGCCCAATGTATTGTATTCAAATTCAGCGGGATATAAATTTGAGGCCTAGTATTTAGGCGCTGGGTGACCGGTATGGATTTAGTGACAGAATTAGACTTGGAAATGCACAGAAGCGTGTGTGTGAAGTTATTCTGAATGACCCTATGTGCACCTTCAATATGATCTACCCTTTTAGGGATAGATTTCAAATAGCTCTGATATAGCAGAAACCACTAAATTATGAAATTGCTAAATTGGGAATTGTATTTCAACCCAGAACAAGAAATGTGCTTGAACGGACACTAAATAACTCGCCCAGCTACAGCACTAGGGACAGATTTAGCGGGATATAAATTTGAGGCCTAGTATTTAGGCGCTGGGTGACAGGTATGGGTTTAGTGCCAGAATTAGACTTGGAAATACACAGTAGCGGGTGTGTGTGAAGTTATTCTGAATGACCCAATGTGCACCTTGAATATTATATACCCTTTTAGGGATAGATTTCAAATAGCTCTGATATAGCAGAAACCACTAAATTATGAAATTGCTAAATTGGGAATTGTATTTCAACCCAGAACAAAAAATGTGCTTGAACGGACACTAAATAACTCGCCCAGCTACAGCACTAAGGACAGATTTAGCGGGATATAAATTTGAGGCCTAGTATTTAGGCGCTGGGTGACAGGTATGGGTTTAGTGCCAGAATTAGACTTGGAAATACACAGTAGCGGGTGTGTGTGAAGTTATTCTGAATGACCCAATGTGCACCTTGAATATTATATACCCTTTTAGGGATAGATTTCAAATAGCTCTGATATAGCAGAAACCACTAAATTATGAAATTGCTAAATTGGGAATTGTATTTCAACCCAGAACAAAAAATGTGCTTTGACGGACACTAAATATCTTGCCCAGCAACAACAGTACAGCGGTAACGAGAGATTTAGCAGGATATAAATTTGAGGCCTAGTATTTAGGCGCTGGGTGACAGGTATGGGTTTAGTGACAGAATTAGACTTGGAAATACACAGTAGCGGGTGTGTGTGAAGTTATTCTGAATGACCCTATGTGCACCTTCAATATGATCTACCCTTTTAGGGATAGATTTCAAATAGCTCTGATATAGCAGAAACCACTAAATTATGAAATTGCTAAATTGGGAATTGTATTTCAACCCAGAACAAAAAAAGTGCTTTGACGGACACTAAATAACTTTCCCAGCTACAACAGGACAGCGGTAACGAGAGATTTAGCAGGATATAAATTTGAGGCCTAGTATTTAGGCGCTGGGTGACAGGTATGGGTTTAGTGACAGAATTAGACTTGAAAATACACAGTAGCGGGTGTGTGTGAAGTTATTCTGAATGACCCAATGTGCACCTTGAATATTATATACCCTTTTAGGGATAGATTTCAAATAGCTCTGATATAGCAGAAACCACTAAATTATGAAATTGCTAAATTGGGAATTGTACTTCAACCCAGAACAAAAAATGTGCTTTGACGGACACTAAATAACTTTCCCAGCTACAACAGGACAGCGGTAACGAGAGATTTAGCAGGATATAAATTTGAGGCCTAGTATTTAGGCGCTGGGTGACAGGTATGGGTTTAGTGACAGAATTAGACTTGAAAATACACAGTAGCGGGTGTGTGTGAAGTTATTCTGAATGACCCAATGTGCACCTTGAATATTATATACCCTTTTAGGGATAGATTTCAAATAGCTCTGATATAGCAGAAACCACTAAATTATGAAATTGCTAAATTGGGAATTGTACTTCAACCCAGAACAAAAAATGTGCTTTGACGGACACTAAATAACTTTCCCAGCTACAACAGGACAGCGGTAACGAGAGATTTAGCGGGATATAAATTTGAGGCCTAGTATTTAGGCGCTGGGTGACCGGTATGGATTTAGTGACAGAATTAGACTGGGATATGGCCAAAAAATAACCACACTATTGCTGGTTAAATGCACTTGGTGACGGGCGCAGCTTGCCCCTGATGTAGTATATGGCCAAAAAATGAACAGACTATTGCTGGTTAAATGCACTTGGTGTCACAGCTTGACCAACCACACTACTGAGGGTTAAATGCACTTGGTGACGGGCGCAGCTTGCCCCTGATGTAGTATATGGCCAAAAAATAAACAGACTATTGCTGGTTAAATGCACTTGGTGTGACAGCTTCACCCTGATGTAGGCTTTAGCCAGAAAACAACCACACCATTGAGGGTTAAATGCACTTGGTGACAGGCGCAGCTTGCCCCTGATTTTGTATATGGCCAAAAAATTAACAGACTATTGCTGGTTAAATGCACTTGGTGTGACAGCTTCACCCTGATGTAGGCTTTAGCCAAAAAACAACCACACCATTGAGGGTTAAATGCACTTGGTGACAGGCGCAGCTTGCCCCTGATTTTGTATATGGCCAAAAAATGAACAGACTATTGCTGGTTAAATGCACTTGGTGTGACAGCTTCACCCTGATGTAGGCTTTAGCCAAAAAACAACCACACCATTGAGGGTTAAATGCACTTGGTGACAGGCGCAGCTTGCCCCTGATTTTGTATATGGCCAAAAAATGAACAGACTATTGCTGGTTAAATGCACTTGGTGTGACAGCTTCACCCTGATGTAGGCTTTAGCCAAAAAACAACCACACCATTGAGGGTTAAATGCACTTGGTCGCAGCTTGTGCTGGCGCACCACAAGACACAAAATGGCCGCCGATCACCCCAGAAAAATGTGACTGACAAACGGTCTGGGCAGCCTAAAAACAGTGAGCAATTGAGGATCAGCAGCTCAATGATCCACAGCTGCAGATCGATCAGTTAATCAAGTCCTTTGGAGGAGTTAATCTGCCTAATCTCGCCCTACTGTCGCAGCCGCAACCTCTCCCTACGCTAATCAGAGCAGAGTGACGGGCGGCGCTATGTGACTCCAGCTTAAATAGAGGCTGGGTCACATGGTGCTCTGGCCAATCACAGCCATGCCAATAGTAGGCATGGCTGTGATGGCCTCTTGGGGCAAGTAGTATGACGCTTGTTGATTGGCTGCTTTGCAGCCTTTCAAAAAGCGCCAAGAAAGCGTCACAAAAGCGCCAAGAAAGCGACGAACACCGAACCCGAACTTTTACGAAAATGTCCGGGTTCGGGTCCGTGTCACGGACACCCCAAAATTCGGTACGAACCCGAACTATACAGTTCGAGTTCGCTCATCCCTAGTCATTAACCCTATCAACACTGAACCAAGAGAAATCATGGAGACTGTTAGATTCCTCCATGCTCAGCCAATCTCCTTGATTTCCTGACATCAGTCACCTGAGGGACCGTGATACTATGTGTCTGTTTTTCCAGTGTGTATGGTTGAACAGGAGCTTAATTCAGTTTCTCACTTCAGGTTCAACACTGCAGGGCTTACACACTTCCTCTCCTTGTTCTGTGTGTTACTGTCCAGCTGATGACTAACTAGTCCATCAGCATCCCTATAAATTCTTTCCTGTCTCTTTCACTCTTTGTCTAATGAATACAAGTCCTGCTTTACCTTTCTATATAAGCTATAATCTGCTTACTTGTCAGTATTCTGTCAGTTGTCTTCCTGGTCTTTGACCTCAGCCTGTTCCTGACCACGACATACCCTGATTCTTCTGGTTCTCTGATTTGGTAGTCCTGATCCCCATGGGTCAACAGCCTACCACTCCTAGGTGGTTAGCACAGTGAATCTACATCCAGTAATTGTGACAATATACTGCCAACTAACTCCTCGCCATGGTCTATGCACTTTTTCAAGACCACAGACCCCCACACACTCAATATTACCCTTACATATGTTGCAAAAGTGTTTTGAGGCTGCAGACATATTGTGTAAGGGCTGTTGTACATGAGCGAGTCCATTGCAGGAATCACAATCCGTGTGTGAGCCTGAACTTCCCTTCTCGACTTGCAGGAGCACACAACATTGGTCTGATTTATAATGGTATATACCTCTGATTAACCTTACTTCTACAGGATCATACTGACAGCTTTAAGTCAGTATAATTCTGTATCTGCAAGGTCACATAGGCACATATAATTTTAAATCACGATAAATCACTGCAATCGACTCACTCGTATGCAACAGCCCTAAGCCAGACGTCATTTATTTGCTCCGCGAGATGACTTTTCATTGGCCTAGTTGTACAGCCAACATATTCTAAATGTGCAATATTGACACAGGTGAAGTAAAATGTAGCCAATATAAGTGTTAAGCAAAATACTAGTATTTGGCTGTATTTGTGAGAGGAGAGGCTGATTACACGGCTACTTACTTGCACCTGTGAGGCCAGGCTGGGTGGGTACTAGGCTATTTATAGGCTCCTGTAGGCCTAGGCTGACGACGGGTCAGCTGATTTCACTACCTGTGAGTCAGCGCTAGGATACAGCAGCATGGTGTGGAGGCTCCTTACGGCTGGGCGATGGCAGAATGTCTTAGCAGGGCGCTGGTATTCACGGTAGGATCGGAGTGGTTTGCACGGGACCAACGCTGCGGTCCGCGACATGTAGCGCTCTGAGATGTAGCAGAGTCGGGCGCTAAACGGTTGAATGAGGGTTGTTAGTTGGTTCAAGTCATGCACGCTGTGTTTTATATCAATGGTAAGGAAAAAAAAAAAAAAATGCTGTGGTATTGCATTTGATGGCATGGTGCCTACAGGGCGGCATGCGATGTGCAGTACTCTGGTTCAAAGCAGAGCGGGGTGCTTATGGTCTAGTGAATGCTCGGCTGTCCAGGGGCTTGTTGGGGGTCATTGCATATAGTTGTTGGCCTAGCAGGCGCCTGGTGTAGGTATGGTCGCAGGTTTCCTCTATTTAAAAAAAAAAAAAAAAAAATGTGTGTTTTTAACATGCAGGGGCACATCCGTAGCTAATGCCAAACAGGCAAGGAGTTGGGGTATGTATACCAGGGGTCTGCATGTGGGGATCCATGCAGATCAGTCGAGGCGCCTGCATTTGAGTTCTGATGCTCCTATAGGTAAGAGTGGTTTATCTATAAACTGTATGTTATGGGCACACATGTGTCAGCGGTTCTGTGCTGGGGTACAGGTGCATTATGTTGCCTTATTGTCGTTGCTTCAAGGTTCATGTTCATACACGTTTATGTTTTTATTTTTTGTTTTTATTTTTTGGTGGTGCTGTGGTGACCATCCTGGAAAAAAAAAAAAAAAAAAAAGCCTGCAGCATTATGTGGGGGCGTTACCTTCATAGCTATGTCCATGTGTCTGCATTTACAATTTATACTCTGTTCACCACTAGAGCTGCGTTCATGCGTTGCTGTTGCATAACATTGATACCCTGTTAGCTCAGATTGCATTCACAGCTGCGTTATACAGTGCTCTTCATGCTCACAGCTGGGCCCATACCATGTTTCAGGCACTACTCACATCCAGAGCTGCGTTCACCCACCTGTTCATACATCACTTCGGCTTCCACTTAAGGCCGCATTTTTCTTTTCATTGCTACATCATGGTTACTCAGTATTTTCTCGGGGGCAGTCAGTGCACCGCTCTGATACCGTTCTCCTAATGAACATAGCTGCTTCCTTCAGGTTGCATTTCTTCCCTCGCAGATGCCTGGCCCCGCCATTAGGGTCTCTCGCGCCTGGCAGTTAATAAGTCCTGTCACGACTACAGGCGATTACGAAATCCTGTCACGTCTACAGGTTAATAAGTCCTGTCACGTCTTCAGGCAATTACGAAATCCTGTCACGTCTACAGGTTAATAAGTCCTGTCACGTCTTCAGGCAATTACGAAATCCTGTCACGTCTACAGGTTAATAAGTCCTGTCACGTCTTCAGGCAATTACGAAATCCTGTCACGACTACAGGTTAATGGGTCCTGTCACGACTACAGGCGATTACGTCCCGATCCATTATCAGAGTTAAGCGGCATATGCCATCCTCTAAGTTTTTGGGTCCTATATTAATAATAAGAAATAATTTAAGCAGTGGCCTGGGGATGAAGTATAGGTGAAGTATTTGCTACCAGCAATAGTTGGTGTCCGAGCAGGGCCCTTAGCGAATGGTTGGACTTCATTAAGTCTTCTATCACATTCACCATTGTTATTTCAGTCCACAGCTCCCGGGTTCAGACCTTCTTGCAATATGTTCATATGATCGTCAACATAGGAAATCGTTTCTGACTACCGACCGCTCTTTCAAAACATCAACTTTAGCTACCTCCTAAAACAACGGCACGTGACAAAGAGGTAAGGTATATAGAAGTCGCTGTTATGTACGGTGTATTCCGCACCTTCATCGGGCAGAGTTTTCGGCGTTCAAAGCGGGCATCGTAATGGTATGTATATATTTACTCTAAATACGGTCCATGCTTTTTGGCCCCTTTAGGCTACCCTACAGCAGCAGTTACGGCACAATTCTACTGCTTGTTGAAGATAGGGTTAGATAGGTTAGGGACACCTTTCTGATAGCCGATCCGAACACAAGTGTTAAGCAAAATACTAGTATTTGGCTGTATTTGTGAGAGGAGAGGCTGATTACACGGCTACTTACTTGCACCTGTGAGGCCAGGCTGGGTGGGTACTAGGCTATTTATAGGCTCCTGTAGGCCTAGGCTGACGACGGGTCAGCTGATTTCACCCACCCACCCACGCCATCTTACAGTCACTTCATATAGGGGTGGCCCCCTTTAGGCTACCCTACAGCAGCAGTTACGGCACAATTCTACTGCTTGTTGAAGATAGGGTTAGATAGGTTAGGGACACCTTTCTGATAGCCGATCCGAACACAAATGATTACTAAATATTGTAAGTAAACCTACAATTTTTTTTTATACATTTAACTATGGCATTTGATGCAAATCAATTCACATTTTACAGCATGTTCAATATTTTTAAAAATATATTTATTTAACATTAACTTTATGCAGTTATTAAACTACACTTGTATATAAAATAAAGTTAAAGAAGAAGAAATGTATTATCTTATAATTTCATAAATTAATTTACCCTATAGTATGTTAAATTTAGAGTGAACAGTCCATGCACTGGTGATTTCCTTGCATGAAACATGTATAATGCTGAATGATAAGTAATTGAACTAAAGTATTTCCCAGAATCTAATAATATCGTATGAACTGGAGAGCAGCATTACAAACCATTTCCTAATTAAATATAGTATTGCACAGACACCATCTTGTGCATCCCCTAGGCTATCATTTTTCTTTTTCAATTACAGATATGTGTGGTATCGCTGACCTAATACAGGAAAAGAATGTCTTTACATTTTAGATTTCCTATTCTTTAACTTACTGACTGGGGAAATATTTCAGTAATATAGTCATTGACACTTGCTGCCGGTAAGTTATTGTCATATTTCACTTTAGGTAGTCTGTTACTACCATGAATCTTATCCTTTCTTATTTTATTTGTTCAAGAAACAACACTGATTGGCCTTAATTCAGAAAACTTAACAATAGGGGGTTCCTGAACAGGACATTGCTTTCTTTTTCCACTAAGTATATGTAATTTATGTCATAGAGCTGAATGCTAATTGTGGAGTCAATACTGTGAGCCTATACTTTTGTCTCATCACTACTCATGACTACCAGCAAACCCCATATAAATCTAATCAACAATTATGCGTACCACTAATTGGCTGATTTCAGAAGCCATTTATTTACAAATTATATGCTATAGTTGACTTGCACACTATAAAAGATGACCTTTCTACCATTGTAGCTTACAGAAAGTTGCACATAAAAGGTGGAAAGTGAATTTTGGGGTTGTACAGCATGAGCAAAATATGGCTGCTTTCCAAAAACACCACCACACCTGTCCAAAAATTCTAGCTAGTATTCCAGCTCAGTACCATGGAAGGGAATTGGATGAAGCTGAAATAACACAGAATATGAGAAAGTGTGGAATTGTTTTTGGAATAAACAAGGCATGATTTTCTACTTTTTTTTCTGGGTTTTCATTATTTCTCAGTTTTTTCTCTTTTTTTTTCTTGTTGTTGTTGGTGGTGGTGGTCCCTTTCCTCATGTGTGTGTGGTTTATGATCACAAACTTATCAGTTAGACACACCTTACTATCTTGGAGTTTTCCAATCATTGTCGGCTAGGCGTGAATATATGCCAATGGACTGTTGCACTGGTGGCTGACGTGAAGCCTGATTCTCTGCTATGATATGAAGACTGATTCTCTGCTGACATGAAGCCAGATTGTCTGTTACGGGACCTCTCTCCTCTGCCTGGGTGCTGGGCCTAAATTTATGAAAATGGACTCTTACAGTGGTGGGTGACGTGAAGCCTGATTCTCTGCTATGATATGAAGACTGATTCTCTGCTGACATGAAGCCAGATTGTCTGTTACGGGACCTCTCTCCTCTGCCTGGGTGCTTGGCCTAAATTTATGACAATGAACTGTTGCAGTGGTGGCTGACGTGAAGCCTGATTCTCTGCTATGACATGCAGAATGAGTCTCTGCTGACATGAAGACAGATTCTCTGTTATGGGACCTCTCTCCTCTGCCTGGGTGCTGGGCCTAAATATATGCCAATGGACTGTTGCACTGGTGGCTGACGTGAAGCCTGATTGTCTGTTACGGGACCTCTCTCCTCTGCCTGGGTGCTGGGCCTAAATATCTGACAATGGACTGTTGCATTGGTGGCTGATGTGAAGCCTGATTCTCTGCTATGATATGAAGACTGATTCTCTGCTGACATGAAGCCAGATTGTCTGTTACGGGACCTCTCTCCTCTGCCTGGGTGCTGGGCCTAAATATCTGACAATGGACTGTTGCATTGGTGGCTGACGTGAAGCCTGATTCTCTGCTATAATATGAAGACTGATTCTCTGCTGACATGAAGCCAGATTGTCTGTTACGGGACCTCTCTCCTCTGCCTGGGTGCTTGGCCTAAATTTATGAAAATGGACTGTTGCAGTGGTGGCTGACGTGAAGCCTGATTCTCTGCTATGATATGAAGACTGATTCTCTGCTGACATGAAGCCAGATTGTCTGTTACGGGACCTCTCTCCTCTGCCTGGGTGCTTGGCCTAAATTTATGACAATGGACTGTTGCAGTGGTGGCTGACGTGAAGCCTGATTCTCTGCTATGACATGCAGACTGATTCTCTGCTGACATGAAGAAAGATTCTCTGTTACAGGACCTCTCTCCTCTGCCTGGGTGCCGGGGCCTAAATATCTGAGAATGGACTGTTCCAGTGGTGGGTGACGTGAAGCCAGATTCTCTGCTATGGGACCTCTCTCCAATTGATTTTGGTTAATTTTTATTTATTAAATTTTTATTTTAATTCATTTCCCTATCCACATTTGTTTGCAGGGGATTTACCTACATGTTGCTGCCTTTTGCAGCCCTCTAGCCCTTTCCTGGGCTGTTTTACAGCCTTTTTAGTACCGAAAAGTTCGGGTCCCCATTGACTTCAATGGGGTTCGGGTTCGGATCGGGTTCGGATCCCGAACCCGAACATTTCCGGGAAGTTCGGCCGAACTTCTCGAACCCGAACATCCAGGTGTTCGCTCAACTCTAGTCTTCAGATCATAGCAGGTTTTGGCTATTACTGCTGCTTTCTCTATCTGCTTTCTCTATATTCTTTTGAGCAAATGCAAAAGCATGCTGAAGGTGCTTGCGTAGATTCTCCATATATTGATGAGCTGTTAAAGCATTCATCAAATTGTGGTCTGTTGTTCGGTAGAGTAAATGCTGGGGTAACACCACCTTCCTGCCTGTGATCATTTTGAAGGGAGAGAGTTTGGTTGCCGCGATTAGGGTGGCTCTAATGGCCATGAGAACCAAAGGCAACTTTAAATCCCAGTCTTTACCGGATTCATTGACAAATTTCTTTAGAATGTTGACAATGGTTTGTTTGTAGCATTCTACTCCACCACTAGAGGCTGGCCGATAAGCTATATGTAGCTTTTTCTTTACCGCCAGTATCTCCCACATTTTCATCATCACCTCACTAGTGGAGTGAAGACCAAACCTGAAAAAGACGTGGTTAATAAGTAGAGACTAGAGTTAAGCGGACACCTGGATGTTCGGGTTCGATGGGTTCAGCCGAACTTCACAAAAAAATTTGAGTTCGAGACCCGAACTTGACCCGAAATTGACCCCGAACCCAAACCCCATTGAAGTCAATTGGGACCCAAACTTTTGAGCACTAAAATGGCTGTAAAATGTAATGAAAAGGGCTAAAGGGATGCAATTGGCATCAAAATGTGGTTAAAAGCATGGCCAGTGCTCTGCAAACAAATGTGGATATGGAAATGACTTTAAATAACAAAATACGTAAAAATAAAAAAAATACTCTTGATCTAGGAGGACGAGGTCCATATGGAGTAGGAGGTTGAGGAAGCGGTGGATGTGGCGGTGGAGGAAGAGGTAGCCTACACTGCTTTTTGGTTTTAAATTAATTTTTATTTTTTTAAATTAGGGTACACCCCAAAACATTGGGAAATATAACCTGTGATAACACCCTGCAGTTGTGTTAAACACACATTCAGATAATACACTGGCTGCAGGGCAGGCCAGCACCTCCAAGGGGTAAAGGGCAAGCTCAGGCCATGTGCCCAATTTGGAAACCCAGAAGTTGAAGGGGGCAGACCCGTCATTCAGTTTGTGTATTCATGTGCACACATACTGCTCCACCAATTGCTAAGACGTTCCATATCAGCTGGTGGTGCTGGTTTTTGTGGCGTGTTGACAAAGCTTTTCAACATTTCGGCCATGCTAACCCTGCCTTCTGAGGTGCTGGCGGTGCCCCAGATGCATTGGCGACCTCTTCCTCTGCCTTCGCCTTGTGTTTCTACTGTGCCCCCACTGTTAGCTGGGAATGCCACCAGCAGCGCGTCTACCAGCGTGCGCTTGTACTCGCGTATCTTACGATCACGCTCCAGTGACGAAATTAAGGACGGTACGTTGTCCTTGTAACGGGGATCCAGTGGCCACCCAGTAATCAGCACAAGTTAGAATGTAAGCAACTCGGGGGTTGTTGCGGAGACACTGCAGCATGTAATCGCTCATGTGTGCCACGAAAAGCTGTCCTCTGTGGAAGGTGTATCGTCTGTGTCCTCTGTATCCCCCCAGTCACGCACCAGTGATGGCCATGAGCTGGTCTGGGTGCCACCCTGCTGTAAACATGGTTCTTCCTCCTCCATCCTCCACCTCGTCATCTTCCAGAACTGTGCCCTGGCTGGACAATTGTGGCGTTTGTGGGTGCAGGAACCCACCCTCGGAGACACTTGTGAATGACTGGCCATAAACCCTATGAAATGATCCCTCTTCCTTTTCCTCCTCCTCCTCCTGTGCCACATCCTCTTCCATCATCGCCAGCAGCATTTTTTTAAAGGAGGCATAGAATTGGGATAGTTACGATGAGAACAGCGTTATCGGCACTGGCCATGTTGGTGGAGTACTCGAAACAGCGCAATAAGGAACACAGGTCTCGCATGGAGGCCCAGTCATTTGTGGTGAAGTGGTGCTGTTCCGCAGAGCGAATCACCACATATGAGGCGATGAGCGGGAAGGCTGAATTTACGCTGCAGCACTGACAGGTGAGCAGCAGAAGGGTGAGAACGCCGAAAGCGCTCACAGACAGCCCGCACTTTATGCAGCAGCTCTGACATATCGGGGTAATTTTTAAGGAATCTCTGCACCACCAAATTCAGCACATGCACCAGGCAAGGGATGTGCGTCAAATCGGCTAGTCCCAGAGCTAATATGAGATTTCGCCCATTATTGCACACTACCAGGCCCGGCTTGAGGCTCACTGACACCAACCACTCATTGGTCTGTTGTTCAAGGCCTGTCCACAGCTCCTGCGCGGTGTGGGGTTTGTCCCCCAAACAGATACGTTTTAAAATTGCCTGCTGTCGTTTACCCCTGGCTGTGCTGAAGTTGGTAGTGAAGGTGTTATGCTGACCGGATGAGTAGCCGGTAGAGGATGAGGAAGTGAAGTAGGAAGCAACAGGGGGCAAACTGAAGTGCCATGCAATCCTCGGTGGTGGAAGGACATCCGCCAAACTGCTATCCGCCTCAGGCCCAGCTGCCACTGCATTTACCCAGTGTGCTGTTATGGAGATATAACGTCCCTGGCCGTGCTTACTGGTCCACGTATCCGTAGTAAGGTGCACCTTGCCATAGATGGCGTTGCGCAGTGCATACCTGATTTTATCCCCTACTTGGTTGTGCAGGGAAGGGATGGCTCACCTGGAAAAGTAGTGGCGGCTGGGCACAACATACTGTGGGACAGCCACCGCCATAAGGCTTTTAAAACTCCCCGTCTCCATTAGATGGAATGACAGCATTTCAAAGGCCAGTAATTTAGAAATGCTGGCATTCAGGGCTAAGGATTGCAGGTGGGTAGGGTGGTACTTCCTATTCCTCTCCAGTGTTTGGGAGATGGACAGCTGAATGCTTCCATGGGACATTGTGGAGATGCTTGGTAACACAGGTGGTGGTGTTGCTGGAAGATCCTCTGTTTGCGGGGTGGCAGGTGGCACTGTAACTCCAGAGGTGGATGAATAGGCCGAGACTGCAGCAGAAGAGGAGGCAGGAGGAGCCAGAGACCTTTCTTGGTTTTTGACGTGTCTACTCCACTGCAGCTCGTGCTTAGCACTTAAATGCCTGGTCATGCAGGTTGTGCTCAGGTTGAGAACGTTTATGCCTCGCTTCAGGCTCTGATTGCACAGCGTGCAAACCACTCGTGTCTTGTCATCAGCACATTGACTGAAGAACTGCCATGCCAGGGAATTTCTTGGAACTGGCTTTGGTGTGCTCGTTCCTTTGCTGCGGTGGGCAGTAGTAGGCGTACTGTCTAGAGGACGGCCGCTCTGCTTTTACGCCCTGCTCCCTCTTCTCCTGTGCTGGTGGCTCTGTGCGACCACTGCCTCTACCTCCGAACTACATGGGTCACTCGCATGACCTTGATTCCATGTGGGGTCAAGGACCTCATCGTCCTCCACATTATCTTCCATCCAGTCTTCACCCCTGCCCTCCTGGTCAGTTTGCACATTTTCGAAAGCGCCCGCAGTTGGCACCTGTGTTTCGTCATCATCCGAGACGTGCTGCGATGGTCCTTCCATGTACTCATCTTGAAAGATAAGTGGTCGGGCATCTCTTCCAATTCTGGGGCAGGGCTAGGTGGATGGCCCTGGGAAACTGCTAACAGAGTCATCAAAAAGCAGAGGAGACTGCTGCATGACTTGGGGCTCAGACTGCTTGGCTGATTTGCAAGGGGGTGAGGTGAAAGACTGATGGACATGGGCTGCAGGTGCCAAGTCTGATCATTCAACAGGAAACTGGGTAGGAGACAATGTGAAGGAACTGGAGGCACTGTCAGCAACCCAATCTACTATCGCCTGTACTTGTTCAGGCCTCACCATTCGTAGAGTCGCATTAGGCCGGACCAAATACTTCTGCAGCAGGTTCTGTCACCTACTCGCACCTGAATAAGCGGTTTCACTTCTGCGTGTAGCTGGCACAGATCGACCACGTGCTCTTCCTGCAACAGGAGCTCCACCAGCAGCACCACGACCTGGGCGACGTCACTTATTTGACGCTCTCCTCATATTTCTCGAATTTAAGATCTTGTCCTAAATGGGTGTTTAATTAATAGCAGAATAGAACGAAAGTATGTACAGGGTGTATCACACACGCCCTGACCCAGACTAGGCCTCAATTAAGTTTGTTTGCCCAAATTGGCTGTATTTCAAATACCTGAATAGAACCCCTGTATATAAACTGTGTCTCACAATGACATCTGCAACAAAGGCCGTCAAATATTTTTTTAGTTTTTTGTTTGTTTAATAACTGAATATGACAGCAGTATATAACCCTTTAATTTCAAATGTCTTGATGCTGCAAGGGCAGAAAAATTGTGTATTTTGCCCCAAAGAGTGTGTTTTATTAATAGAAGAATATAACTTCTGTATATAAAGGGTGTATCTCACACACCCTGACCCACACTAGGCCACAATTAAAGATTTGTGCCCAAAATGGCTGTATTTCAAATACCTGAATAGAACCACAGTATCTAAAGTGTGTATCTCACAATAATATATGCAGCAAAGGCTGAAAAATTTACTATTTTTTCCCCAAAAGTGTGTTTGTTTAACCGCCTCCGGACCTCCTAACGCAGGATCGCTGTCTGGAGGCGGCAGGCTCAGGCAGTCACGCATATACGCGTCATCTTGCGAGACGCAAGATGACGCTCACAGCTGCATGCGCATCGCGGGGCGGCAAAAGTACGAGGGAGGTTGCATCATCAGCCTGCCAGCCAATGATCATTGCTTAAAAAAAACTAATCACAGGCCATTTAACACTTTATATTTATAAATATAAGGTGTTAAATGGCTGCTGTGCTCTGCTGATTCTTTTCGTCGGTTGGTCTCAGCAGAGGAGCACAGTTCACAATGAGTACACCAAACACTTCACTTAGCCCCCAGATCACCCCCCCCCCCCATCACCCCAATTAACCCCTTGATCGCCCCTGTCAATCACCTAGTGAAAGGGAAAAAAGTGATCAGTGTAAACTGTCACTTTTTTTTCCCACTGGTATTGACTGATAGGTTTTAGGATAGTTTAGGCCCCTCGGTTAGGTAGTTAGCAATCGGTTAGCACCCAGCCCACCGCACCGCAGTCACTGATTCGCTGATTAGTAGAGATGTCGCAAACATAAAATTTTCCGTTCGCGAACAGCGAACGCGAGTTTTCGCAAATGTTCGCGAACGGGCGGTACCGGGCGAACCGCCATTGACTTCAATGGGCAGGCGAATTTTAAAACCCATAGGGACTCTTTCTGGCCACAATAGTGATGGAAAAGTTGTTTCAAGGGGACTAACACCTGGACTGTGGCATGCCGGAGGGGGATCCATGGCAAAACTCCCATGGAAAATTACATAGTTGACGCAGAGTTGGATTTTAATCCATAAAGGGCATAAATCACCTAACAATCCAATTTTTTTTTGAACAACGTGGTTTAAAACATCCAGTGTGTGTATACGATCAGGTATGATGTTTTATCGATCAGGTAGTGTAAGGGTTACGCCCGCTTCACAGACATTGACAGACCAAACTCCCCTTTTAATGCACCGCAAACAGTCCATTTGCCCAACCGCAAACTTCCCATTTGCACAATGTTGGATAAAAAGCTAGCCATGTCCCGTTGATGTCATTGAAGGTTTCTTCCTCCACCCAGCCACATACAACACCAAGGGTCCCGGAAAGGTGAATTGAATTGATTTTTCGAATGGGGAGATGGTTAAAAAAACGCTCGCTCCCTCCCCTTTGTTTGAATCCACGGTCACTGCGTCTCTGCCGTGCAATTTACTGTCCCACCCGATATGAGTGCTATTTTCAATAGTTCTCTCTTCTTATCAGTTTAATCCCTGTTACGTCCCCAATATGGGGTCCATTTATTAAATAGATTTTTCGAACGGGGAAATGGTTAAAAAATTGCTGGCTCCCTCCCCTTTAAATTGCCTGCATTATTTCTAATAAACTATTAAGAGACTTTATTATGATTTTTTTATTTTATGTATTAAAAACCCACCCATACAACTTAAAAAAAGATAAATAAAAAAATGTAAGTTTTTCTATGAAAAAACATCCAGCCGTCCCGATCGCTTTTGGTCTGATCATAATGAAGCAACGGCCTTATCATCTGGGGTGTGGCAACATTGCCAACACTCTCATAGAGGTGATGATCGCTTCATTGTGATATGCAAGCCCCTTCACCACAACAAGGTAACGATCACGAAAGGGGAATTGACACTTGTATGTGCCTTTTTTGTTTTGTTTTGTTTTTGCAGCCACAGTGCAGCACCAGAGGCCAGAAAAATTAAGCACTGTACACATGCCTGAAAAACAATGTTATTGTTGCAGCCGCTGTTGTAGCAGCGGCCGGAAAAATTGATGTTTTCAAGGCAGAAAGGTGACTAAAACATTGCGGCTTGAACCCTAGTTGGTGGCGGAGAATTCACGAAAGTCATCCGGTATGCAGACATTAAATACAGCAGCGTGGGGACCATTTTGAGGCCAAGGCATGTCATCAGGCCTTTTGTTAGTTAAACGTATCCCCTACTGTCAGTCCCTTCGGGATCCATGCCTCATTCATCTTAATGAAGGTGAGGTAATCAACACTTTTTTGACCGAGGCGACTTCTTTTGTCAGTGACAATGCCTCCTGCTGCACTGAAGGTCCTTTCTGACAGGACACTTGAAGCGAGGCAGGCCAGAAGTTCTATCGCAAACTGGGAAAGCTCAGGCCACACAGGTCAAGCCTGCACACCCAGTAGTCAAGGGGTTCATCGCTCCTCAGAGTGTCGATATCTGCAGTTAAGGCGAGGTAGTCTGCCACCTGTCGGTCGAGTCGTTCCCTAAGGCTGGATCCCGAAGGGCTGTGGCGATGTGTAGGACTGAAAAAGTTCTGCATGTCCTCCATCAACAATACATCTGTAAAGCGTCCTGTCCTTGCCGCCGTGGTCATGGTAGGAGGAGGATTACTTTGACCTCTTCCCCAGTTAGATTCCCGTTGTGCTGTGACATCCCCTTTATAAGCTGTGCAAAGCATATTTTTTTGTTTGGTTTTGAACTGCTGCATCCTTTCTGACTTCCAGTAATTTGGTAACATTTCTGCCACTTTCTGCTTATACCGGGGGTCTAGTAGCGTGGCCACCCAGTACAGGTTGTTCTCCTTCATCCTTTTTATACGAGGGTCCCTCAACAGACATGACAGCATGAAAGACCCCATTTGCACAAGGTTGGATGCCGAGCTACTCATTTCCCGTTCCTCCTCCTCACTGATGTCATTGACGGAGTGTTGAATTCCAACGTGTCGGGCTGTCGCAAATCAAGCGCCGCGCTGAATGTCTGCAAAGTGTGCCATGGCCGTGTAGGAACGCTTGAAATGGCCACACACCTTCCTGTCCTGCTTGAGGACGTCCTGTAAGCCTGGGTACTTAGACACAAAGCGTTGTACGATGAGATTCAACACATGTGCCATGCACGGCACATGTGACAACTTGCCAAAATTCAATGCCGCCAACAAATTGCTTCCATTGTCACACACCACTTTGCCAATCTCCAGTTGGTGCGGGGTCAGCCACTGATCCACCTGTGCATTCAGGGCAGACAGGAGTGCTGGTTCGGTGTGGCTCTCTGCTTTCAGGCAAGTCAACCCCAAGACAGCGTGACACTGTCGTATCCGGGATGTGGAATAGCCCCTGGGGAGCTGGGGGGATTCAGTTGATGTGCATCCAGATGCCGCAGCAGAAGAGGACTCAGCCGAGGAGGTTATGGAAGAGGATGGAGTAGGAGGAGTAGAGGAGGTGGCAGTAGGCCTGCCTGCAAGTCGTGGCGGTGTCACCAACTCCGCTGCAGAGCCACGCAGTGTAGGTGACCCAATGCGCAGTGTAGGTGATATACCTGCCCTTACCGTGCTTTGCAGTCCAGGTATCAGTGGTCAGATGGACCCTTGCCCCAACACTGTATGCCAGAGATGCAATGACTTCCTTTTCAATCACCGAGTAAAGGTTTGGGATAGCCTTATTAGAAAAAAAAATTTGTCCGGGTACCTTCCACTGTGGTGTCCCAATAGCGACAAATTTTTTGAAGGCCTCAGACTCCACCAGCTGGTATGGTAAAAGCTGGCGGGCTAAGAGTTCCGTCAAGCCAGCTGTCAGACGCCGGGCAAGGGGGTGACTCTGTGACATTGGCTTCTTACGCTCAAACATTTCCTTAACAGACACCTGACTGTGGGCAGATGAGATGGAACTGCTCAAGGTGAGAGGCGGAGTGGCTTGTGGTTGAGAGGGGGCAAGCAGGACAGCAGTGGTTGACGTGGCTGAAGATGCTGGACCAGGAGGAGGATGGTGGCTTTGAGCTTGTGTGCTGCTTCTACTCGTCATCATGTGTTGGTTCCATAGGCGTTTGTGATGTGCGATCATGTGCCTTCGCAAAGCAGTTGTACCTAGGTGGGTGTTGGATTTCCCACGACTCAGTTTCTTTTGGCACAGGTTGCAAATGGCATCGCTGTTGTCAGAGGCAGACACACAAAAAAATGCCACACTGCTGAGCTTTGCAATGACGGCATTCTGGTGGTGGCAACAGCATGCGTTGATTGGCGTGCTGTCTGGCTGACCCCGGGTGCCGATACATGCTGTCTGACTGTGCCACTAGCTCCTTGCAACGACTTCCCCCTGCTTCCAACTCGTCTCCTCCTTCTCTTTGTCTCCCCTTCTGAACTTTCCCCCTCTTATTCTTCTCTTCGAGCAGGCACCTATGTGGCATCCACGGACACATCGTCATCATCAACCGCTTCACTTGTATCTGACTCCTCAGCAAAGGAAGCAGCAGCGGGTACAACATCATCATCATCACACTGTACGTCCATGTGTTTAATGCTGCCTGATACATATCCCTGTTATCTACATCCCCTGGCAATAATGGTTGCACATCACTAATTTCATCCAACTGATGTGTAAATAACTCCTCTGAGGGATCAAGTAAAGCGGCTGTGGTGGCTGTGGTGGTAGTGGTGGTGGTGGCGGCGGGCGGGAGAGTGGTGACCAAAGCTGAGCTGGAGGAGGATGGTGCGTCAAGGTTCTTAGTGGAAACCGTTGAAGATTGGGTGTCCTGTGTAAGTCAGTCAACTATTTTCTCCGAATTTTTTGGGTTCAGGGTACGTGGCCTCTGAACACTGGGCATTATTCCAGGGCCAGTGGAAATCACAGCACCACGAACACGACGGCCCCTGCGGCGTGGCCTGCCTCTGCCTGTCATTTTTTATTAGATAAGTGTTACTACGCGTGCAAGGTACTGTGCCACTCTATATAAGTGGTGGGCAGTGGGCACAGTACAGTCTTTGTGGGCCTGGCTGACACACACTGGCTTGCAAATGTGATTAGATCGCAGTTAAATTTAAAATATAATTTTTTTTTTTCTGAAAGGTATTTGGGTGAATGACACCCTGTAACGGTATGAGTGCAGGCCGAACCAGCCACTAGGAAAAAAACTAAGAGGGGCAGTTAACTAAGTAAAACATGAAACTTTATTGATTATAGGGAGATAAAACCAGCCCCTACAGACAAACAACATGTACACCATACACAGAGGTACGCTGATAGGATGGCGGGTACACAGAGGCGCCAATCCCGTCTAGGTGTACTGTGTGTGGTGGGCAAGACCA
This sequence comes from Bufo gargarizans, assembly GCF_014858855.1. Taxonomy (NCBI): domain Eukaryota; kingdom Metazoa; phylum Chordata; class Amphibia; order Anura; family Bufonidae; genus Bufo; species Bufo gargarizans. The sequence goes on along the minus strand of NW_025334174.1, from coordinate 50,271 downwards.
CTGGTGGTAGGTCGGGTATGGCTGTGTTGAGGAAGGTAAACTAGCCCTGTTGCCTCCCTACTTGGCCTGGTCCGACCCTACTAGGTAATCCACGGGACGGGGTCCAAAAAAGCCCCGCAAGGGGTGGCCCCGACTGGAACTCTCGTCCTGTGTAAATGACCCTAATGAGGCCCTAGACACAGGGAGAGTGCAGGCAGTCCGAATGCTGACAGCCACTAGCCAGTGGACACAATACAGTATGTGTGGGGGCCTGACACACACGGGCTTGCAAATGTGATTAGATCACAGTTACATTTTAAATCGAATTTTTCTGAAAGGTATTTGGGCGAATGACACCCTGTAACGGTATGAGTGCAGGCCTAGCCAGCCACTAGCCAGTGGCCACAATACAGTATGTGTGGGCGCCTGACACACACGGGCTTGCTAATGTGATTAGATCACAGTTAAATTTTAAATATAATTTTTTTTCCTGAAAGGTATTTGGGCGAATGACACCCTGTAACGGTATGAGTGCAGGCTGAACCAGCCACTAGCCAGTGGCCACAATACAGTATGTGTGGGCGCCTGACACACACGGGCTTGCAAATGTGATTAGATCACAGTTAAATTTTAAATAGAATATTTTTTTTATCTGCAAGGTATTTTCTGTCACACCCTGTATGAATGGTGTGCAGTGCACACAGTGCTGTCTATGACTGAGCCTGCAGAGTCTCACACACGGGCAGCCGGGCAACTGCAATATATATATATGAAAAAAAAAAAAAAAAGCAGACGGATGTACCACCTCTCTCTGTGAATGCAGATTCCGAATGAATCTAAAATGGATGCTGTCCTGGAGGTAGAGTGTCAAAGTTTACTCAATGATGATGTATAGGGGGCGGACCGAACATAGCATATGTTCGCCCGCAGCGGCGAACGCGAATAGTTCGGGGCGAATAGTTCGGGACATCACTAGTCTTCAGCGCTTTCTTAGCGCTTTTTGAAAGGCTGCAGAGCAGCCAATCAACAAGAGTTTAATTGTGTGACCTTAGAAGCCATCACAGCCATGCCTACTAATGGCATGGCTGTGATTGGCCAGTGCAGCATGTGACCCAGCCTCTATACAAGCTGGAGTCACGTAGCACTGCACGTTACTCTGCTGTTACTAGTGTAGGGAGAGGATGCTGCTGGTGCTTTCAGGGAGATAATAGGACAGAATCTGTGATCAGAACTCCAATTGAACTCGGCGATCTACATATATTTAGTTGTGTGGGTGCAGTGCACAATCTTTTTACCCTGCCCTGAGCCCAGTAACATAAAATTTATTTTTTTATCCATCTGTTAGTTAGGTGGGCGGCAGCGGCGGTCATTTTATGCACCAGCACTGCATCTGAGCTTTTTTGACATTCAAATCCAAGCTTGAAATACTGCACTAATAATCTGGTTTTTAAAAAACACCCTTTTTTGGCAATATACAACATCTGGTGCATTTCCAGCATTAGTCAGTGTGCAATTTAAGCTAGAAATACAGCCATAAATTTCTGGGTTTTTGAAAACACCTTTTTTCTGCAAAATACCATATTTTTCAGCCCTAGCTTAATCTGCACGTTTGAAATTCAATCGTTATATACAGCTTTCATATTCTGTTATTAACAAATTTTTGGCAATATCCAACATCTGGCGACAAACCCCACAACATGCAGGAGCTGTGGACAAGCCTTGAACAACAGACTGATGAGTGGTTGGTGTCAGTGAGCCTCAAGCCCGACCTGGTGGTGTGCGATAATGGGCGAAATCTCGTAGCAGCTCTGGGACTAGCCGGTTTGACAAACATACCTTGCCTGGCGCATGTACTGAAAATTACCCTGTTATGTCAGAGCTGCTGCATAAAGTGTGGGCTGTCTGTGCGCGCTTTCTGCGTTCTCACCCTGCTGCTGCTTGCCTGTCAGCGCTGCAGCGTAACTTCGCCCTTCCCACTCACCGCCTCATATGCAACGTGCCCACAAGGTGGAACTCCACCTTGCACATGCTGACCAGACTGTGCGAGCAGCAGCAGGCGATAGTGGAGTTTTAGCTGCAGAACGCACAGGTGAGTCGCTCTGCGGAACAGCACCACTTCACCACCAATGACTGAGCCTCCATGCAAGACCTGTGTTCCTTGTTGCGTTGTTTCGAGTACTCCACCATCATGGCCAGTGCCGATAACGCCGTTCTCAGCGTTACTATCCCACTTCTATGCTTTCTTGAAAATTTCCTAGGGTTTCTGGCCAGTCATTCACAAGTGGCTCCGAGGGTGGGTTTCTGCAACCACAAACGTCAGGTACACAATTGTCCAGCCAGGGCACAGTTCTGGAGAATGACGAGGTGGAGGATGAGGAGATGGAGGAGGAGGAACCTTTTTCAAAGCAGGGTGACACCCAGACCAGCTCATGGACATCACTGGTGTGTGGCTGGGGGATACAGAGGACACAGACGATACACCTCCCACAGAGGACAGCTTTTCGTTGCCTTTAGGCATCCTGGCATACATGAGCGATTACATGCTGCAGTGTTTCCGCAACAACCACCGAGTTGCTTACATTCTAACTTGTGCTGATTACTGGGTGGCCACGCTGCTGGATCCCCGTTGCAAGGACAGCGTACCATCCTTAATTCCCTCACTGGAGCATGATCGAAAGATGTGCGTGTACAAGCGCACGCTGGTAGACCCGCTGCTGGTAGCATTCCCACCTGACAGCGCGGGCCCAGTGGAAGCACAAGACGAAAGCAGAGGAGGAAGAAGAGGTCGCCAACGCAGCTGGGGCACCACCAGTACCTCAGAAGGCAGGATTAGCATGGCCGAAATGTGGAAAAGCTTTGTCAGCACGCCACAACAACCAGCACCACCATCAGCATGCCACAACAACCAGCACCACCAGCGGATATGGAAAGTTTTAGCAGGAGGCAGCATTTCACCAACATTGTGAAGCAGTATGTGTGCACACGCGTACACGTACTGAATGACAGGTCTGCCCCCTTCAACTTCTGGGTCTCCAAATTGGGCACATGGCCTGAGCTTGCCCTTTACGCCTTGGAGGTGCTGGCCTGCCCTGCAGCCAGTGTATTGTCTGAACGTGTGTTTAGCATGGCAGGGGGCGTTATCACAGAAAAGCACGGCTGCCTGTCCACAGCCAATGTGGACAAGCTCACGTTCATTAAAATGAACCAGGCATGGATCCCACAGGACTTGTCTGTACCTTGTCTACAATAGACATGTATACTGGCCTTAACCAGCCATTGTTATACTACAGTGCAATTGCTCATTCTTGTATTTTGGATATTTCACACTCTTTTGGAGTGTACCCTAATAAAAAATAATAATTAAAACCAAAAACCAGTGTTGGCTACATCGTCCTCCTCCAACGTTGCGTCCACCTACAATGCTACGTCCACCCCCTCCCTAAACTCCTACTCCATATGGACCTCCACCTCATTATCTAATATTTTTTATTTTATTTGCATGCATTTTATTTTATGTCATTTCACTACTTTGTCTGTTACATTTTTTTGTGAAATTCACAAATTTTTGGGTGTGATGTACCACTGCTATACCTAGTAGACAGGTTAAAAAAATCACAAATTTGTCTGTTACATTTTTGGGTGAAATTCAAAAATTTTTGGGCGTGATGTAAGCATGAAAAGTCACATACCGTAATTTAAAGTAATAGCTCCACAGAAGGACCGCACACCCCGACGCGCGTTTTGGTGGAAACCTTCCTCACCCCCAGTGGAAGGTTTCCACCGAGACACGCGTCGGGGTGTGCGGTCCTCCTGTGGAGTTATTACTTTAAATTACGGTATGTGACTTTTCATGCTTACATTGCATCCATTACTACTGTTGAGCCTTTGATAGGATTTTATGCTCTTTTTCCACTCTTTAACTGCCTATTTGCGGTTTGCACTTGCACTTTTTATATAGGGCATTTTCTGCCTCCATCGATTAGGATATTTACTTTTTTTTTGATTTATGCAATAGATTCTTATCCTCAGGCTCTATTTTATGTCACTTGTCTTACCAAACTCTCCCAGGGTTGTGACGCACTTTCGTCATTGATTTGTCTGTCATCTCGTATTGTATGTTTTTTAACCACCTCCGGACCGCCTAACGCAGATGTGCGGTCCGGAGGTGGCGGCCCTGCGCAGAGTCACGAATATACGCGTCATCTCGCGAGGGCCGGGGTTTCCTGTGAACGCGCGCACACAGGCGCGCGCGCTCACAGGAACGGAAGGTAAGCGAGTGGATCTCCAGCCTGCCAGCGGCGATCGCTCGCTGGCAGGCTGGAGATCCGAATTTTTTAACCCCTAACAGGTATATTAGACGCTGTTTTCATAACAGCGTCTAATATACCTCCTACCTGGTCCTCTGGTGGTCCCTTTTGTTAGGATCGACCACCAGAGGACTCAGGTAGCTCAGTACAGTCGCACCAAACACCACACTATACTACACCCCCCCCCGTCACTTATTAACCCCTTATAAACCCCTGATCACCCATGATCACCCCATATAAACTCCCTGATCACCCCCTGTCATTGATCACCCCCCTGTCAGGCTCCGTTCAGACGTCCGTATGATTTTTACGGATCCACGGATACATGGATCGGATCCGCAAAAAGCATACGGACGTCTGAATGGAGCCTTACAGGGGGGTGATCAATGACAGGCCGGGTGATCACCCATATACACTCCCTGATCACCCCCCTGTCATTGATAACCCCCCTGTAAGGCTTCATTCAGACTTCCGCATGTGTTTTGTGAATCCGATCCATGTATCCATGGATCCGTAAAAAATCATGCGGATGTCTGAATTAGGCCTACAGGGGGGTGATCATGACAGGGGGGGTGATCACCCTGATCACCCCCCTGTCATTGATAACCCCCCTGTAAGGCTCCATCCAGACGTCCGCATGTGTTTTGTGGATCCGATCCATGTATCCATGGATCCGTAATAAAATCATGCGGATGTCTGAATTAGGCCTACAGGGGGGGTGATCATTGCCAGGGGGGTGATCACCCCTGATCACCCCCTGTCATTGATAACCCCCCTGTAAGGCTCCATTCAGACGTCCGCATGTGTTTTGTGGATCCGATCCCTGTATCCATGGATCCGTAAAAAATCATGCGGATGTCTGAATGGATCCTTACAGGGGGGGTGATCAGTGACAGGGGGGTGATCACCCTGATCACCCCCTGTCATTGATAACCCCCCTGTAAGGCTCCATTCAGACTGTCCGCATGTGTTTTGCGGATCCGATCCATGGATCCGTAAAAATTATACGGACGTCTGAATGGAGCCTTACAGGGGGTTGATCAATGACAGGGGGGTGATCAGGGAGTCTATATGGGTGATCACCCCCCTGTCATTGATCACCCCCCTGTCATTGATCACCCCCCTGTCATTGATCACCCCCCCCCCCCCACCCCCTGGTAAGGCTCCATTCAGACATTTTTTTTAGCACAAGTTAGCGGAAATTTTTTGTTTGTTTTTGTTTTCGTTTTTTCTTACAAAGTCTCATATTCTACTAACTTGTGTCAAAAAATAAAATCTCACATGGACGCAACATACTCCTCACAGAATCCAAATGCGTAAACATTTTTAGACATTTATATTCCAGACTTCTTCTCACGCTTTAGGGCCCCTAAAAAGCCAGGGCAGTATAAATACCCCACATGTGATCCCCTTTTCGGAAAGAAGACACCCCAAGGTATTCCGTGAGGGGCATATTGAGTCCATGAAAAATTGAAATTTTTGTCCTAAGTTAGCGGAAAGTGAGACTTTGTGAGAAAAAAACAAAAAATAATCAATATCCGCTAACTTATGCAAAAAAAAAAAAAAAAATTCTAGGAACTCGCCATGCCCCTCATTGAATACCTTGGGGTGTCTTCTTTCCAAAGTGGGGTCACATGTGGGGTATTTATACTGCCCTGGCTTTTTAGGGGCCCGAAAGTGTGAGAAGAAGTCTGGGATCCAAATGTCTAAAAATGCCCTCCTAAAAGGAATTTGGGCCCCTTTGCGCATCTAGGCTGCAAAAAAGTGTCACACATGTGGTATCGCCGTACTCAGGAGAAGTTGGGGAATGTGTTTTGGGGTGTCATTTTACATATACCCATGCTGGGTGAGAAAAATATCTTGGTCAAATGCCAACTTTTTTTTTTATACAAAGTTGGCATTTGACCAAGATATTTTTCTCACCCAGCATGGGTATATGTAAAATGACACCCCAAAACACATTCCCCAACTTCTCCTGAGTACGGCGATACCACATGTGTGACACTTTTTGTGCAGCCAAGGTGGGCAAAGGGGCACATATTCCAAAGTGCACCTTTCGGATTTCGCAGGCCATTTTTTACACATTTTGATTGCAAGGTACTTCTTACACATTTGGGCCCCTAAATTGCCAGGGCAGTATAACTACGCCACAAGTGACCCCATTTTGGAAAGAAGACACCCCAAGGTATTCCGTGAGGGGCACGGCGAGTTCCTAGAATTCTTTATTTTTTGTCACAAGTTAGCGGAAAATGATGATTTTTCTTTTTTCCTTACAAAGTCTCATATTCCACTAACTTGCGACAAAAAAAAAAAAATTCTAGGAACTCGCCATGCCCCTCACGGAATACCTTGGGGTGTCTTCTTTCCAAAATGGGGTCACTTGTGGCGTAGTTATACTGCCCTGGCAATTTAGGGGCCCAAATGTGTGAGAAGTACCTTGCAATCAAAATGTGTAAAAAATGGCCTGCAAAATCTGAAAGGTGCACTTTGGAATATGTGCCCCTTTGCCCACCTTGGCAGCAAAAAAGTGTGACACATCTGGTATCGCCGTACTCAGGAGAAGTTGGGGAATGTGTTTTGGGGTGTCATTTTACATATACACATGCTGGATGAGAGAAATATCTTGGCAAAAGACAACTTTTCCCATTTTTTTATACAAAGTTGGCATTTGACCAAGATATTTTTCTCACCCAGCATGGGTATATGTAAAATGACACCCCAAAACACATTACCCAACTTCTCCTGAGTACGGCGATACCAGATGTGTCACACTTTTTTGCTGCCAAGGTGGGCAAAGGGGCACATATTCCAAAGTGCACCTTTTGGATTTCACCGGTCATTTTTTACACATTTTGATTGCAAAGTTCTTCTCACACATTTGGGCCCCTAAATTGCCAGGGCAGTATAACTACCCCACAAGTGACCCCATTTTGGAAAGAAGACACCCCAAGGTATTCTGTGAGGGGCATGGTGAGTTCCTAGAATTTTTTTTTTTTTTGTCGCAAGTTAGTGGAATATGAGACTTTGTAAGAAAAAATAAAAAAAATAAAATCATCATCATATTCCGCTAACTTGTGACAAAAAATAAAAAGTTCTATGAACTCACTATGCCCATCAGCGAATACCTTAGGGTGTCTACTTTCCGAAATGGGGTCATTTGTGGGGGTTTTCTACTGTTTGGGCATTGTAGAACCTCAGGAATCATGACAGGTGCTCAGAAAGTCAGAGCTGTTTCAAAAAGCGGAAATTCACATTTTTGTACCATAGTTTGTAAATGCTATAACTTTTACCGAAACCAATTTTTTTTTTTGCCCAAACATTTTTTTTTAATCAAAGACATGTAGAACAATAAATTTGGCGAAAAATTTATATATGGATGTCGTTTTTTTTTGCAAAATTTTACAGCTGAAAGTGAAAAATTTCATTTTTTTGCAAAAAAATCGTTACATTTTGATTAATAACAAAAAAAGTAAAAATGTCAGCAGCAATAAAATACCACCAATGAAAGCTCTATTAGTGAGAAGAAAAGGAGGTAAAATTCATTTGGGTGGTAAGTTGCATGACCGAGCGATAAACGGTGAAAGTAGTGTAGTGCCGAAGTGTAAAAAGTGCTCTGGTCATGAAGGGGGTTTCACCTAGCGGGGCTGAAGTGGTTAATCATGTATTTCAATAAATATTATTTTTATAGCTTATCAACTCTCAGTGTTCGTTTATAGGTTTTTCTAGTTATCTCTTTTGCTGAGGGGCTTATGCCACATTGCTGCTTTACGCATTCCTTTATGTAACCTATTTTGTATCTCACTGCTATACCTAGTAGACAGGTAAAAAAATTCACAAATTAGTCTGGTACATTTTCAGGTGAAATTCACCAATTTTTGGGTGTGATGTACCACTGCTATACCTAGTAGACAGGTTAAAAAATTCACTAATTTGTCTGTTACATTTTCAGGTGAAATTCACAATTTTTTTGGTGTGATGTACCACTGCTATACCTAGTAGACAAGTTAAAAAATTAACTAATTTGTCTGTTACATTTTCGGGTGAGATTCACCAATTTTTGGGTGTGATGTACCACTGCTATACCTAGTAGACAGTGTGTAATATACCCCTCCTCTACCTAGTTGACAGCTTAATAAATTTCACTAATTTTTCTTTTACATTTCGGGTGACAATAAACAATTTTTTTCTGTCATAGACCCCTGTTCTACCAAGTAGACAGGTTATTACATTTCACTAATTTTTCTGTTACATTCTTGGGTTGACATTTTACAATTTTGGAAGTGAATAAACCCCTGCTCTGCATAGGTGACAGGGAATAACATTTCTGAAATTCTTCTTTAATTCATGCGTGCCACCTCCTTTCATTCAATTCTTAAAATTTAACAAGTTGTCCCACATTTGCACTTCAATAATTTGTCACACATTTGCGCTTGAATAATTTGTCCTACATTTGCGCTTCAATATTTTGTCCCACATTTACGCTTTACTAATTTGTCCCACATTTGCGCTTCAATAACTTTTCCCTTATTTCCGCTTGATCCCCAAAAAATTGAATCCATTCATCTTCCATTGCATGTGGTCTCTCTTTCTCACGCTCCCTCTCCAGGGTGGAACTCTGATTCGCCAATAACCGTGATCAACATGGTAGGCTCAGAAAAGAACATCGAAAGTTGATAGGGAAGATATCCAAATGGATCGTGGACGTCACAGGGACGTGCGATCAGGCAGAAGTTATCTAGAGTCAACAAAGCGGCAGCAGGGCCTCTCCTGGCTAACGTTTCCAAATCAAATATACCACAGTGACATTCCCTATAATTTTTTATTAATCATTCCAATAACAGGGCATCTTAAGAGTACTGTATTGTTATTTATTGTCACTATCTCCCAGATTCGGGAGTGGGTAATTGCCGCACACCCCCTACTTTCCTTCAATTCTTCCGTTTTAACAGCTTTTCCCAAATTTTCGCTCGATAAAATTTCATGCATTGATCTCCCTTGGATGTGGTCTCTCTTTCTCACGCTCCCTCTCTGGGGTGGAACCCTGATTCGCTGCTAACTGTGATTAACATGGTAGGTGCAGAAAAGAACATCGAAAGTTGATAGAGAAGATATCAATTGGATCGTGAACATCACCGGGATGTGCGACATGGTGGGGCAGTATGTTTGCACACGCCTACACAAACTGACTGATGAATCTGCCCCCTGCAACTTCTAGGTCTCCAAATTGGGCACATGGACTGAGCTTGCCCTTTATGCTTTGGAGGTGTTGGCCTGCCCTGCAGCCAGTGTATTGTCTGAACGTGTGTTTAGCATGACTGGAGGGGGTTATCACAGGTTATATTTACCAATGTTTTGGGGTTTACACGAATTTAAAAAAATAAAATAAATTTAAAACAAAAAAGCAGTGTAGGCTTCCTCCTCCTCCTCCACCGCCGCTTCCACCTACACCACCACATCCACCGCCTCCTTAATCTCTTACTCCATATGGACCTCGTCCTCCTAGATCAAGATTATTAGCTTTAACTTTTGCGTATTTTATGTTATTTGAAGTTATTTCCCTATCCACATTTTAGTGCTCAAAAGTAGGGATGAGCGAACTCGAACTGTATAGTTCGGGTTCGTACCGAATTTTGGGGTGTCCGTGACACGGACCCGAACCCGGACATTTTCGTAAAAGTTCGGGTTCGGTGTTCGTCGCTTTCTTCGCGCTTTTGTGACGCTTTCTTGGCGCTTTTTGAAAGGCTGCAAAGCAGCCAATCAACAAGCGTCATACTACTTGCCCCAAGAGGCCATCACAGCCATGCCTACTATTGGCATGGCTGTGATTGGCCAGAGCACCATGTGACCCAGCCTCTATTTAAGCTGGAGTCACATAGCGCCGCCCGTCACTCTGCTCTGATTAGCGTAGGGAGAGGTTGCGGCTGCGACAGTAGGGCGAGATTAGGCAGATTAACTCCTCCAAAGGACTTGATTAACTGATCGATCTGCAGCTGTGGATCATTGAGCTGCTGATCCTCAATTGCTCACTGTTTTTAGGCTGCCCAGACCGTTTGTCAGTCACATTTTTCTGGGGTGATCGGCGGCCATTTTGTGTCTTGTGGTGCGCCAGCACAAGCTGCGACCAAGTGCATTTAACCCTCAATGGTGTGGTTGTTTTTTGGCTAAAGCCTACATCAGGGTGAAGCTGTCACACCAAGTGCATTTAACCAGCAATAGTCTGTTCATTTTTTGGCCATATACAAAATCAGGGGCAAGCTGCGCCTGTCACCAAGTGCATTTAACCCTCAATGGTGTGGTTGTTTTTTGGCTAAAGCCTACATCAGGGTGAAGCTGTCACACCAAGTGCATTTAACCAGCAATAGTCTGTTCATTTTTTGGCCATATACTAAATCAGGGGCAAGCTGCGCCTGTCACCAAGTGCATTTAACCCTCAATGGTGTGGTTGTTTTTTGGCTAAAGCCTACATCAGGGTGAAGCTGTCACACCAAGTGCATTTAACCAGCAATAGTCTGTTTATTTTTTGGCCATATCCCAGTCTAATTCTGTCACTAAATCCATACCGGTCACCCAGCGCCTAAATACTAGGCCTCAAATTTATATCCCGCTAAATCTGTCCTTAGTGCTGTAGCTGGGCGAGTTATTTAGTGTCCGTTCAAGCACATTTCTTGTTCTGGGTTGAAATACAATTCCCAATTTAGCAATTTCATAATTTAGTGGTTTCTGCTATATCAGAGCTATTTGAAATCTATCCCTAAAAGGGTATATAATATTCAAGGTGCACATTGGGTCATTCAGAATAACTTCACACACACCCGCTACTGTGTATTTCCAAGTCTAATTCTGGCACTAAACCCATACCTGTCACCCAGCGCCTAAATACTAGGCCTCAAATTTATATCCAGCTAAATCTGTCCCTAGTGCTGTAGCTGGGCGAGTTATTTAGTGTCCGTTCAAGCACATTTCTTGTTCTGGGTTGAAATACAATTCCCAATTTAGCAATTTCATAATTTAGTGGTTTCTGCTATATCAGAGCTATTTGAAATCTATCCCTAAAAGGGTATATAATATTCAAGGTGCACATTGGGTCATTCAGAATAACTTCACACACACCCGCTACTGTGTATTTCCAAGTCTAATTCTGGCACTAAACCCATACCTGTCACCCAGCGCCTAAATACTAGGCCTCAAATTTATATCCCGCTAAATCTGTCCTTAGTGCTGTAGCTGGGCGAGTTATTTAGTGTCCGTTCAAGCACATTTCTTGTTCTGGGTTGAAATACAATTCCCAATTTAGCAATTTCATAATTTAGTGGTTTCTGCTATATCAGAGCTATTTGAAATCTATCCCTAAAAGGGTATATAATATTCAAGGTGCACATTGGGTCATTCAGAATAACTTCACACACACCCGCTACTGTGTATTTCCAAGTCTAATTCTGGCACTAAACCCATACCTGTCACCCAGCGCCTAAATACTAGGCCTCAAATTTATATCCCGCTAAATCTCTCGTTACCGCTGTCCTGTTGTGGCTGGGAAAGTTATTTAGTGTCCGTCAAAGCACATTTTTTGTTCTGGGTTGAAATACAATTCCCAATTTAGCAATTTCATAATTTAGTCGTTTCTGCTATATCAGAGCTATTTGAAATCTATCCCTAAAAGGGTAGATCATATTGAAGGTGCACATAGGGTCATTCAGAATAACTTCACACACACGCTTCTGTGCATTTCCAAGTCTAATTCTGTCACTAAATCCATACCGGTCACCCAGCGCCTAAATACTAGGCCTCAAATTTATATCCCGCTGAATTTGAATACAATACATTGGGCCAAATAATATATTTGTTGTTGTGGTGAACCATAACAATGAGAAAAACATCTAGTAAGGGACGCGGACGTGGACATGGTCGTGGTGGTGTTAGTGGACCCTCTGGTGCTGGGAGAGGACGTGGCCGTTCTGCCACATCCACACGTCCTAGTGTACCAACTACCTCAGGTCCCAGTAGCCGCCAGAATTTACAGCGATATATGGTGGGGCCCAATGCCGTTCTAAGGATGGTAAGGCCTGAGCAGGTACAGGCATTAGTCAATTGGGTGGCCGACAGTGGATCCAGCACGTTCACATTATCTCCCACCCAGTCTTCTGCAGAAAGCGCACAGATGGCGCCTGAAAACCAACCCCATCAGTCTGTCACATCACCCCCATGCATACCAGGGAAACTGTCTCAGCCTCAAGTTATGCAGCAGTCTCTTATGCTGTTTGAAGACTCCGCTGGCAGGGTTTCCCAAGGGCATCCACCTAGCCCTTCCCCAGCGGTGAAAGACATAGAATGCACTGACGCACAACCACTTATGTTTCCTGATGATGAGGACATGGGAATACCACCTCAGCATGTCTCTGATGATGACGAAACACAGGTGCCAACTGCTGCGTCTTTCTGCAGTGTGCAGACTGAACAGGAGGTCAGGGATCAAGACTGGGTGGAAGACGATGCAGGGGACGATGAGGTCCTAGACCCCACATGGAATGAAGGTCGTGCCACTGACTTTCACAGTTCGGAGGAAGAGGCAGTGGTGAGACCGAGCCAACAGCGTAGCAAAAGAGGGAGCAGTGGGCAAAAGCAGAACACCCGCCGCCAAGAGACTCCGCCTGCTACTGACCGCCGCCATCTGGGACCGAGCACCCCAAAGGCAGCTTCAAGGAGTTCCCTGGCATGGCACTTCTTCAAACAATGTGCTGACGACAAGACCCGAGTGGTTTGCACGCTGTGCCATCAGAGCCTGAAGCGAGGCATTAACGTTCTGAACCTGAGCACAACCTGCATGACCAGGCACCTGCATGCAAAGCATGAACTGCAGTGGAGTAAACACCTTAAAACCAAGGAAGTCACTCAGGCTCCCCCTGCTACCTCTTCTGCTGCTGCCGCCTCGGCCTATTCTGCTGCTGCCGCCTCGGCCTCTTCCTCCGCCTCTGGAGGAACGTTGGCACCTGCCGCCCAGCAAACAGGGGATGTACCACCAACACCACCACCACCACCTCCGTCACCAAGCGTCTCAACCATGTCACACGCCAGCGTTCAGCTCTCCATCTCACAAACATTTGATAGAAAGCGTAAATTCCCACCTAGCCACCCTCGATCCCTGGCCCTGAATGCCAGCATTTCTAAACTACTGGCCTATGAAATGCTGTCATTTAGGCTGGTGGACACAGACAGCTTCAAACAGCTCATGTCGCTTGCTGTCCCACAGTATGTTGTTCCCAGCCGGCACTACTTCTCCAAGAGAGCCGTGCCTTCCCTGCACAACCAAGTATCCGATAAAATCAAGTGTGCACTGCGCAACGCCATCTGTGGCAAGGTCCACCTAACCACAGATACGTGGACCAGTAAGCACGGCCAGGGACGCTATATCTCCCTAACTGCACACTGGGTAAATGTAGTGGCAGCTGGGCCCCAGGCGGAGAGCTGTTTGGCGCACGTCCTTCCGCCGCCAAGGATCGCAGGGCAACATTCTTTGCCTCCTGTTGCCACCTCCTCCTTCTCGGCTTCCTCCTCCTCTTCTTCCACCTGCTCATCCAGTCAGCCACACACCTTCACCACCAACTTCAGCACAGCCCGGGGTAAACGTCAGCAGGCCATTCTGAAACTCATATGTTTGGGGGACAGGCCCCACACCGCACAGGAGTTGTGGCGGGGTATAGAACAACAGACCGACGAGTGGTTGCTGCCGGTGAGCCTCAAGCCCGGCCTGGTGGTGTGTGATAATGGGCGAAATCTCGTTGCAGCTCTGGGACTAGCCAATTTGACGCACATCCCTTGCTTGGCGCATGTGCTGAATTTGGTGGTGCAGAAGTTCATTCACAACTACCCCGACATGTCAGAGCTGCTGCATAAAGTGCGGGCCGTCTGTTCGCGCTTCCGGCGTTCACATCCTGCTGCTGCTCGCCTGTCTGCGCTACAGCGTAACTTCGGCCTTCCCGCTCACCGCCTCATATGCGACGTGCCCACCAGGTGGAACTCCACCTTGCACATGCTGGACAGACTGTGCGAGCAGCAGCAGGCCATAGTGGAGTTTCAGCTGCAGCACGCACGGGTCAGTCGCACTACAGAACAGCACCACTTCACCACCAATGACTGGGCCTCCATGCGAGACCTGTGTGCCCTGTTGCGCTGTTTCGAGTACTCCACCAACATGGCCAGTGGCGATGACACCGTTATCAGCGTTACAATACCACTTCTATGTCTCCTTGAGAAAACACTTAGGGCGATGATGGAAGAGGAGGTGGCCCAGGAGGAGGAGGAGGAGGAGGAGGAGGAAGAGGGGTCATTTTTAGCACTTTCAGGCCAGTCTCTTCGAAGTGACTCAGAGGGAGGTTTTTGGCAACAGCAGAGGCCAGGTACAAATGTGGCCAGCCAGGGCCCACTACTGGAGGACGAGGAGGACGAGGATGAGGAGGAGGTGGAGGAGGATGAGGATGAAGCATGGTCACAGCGGGGTGGCACCCAACGCAGCTCGGGTCCATCACTGGTGCGTGGCTGGGGGGAAAGGCAGGACGATGACGATACGCCTCCCACAGAGGACAGCTTGTCCTTACCCCTGGGCAGCCTGGCACACATGAGCGACTACATGCTGCAGTGCCTGCGCAACGACAGCAGAGTTGCCCACATTTTAACCTGTGCGGACTACTGGGTTGCCACCCTGCTGGATCCACGCTACAAAGACAATGTGCCCACCTTACTTCCTGCACTGGAGCGTGATAGGAAGATGCGCGAGTACAAGCGCACGTTGGTAGACGCGCTACTGAGAGCATTCCCAAATGTCACAGGGGAACAAGTGGAAGCCCAAGGCCAAGGCAGAGGAGGAGCAAGAGGTCGCCAAGGCAGCTGTGTCACGGCCAGCTCCTCTGAGGGCAGGGTTAGCATGGCAGAGATGTGGAAAACTTTTGTCAACACGCCACAGCTAACTGCACCACCACCTGATACG
This sequence comes from Bufo gargarizans, assembly GCF_014858855.1. Taxonomy (NCBI): domain Eukaryota; kingdom Metazoa; phylum Chordata; class Amphibia; order Anura; family Bufonidae; genus Bufo; species Bufo gargarizans. The sequence continues at coordinate 35,004 of NW_025334174.1, read as the reverse complement.
CAACGTGTTAGCAGGAGGCAACATTTCACTAACATGGTGGAACAGTACGTGTGCACACCCCTCCACGTACTGACTGATGGTTCGGCCCCATTCAACTTCTGGGTCTCTAAATTGTCCACGTGGCCAGAGCTAGCCTTTTATGCCTTGGAGGTGCTGGCCTGCCCGGCAGCCAGCGTTTTGTCTGAACGTGTATTCAGCACGGCAGGGGGCGTCATTACAGACAAACGCAGCCGCCTGTCTACAGCCAATGTGGACAAGCTGACGTTCATAAAAATGAACCAGGCATGGATCCCACAGGACCTGTCCGTCCCTTGTCCAGATTAGACATTAACTACCTCCCCATAACCATATATTATTGGACTCCAGGGCACTTCCTCATTCAATCCTATTTTTATTTTCATTTTACCATTATATTGCGAGGCTACCCAAAGTTGAATGAACCTCTCCTCTGCCTGTGTGCTAGGCCTAAATATATGCCAATGGACTGTTGCAGTGGTGGCTGACGTGAAGCCTCATTCTCTGCTATGACATGCAGACTGATTCTCTGCTGACATGAAGACAGATTCTCTGTTACGGGACCTCCCTCCTCTGCCTGGGTGCTGGGCCTAAATATATGCCAATGGACTGTTGCAGTGGTGGCTGACATGAAGCCTGATTCTCTGCTATGACATGCAGACTAATTCTCTGCTGACATGAAGCCAGATTGTCTGTTACGGGACCTCTCTGCTCTGCCTGTGTGCTAGGCCTAAATATATGCCAATGGACTGTTGCAGTGGTGGCTGACGTGAAGCCTGATTCTCTGCTATGACATGCAGACTGATTCTCTGCTGACATGAAGCCAGATTGTCTGTTACGGGACCTCTCTGCTCTGCCTGTGTGCTAGGCCTAAATATATGCCAATGGACTGTTGCAGTGGTGGCTGACGTGAAGCCTCATTCTCTGCTATGACATGCAGACTGATTCTCTGCTGACATGAAGACAGATTCTCTGTTACGGGACCTCCCTCCTCTGCCTGGGTGCTGGGCCTAAATATATGCCAATGGACTGTTGCAGTGGTGGCTGACATGAAGCCTGATTCTCTGCTATGACATGCAGACTAATTCTCTGCTGACATGAAGCCAGATTGTCTGTTACGGGACCTCTCTCCTCTGCCTGGGTGCTGGGCCTAAATTTATGACAATGGACTGTTGCAGTGGTGGCTGACGTGAAGCCTGATTCTCTGCTATGACATGCAGACTGATTCTCTGCTGACATGAAGCCAGATTGTCTGTTACGGGACCTCTCTGCTCTGCCTGTGTGCTAGGCCTAAATATATGCCAATGGACTGTTGCAGTGGTGGCTGACGTGAAGCCTCATTCTCTGCTATGACATGCAGACTGATTCTCTGCTGACATGAAGCCAGATTGTCTGTTACGGGACCTCTCTCCTCTGCCTGTGTGTGTGCTGGGCCTAAATATATGCCAATGGACTGTTGCAGTGGTGGCTGACGTGAAGCCTCATTCTCTGCTATGACATGCAGACTAATTCTCTGCTGACATGAAGACAGATTCTCTGTTACGGGACCTCTCTCCTCTGCCTGGGTGCCGGGGCCTAAATATCTGAGAATGGACTGTTCCAGTGGTGGGTGACGGGAAGCCAGATTCTCTGCTATGGAACCTCTCTCCAATTGATTTTGGTTAATTTTTATTTTATTTTAATTCATTTCCCTATCCACATTTGTTTGCAGGGGATTTACCTACATGTTGCTGCCTTTTGCAGCCCTCTAGCTCTTTCCTGGGCTGTTTTACAGCCTTTTTAGTGCCGAAAAGTTCGGGTCCCCATTGACTTCAATGGGGTTCGGGTTCGGGACGAAGTTCGGATCGGGTTCGGATCCCGAACCCGAACATTTCCGGGATGTTCGGCCGAACTTCTCGAACCCGAACATCCAGGTGTTCGCTCAACTCTACTCAAAAGTTCAGTTCCCCATTGACTTCAATGGGGTTCGAGTTCGGGGTCAAGTTCGGGTCCCAAACTAAAACTTTTTTGGGAAGTTCGGCCGAACCCGTCGAACCCGAACATCCAGGTGTCTGCTAAGCTCTACCTATTTACCTATTCTGCCTGTTTTCTGGATTCTGACCCTCTGCTCCCAAACTTGTGCCTGATCCCCATATTTACAAATGGTTGGTGGACCAAAGAGGCCTTTATTTCATGAGCTTTAAGCTACTAACATAAAACATAACTTTTATTATGCCTTACACATCTATTGACTAATAAAACATGTTAAAATTCTCAGCTGTGTCACTTGGTTTCTTTGGAATCAGTATTTTTGTAACACTTTTACTGCCACAGTGTAATGTAGCGAACTTGCTACAATATTACTGATTTCAAAGAAACCAAGTGACACAGATGAGAATTGTAACATGTTTTATTAGTCAATAGACATAATAAAAGTTACGTTTTATGTTAGTAGCTAAAAGCACATGTAATAAAAGGCTTCTTTGGTCCACCAGACATTTGTAAATAATGAAAGTAAAATATGCCTAAACATGTGCTTAGGGTCAGAAACGACCCTCCACTGCCTGCCCTGATTTCTGACTATTTACTATATTACACATACTCAGGTTGCCCTAAACTCTGCCTGTCCTTGGCTATGATTTTACCTGACTCTTCGGTGCCCTGTCCAGGTGTCTCTGACCCCTATAGGTTAGCCTGGTGGTTTTCCTGCAGTGCAGTCTAGAGCTCTGCAAGGCAGTTAAAAGGGGAAAACCATAGGATGACCAGGATAATGTCCTTAGGAGTAGCCCAAAGTCAAATCTGTTTCAAATATGTTGATTGGCATAGTGATTCCACACACACAGCCATAACAGACTTCTATCTTGTCTCAGCATAGTTGGAGTTCAAATTTAGTTTGTCTTTATAAAAATATTCCATATTCAGGTGTAGCCACTGTTATTTTGACATGCTTTATGCATACCTCCTGAAGAGGGGATTTTTGCTTCTTGGAAAATGGAGATTTATGTATATCTCCGTTTTCCACCCCTTCTATTCTATTCCTAGCAAGTTGCCCTTGTTTCCCATACAACCCGAATATCCTGTGTATAATTACACCTCTTCCAGTCCTTCATATACACTAAGGAGCAACACACAACCCTCGCAGATACTTATATATAAAAATAGTTTACTGATAACATAGAGATGACAAAGCAATGGACATTATACATAGAGATACAGATAACACAATACATAGAGGACACCACCACACACAGCCACCTCCGTTCCTTCCCACCGTGGATGCTAAGCAAATGTGGCTAATAATGTGTATGTATATAAAGTATATCCAGAGTCCATATCTGGATCTACTCTTCTAACCAACTCACATCCAGTACCTGACCATTAGTATATGTACATATAGAGACTCCTGCATAAACAGCATATATAATCTATTGGTAATACAATTGCCGACTACAAATATCTATATGTACACATATAAAGTCAACTGGGATATTATACTTATATACATACCCACATACACACACATATAACTTGGCTTGCTCCTGAAGTGCTCTTGGTCCAGTGGGTGGCAGGAAGAGAAAGCGCCAGCCTCACTCCCAACTTTCACCTATCTCTTGCTGTGTCCCAGCCCCCCCACCATAGACTCCACCCTGTGACCACCCAAATATCTTCCCCCATCTCTTGGTCAAGAGGATGTTGTTCAACTGCCTTAGATATGCTAACAAGGGACACAATGCTACTGGCCATACTGAATGGGTGAATACCACTGGGTCCAATTATTAGGCATATTTGTGTGGTCATCAGGATGAGGTTCTGGCTGAAAGCCATATTTCCCTTAACACCTCACAACTTTAGAAAATAGGGACAAAGAGGGACAATATGTGAAGTGCACATCACGGCAGTTTTTTTCATATTAAGCCACTCCTGTAACTCTGCCCAAAGCATAATAACAGACTCTGTCATAACTGCAGCAGCTGGGGATCTATTAGGCGAGTATAAGTTCCTTTATTTTTGTAAAGCATGTGGAGACCCTGTGGCAATTTATGCACAAATATGCACATAAATCATTAGATTATAGATATTTTAAGGCACAAATTTCACCAAATTATGAAGTTATGGTCTAATAGACAGGTAGAAACCATACAGACACTTTAGTAAGGGGCAATTTAGTAAATTCATTAATGCACTTTTATGTATTAATTCCCCAAGTCAAAAAGAGGACATTTAGGGATCAAAGAGGTACAGAGGGAATTGGGTCAAAAAGAGGGACTGTCCCTCTAAAAGAGGGACACTTGGGAGGTATGTTTATGTCTTATCGCAACAAAAACACATTACAATAATACGACAAACTGTGTTAAAGTGACCGTCCTGATGCAACAGTATCAAAATAATTCTGGCTACATCTGTATCTCCTATATATCTATATACTACTGTCTTCATGGATATTTGGTTTGTTAGTGGCATGTTTATGATTTCTGTGATAATATGCATCCCTATACCTTGTAACTTATTGTCCCACACACATTACTGTTTTGTCAGCTGAACCCACAGTTTTAATTGGCAACAAGTTTTTCAATTAAGGAGAAGAGAATGGGAGTGTGGATTTCCCAGGTGCTTTTGTCCATTAAATAAAGGCACACCAAACCAAGAAAGACTTTGCATTACGAACCATGACTTCATTCAGATGACTTTAGAAGATGGTACAGATGTATGAAACTGGAAAAGGCTACCAAACAATTGTTAAAGATCTGGCTGTATATATTGTCACAGATAAATTATCTGCAAATGGAAAATTGTTGCTAAATGATTGTTGTTACTTTCCCTAGGAGTGTGCATCTAGTAACATCACTCCAAGCACACAATAAATAATCCTAACAGAGGTGAAAAAGAACCCAGGGGTAACAGCAAAAGGTCTACAGAAGACACTAGATATGGGAAAAACCTCTGTTAATGTGTCCACAAACTAAATAAAAAAAGGTGTTAAAAAAGGAAATCACAAATCAAGCTGCTGGTGTTAGAAGATAACAATGTGGGGCCCATATCAAGTCTACCCAAGACCACCTGGATGATCCACAATGCTTTTGGGAAAATGTTCGAATGTCAGATGAGACAAAAATAGAATGTTTTTGCATAAATGCAAAATATCATGTTTGAATAAAAAAAAAGACCATTACACCCAATAACAAAAACAGGACTAATGATTTGATATATTCTAGCAGTTTGATGTGGAGCCTAGTAATTATCGACTGAAAGTTTGTAAAATTCTCATAAAATTCTTGTAAACAGCATTGTACTTTGTATGTGGTTTGTTATCTGTAGTGATGAGCCAAGCTGTGGAAGTTCGGGTTCGCCGGGTTCATCCGAACTTCAGGTCAAAGTTCGGGACCCAAACCTGACCCGAACTTGACCCTGATCCCCTTTGAAGTCAATGGGGACCCTAACTTCACGTTATTATTAGAGTTGAGCGAACACCTGGATGTTCGGGTTCGAGAAGTTCGGCCGAACATCCCGGAAATGTTCGGGTTCGGGATCCGAACCCGATCCGAACTTCGTCCCGAACCCGAACCCCATTGAAGTCAATGGGGACCCGAACTTTTCGGCACTAAAAAGGCTGTAAAACAGCCCAGGAAAGAGCTAGAGGGCTGCAAAAGGCAGCAACATGTAGGTAAATCCCCTGCAAACAAATGTGGATAGGGAAATTAATTAAAATAAAAATTAAATAAATAAAAATTAACCAAAATCAATTGGAGAGAGGTTCCATAGCAGAGAATCTGGCTTCCCGTCACCCACCACTGGAACAGTCCATTCTCAGATATTTAGGCCCCGGCACCCAGGCAGAGGAGAGAGGTCCCGTAACAGAGAATCTGTCTTCATGTCAGCAGAGAATTAGTCTGCATGTCATAGCAGAGAATGAGGCTTCACGTCAGCCACCACTGCAACAGTCCATTGGCATATATTTAGGCCCAGCACCCAGGCAGAGGAGGGAGGTCCCGTAACAGAGAATCTGTCTTCATGTCAGCAGAGAATTAGTCTGCATGTCATAGCAGAGAATGAGGCTTCACGTCAGCCACCACTGCAACAGTCCATTGGCATATATTTAGGCCCAGCACACACACAGGCAGAGGAGAGAGGTCCCGTAACAGAGAATCTGGCTTCATGTCAGCAGAGAATCAGTCTGCATGTCATAGCAGAGAATGAGGCTTCACGTCAGCCACCACTGCAACAGTCCATTGGCATATATTTAGGCCCAGCACACACACAGGCAGAGGAGAGAGGTCCCGTAACAGAGAATCTGGCTTCATGTCAGCAGAGAATCAGTCTGCATGTCATAGCAGAGAATGAGGCTTCACGTCAGCCACCACTGCAACAGTCCATTGGCATATATTTAGGCCCAGCACCCAGGCAGAGGAGGGAGGTCCCGTAACAGAGAATCTGTCTTCATGTCAGCAGAGAATTAGTCTGCATGTCATAGCAGAGAATGAGGCTTCACGTCAGCCACCACTGCAACAGTCCATTGGCATATATTTAGGCCCAGCACACACACAGGCAGAGGAGAGAGGTCCCGTAACAGAGAATCTGGCTTCATGTCAGCAGAGAATCAGTCTGCATGTCATAGCAGAGAATGAGGCTTCACGTCACCCACCACTGCAACAGTCCATTGGCATATATTTAGGCCTAGCACACAGGCAGAGCAGAGAGGTCCCGTAACAGACGATCTGGCTTCATGTCAGCAGAGAATCAGTCTGCATGTCATAGCAGAGAATCAGGCTTCACGTCAGCCACCACTGCAACAGTCCATGGTCATAAATTTAGGCCCAGCACCCAGGCAGAGGAGAGAGGTCCCGTAACAGACAATCTGGCTTCATGTCAGCAGAGAATTAGTCTGCATGTCATAGCAGAGAATCAGGCTTCATGTCAGCCACCACTGCAACAGTCCATTGGCATATATTTAGGCCTAGCACACAGGCAGAGGAGAGGTTCATTCAACTTTGGGTAGCATCGCAATATAATGGTAAAATGAAAATAAAAATAGGATTGAATGAGGAAGTGCCCTGGAGTCCAATAATATATGGTTATGGGGAGGTAGTTAATGTCTAATCTGGACAAGGGACGGACAGGTCCTGTGGGATCCATGCCTGGTTCATTTTTATGAACGTCAGCTTGTCCACATTGGCTGTAGACAGGCGGCTGCGTTTGTCTGTAATGACGCCCCCTGCCGTGCTGAATACACGTTCAGACAAAACGCTGGCTGCCGGGCAGGCCAGCACCTCCAAGGCATAAAAGGCTAGCTCTGGCCACGTGGACAATTTAGAGACCCAGAAGTTGAATGGGGCCGAACCATCAGTCAGTACGTGGAGGGGTGTGCACACGTACTGTTCCACCATGTTAGTGAAATGTTGCCTCCTGCTAACACGTTGCGTATCAGGTGGTGGTGCAGTTAGCTGTGGCGTGTTGACAAAAGTTTTCCACATCTCTGCCATGCTAACCCTGCCCTCAGAGGAGCTGGCCGTGACACAGCTGCCTTGGCGACCTCTTGCTCCTCCTCTGCCTTGGCCTTGGGCTTCCACTTGTTCCCCTGTGACATTTGGGAATGCTCTCAGTAGCGCGTCTACCAACGTGCGCTTGTACTCGCGCATCTTCCTATCACGCTCCAGTGCAGGAAGTAAGGTGGGCACATTGTCTTTGTAGCGTGGATCCAGCAGGGTGGCAACCCAGTAGTCCGCACAGGTTAAAATGTGGGCAACTCTGCTGTCGTTGCGCAGGCACTGCAGCATGTAGTCGCTCATGTGTGCCAGGCTGCCCAGGGGTAAGGACAAGCTGTCCTCTGTGGGAGGCGTATCGTCATCGTCCTGCCTTTCCCCCCAGCCACGCACCAGTGATGGACCCGAGCTGCGTTGGGTGCCACCCCGCTGTGACCATGCTTCATCCTCATCCTCCTCCACCTCCTCCTCATCCTCGTCCTCCTCGTCCTCCAGTAGTGGGCCCTGGCTGGCCACATTTGTACCTGGCCTCTGCTGTTGCAAAAAACCTCCCTCTGAGTCACTTCGAAGAGACTGGCCTGAAAGTGCTAAAAATGACCCCTCTTCCTCATCCTCCTCCTCCTCCTCCTGGGCCACCTCCTGTTCCATCATCGCCCTAAGTGTTTTCTCAAGGAGACATAGAAGTGGTATTGTAACGCTGATAACGGTGTCATCGCCACTGGCCATGTTGGTGGAGTACTCGAAACAGCGCAACATGGCACACAGGTCTCGCATGGAGGCCCAGTCATTGGTGGTGAAGTGGTGCTGTTCTGTAGTGCGACTGACCCGTGCGTGCTGCAGCTGAAACTCCACTATGGCCTGCTGCTGCTCGCACAGTCTGTCCAGCATGTGCAAGGTGGAGTTCCACCTGGTGGGCACGTCGCATATGAGGCGGTGAGCGGGAAGGCCGAAGTTACGCTGTAGCGCAGACAGGCGAGCAGCGGCAGGATGTGAACGCCGGAAGCGCGAACAGACGGCCCGCACTTTATGCAGCAGCTCTGACATGTCGGGGTAGTTGTGAATGAACTTCTGCACCACCAAATTCAGCACATGCGCCAAGCAAGGGATGTGCGTCAAATTGGCTAGTCCCAGAGCTGCAACGAGATTTCGCCCATTATCACACACCACCAGGCCGGGCTTGAGGCTCACCGGCAGCAACCACTCGTCGGTCTGTTGTTCAATACCCCGCCACAACTCCTGTGCGGTGTGGGGCCTGTCCCCCAAACATATGAGTTTCAGAATGGCCTGCTGACGTTTACCCCGGGCTGTGCTGAAGTTGGTGGTGAAGGTGTGTGGCTGACTGGATGAGCAGGTGGAAGAAGAGGAGGAGGAAGCCGAGAAGGAGGAGGTGGCAACAGGAGGCAAAGAATGTTGCCCTGCGATCCTTGGCGGCGGCAGGACGTGCGCCAAACAGCTCTCCGCCTGGGGCCCAGCTGCCACTACATTTACCCAGTGTGCAGTTAGGGAGATATAGCGTCCCTGGCCGTGCTTACTGGTCCACGTATCTGTGGTTAGGTGGACCTTGCTACAGATGGCGTTGCGCAGTGCACACTTGATTTTATCGGATACTTGGTTGTGCAGGGAAGGCACGGCTCTCTTGGAGAAGTAGTGCCGGCTGGGAACAACATACTGTGGGACAGCAAGCGACATGAGCTGTTTGAAGCTGTCTGTGTCCACCAGCCTAAATGACAGCATTTCATAGGCCAGTAGTTTAGAAATGCTGGCATTCAGGGCCAGGGATCGAGGGTGGCTAGGTGGGAATTTACGCTTTCTATCAAATGTTTGTGAGATGGAGAGCTGAACGCTGGCGTGTGACATGGTTGAGACGCTTGGTGACGGAGGTGGTGGTGGTGGTGTTGGTGGTACATCCCCTGTTTGCTGGGCGGCAGGTGCCAACGTTCCTCCAGAGGCGGAGGAAGAGGCCGAGGCGGCAGCAGCAGAATAGGCCGAGGCGGCAGCAGCAGAAGAGGTAGCAGGGGGAGCCTGAGTGACTTCCTTGGTTTTAAGGTGTTTACTCCACTGCAGTTCATGCTTTGCATGCAGGTGCCTGGTCATGCAGGTTGTGCTCAGGTTCAGAACGTTAATGCCTCGCTTCAGGCTCTGATGGCACAGCGTGCAAACCACTCGGGTCTTGTCGTCAGCACATTGTTTGAAGAAGTGCCATGCCAGGGAACTCCTTGAAGCTGCCTTTGGGGTGCTCGGTCCCAGATGGCGGCGGTCAGTAGCAGGCGGAGTCTCTTGGCGGCGGGTGTTCTGCTTTTGCCCACTGCTCCCTCTTTTGCTACGCTGTTGGCTCGGTCTCACCACTGCCTCTTCCTCCGAACTGTGAAAGTCAGTGGCACGACCTTCATTCCATGTGGGGTCTAGGACCTCATCGTCCCCTGCATCGTCTTCCACCCAGTCTTGATCCCTGACCTCCTGTTCAGTCTGCACACTGCAGAAAGACGCAGCAGTTGGCACCTGTGTTTCGTCATCATCAGAGACATGCTGAGGTGGTATTCCCATGTCCTCATCATCAGGAAACATAAGTGGTTGTGCGTCAGTGCATTCTATGTCTTTCACCGCTGGGGAAGGGCTAGGTGGATGCCCTTGGGAAACCCTGCCAGCGGAGTCTTCAAACAGCATAAGAGACTGCTGCATAACTTGAGGCTGAGACAGTTTCCCTGGTATGCATGGGGGTGATGTGACAGACTGATGGGGTTGGTTTTCAGGCGCCATCTGTGCGCTTTCTGCAGAAGACTGGGTGGGAGATAATGTGAACGTGCTGGATCCACTGTCGGCCACCCAATTGACTAATGCCTGTACCTGCTCAGGCCTTACCATCCTTAGAACGGCATTGGGCCCCACCATATATCGCTGTAAATTCTGGCGGCTACTGGGACCTGAGGTAGTTGGTACACTAGGACGTGTGGATGTGGCAGAACGGCCACGTCCTCTCCCAGCACCAGAGGGTCCACTAACACCACCACGACCATGTCCACGTCCGCGTCCCTTACTAGATGTTTTTCTCATTGTTATGGTTCACCACAACAACAAATATATTATTTGGCCCAATGTATTGTATTCAAAATCAGCGGGATATAAATTTGAGGCCTAGTATTTAGGCGCTGGGTGACCGGTATGGATTTAGTGACAGAATTAGACTTGGAAATGCACAGAAGCGTGTGTGTGAAGTTATTCTGAATGACCCTATGTGCACCTTCAATATTATATACCCTTTTAGGGATAGATTTCAAATAGCTCTGATATAGCAGAAACCACTAAATTATGAAATTGCTAAATTGGGAATTGTACTTCAACCCAGAACAAAAAATGTGCTTTGACGGACACTAAATATCTTGCCCAGCAACAACAGTACAGCGGTGGGTAACGAGAGATTTAGAGGGATTTAAATTTGAGGCCTAGTATTTAGGCGCTGGGTCACCGGTATGGATTTAGTGACAGAATTAGACTTGGAAATGCACAGAAGCGTGTGTGTGAAGTTATTCTGAATGACCCTATGTGCACCTTCAATATTATATACCCTTTTAGGGATAGATTTCAAATAGCTCTGATATAGCAGAAACCACTAAATTATGAAATTGCTAAATTGGGAATTGTACTTCAACCCAGAACAAAAAATGTGCTTTGACGGACACTAAATATCTTGCCCAGCAACAACAGTACAGCGGTGGGTAACGAGAGATTTAGAGGGATTTAAATTTGAGGCCTAGTATTTAGGCGCTGGGTCACCGGTATGGATTTAGTGACAGAATTAGACTTGGAAATGCACAGAAGCGTGTGTGTGAAGTTATTCTGAATGACCCTATGTGCACCTTCAATATTATATACCCTTTTAGGGATAGATTTCAAATAGCTCTGATATAGCAGAAACCACTAAATTATGAAATTGCTAAATTGGGAATTGTACTTCAACCCAGAACAAAAAATGTGCTTTGACGGACACTAAATATCTTGCCCAGCAACAACAGTACAGCGGTGGGTAACGAGAGATTTAGAGGGATTTAAATTTGAGGCCTAGTATTTAGGCGCTGGGTCACCGGTATGGATTTAGTGACAGAATTAGACTTGGAAATGCACAGAAGCGTGTGTGTGAAGTTATTCTGAATGACCCTATGTGCACCTTCAATATTATATACCCTTTTAGGGATAGATTTCAAATAGCTCTGATATAGCAGAAACCACTAAATTATGAAATTGCTAAATTGGGAATTGTACTTCAACCCAGAACAAAAAATGTGCTTTGACGGACACTAAATATCTTGCCCAGCAACAACAGTACAGCGGTGGGTAACGAGAGATTTAGAGGGATTTAAATTTGAGGCCTAGTATTTAGGCGCTGGGTCACCGGTATGGATTTAGTGACAGAATTAGACTTGGAAATGCACAGAAGCGTGTGTGTGAAGTTATTCTGAATGACCCTATGTGCACCTTCAATATTATATACCCTTTTAGGGATAGATTTCAAATAGCTCTGATATAGCAGAAACCACTAAATTATGAAATTGCTAAATTGGGAATTGTACTTCAACCCAGAACAAAAAATGTGCTTTGACGGACACTAAATATCTTGCCCAGCAACAACAGTACAGCGGTGGGTAACGAGAGATTTAGAGGGATTTAAATTTGAGGCCTAGTATTTAGGCGCTGGGTCACCGGTATGGATTTAGTGACAGAATTAGACTTGGAAATGCACAGAAGCGTGTGTGTGAAGTTATTCTGAATGACCCTATGTGCACCTTCAATATTATATACCCTTTTAGGGATAGATTTCAAGTAGCTCTGATATAGCAGAAACCACTAAATTATGAAATTGCTAAATTGGGAATTGTACTTCAACCCAGAACAAAAAATGTGCTTTGACGGACACTAAATATCTTGCCCAGCAACAACAGTACAGCGGTGGGTAACGAGAGATTTAGAGGGATTTAAATTTGAGGCCTAGTATTTAGGCGCTGGGTCACCGGTATGGATTTAGTGACAGAATTAGACTTGGAAATGCACAGAAGCGTGTGTGTGAAGTTATTCTGAATGACCCTATGTGCACCTTCAATATTATATACCCTTTTAGGGATAGATTTCAAATAGCTCTGATATAGCAGAAACCACTAAATTATGAAATTGCTAAATTGGGAATTGTACTTCAACCCAGAACAAAAAATGTGCTTTGACGGACACTAAATATCTTGCCCAGCAACAACAGTACACCGGTGGGTAACGAGAGATTTAGAGGGAATTAAATTTGAGGCCTAGTATTTAGGCGCTGGGTCACCGGTATGGATTTAGTGACAGAATTAGACTTGGAAATACACAGTAGCGGGTGTGTGTGAAGTTATTCTGAATGACCCTATGTGCACCTTCAATATTATATACCCTTTTAGGGATAGATTTCAAATAGCTCTGATATAGCAGAAACCACTAAATTATGAAATTGCTAAATTGGGAATTGTACTTCAACCCAGAACAAAAAATGTGCTTTGACGGACACTAAATATCTTGCCCAGCAACAACAGTACACCGGTGGGTAACGAGAGATTTAGAGGGAATTAAATTTGAGGCCTAGTATTTAGGCGCTGGGTCACCGGTATGGATTTAGTGACAGAATTAGACTTGGAAATACACAGTAGCGGGTGTGTGTGAAGTTATTCTGAATGACCCTATGTGCACCTTCAATATTATATACCCTTTTTGGGATAGATTTCAAATAGCTCTGATATAGCAGGAACCACTAAATTATGAAATTGCTAAATTGGGAATTGTACTTCAACCCAGAACAAAAAATGTGCTTTGACGGGCACTAAATAACTTTCCCAGCTACAACAGGACAACGGTAACGAGAGATTTAGAGGGATTTAAATTTGAGGCCTAGTATTTAGGCGCTGGGTGACAGGTATGGGTTTAGTGACAGAATTAGACTTGGAAATACACAGTAGCGGGTGTGTGTGAAGTTATTCTGAATGACCCTATGTGCACCTTCAATATTATATACCCTTTTTGGGATAGATTTCAAATAGCTCTGATATAGCAGAAACCACTAAATTATGAAATTGCTAAATTGGGAATTGTACTTCAACCCAGAACAAAAAATGTGCTTTGACGGACACTAAATATCTTGCCCAGCAACAACAGTACAGCGGTGGGTAACGAGAGATTTAGAGGGAATTAAATTTGAGGCCTAGTATTTAGGCGCTGGGTCACCGGTATGGATTTAGTGACAGAATTAGACTTGGAAATACACAGTAGCGGGTGTGTGTGAAGTTACTCTGAATGACCCTATGTGCACCTTCAATATTATATACCCTTTTTGGGATAGATTTCAAAGAGCTCTGATATAGCAGGAACCACTAAATTATGAAATTGCTAAATTGAGAATTGTATTTCAACCCAGAACAAGAAATGTGCTTGAACGGACACTAAATAACTCGCCCAGCTACAGCACTAGGGACAGATTTAGCTGGATATAAATTTGAGGCCTAGTATTTAGGCGCTGGGTGACCGGTATGGATTTAGTGACAGAATTAGACTGGGATATGGCCAAAAAATGAACAGACTATTGCTGGTTAAATGCACTTGGTGTGACAGCTTCACCCTGATGTAGGCTTTAGCCAAATAACAACCACACCATTGAGGGTTAAATGCACTTGGTGACAGGCGCAGCTTGCCCCTGATTTTGTATATGGCCAAAAAATGAACAGACTATTGCTGGTTAAATGCACTTGGTGTGACAGCTTCACCCTGATGTAGGCTTTAGCCAAATAACAACCACACCATTGAGGGTTAAATGCACTTGGTGACAGGCGCAGCTTGCCCCTGATTTTGTATATGGCCAAAAAATGAACAGACTATTGCTGGTTAAATGCACTTGGTGTGACAGCTTCACCCTGATGTAGGCTTTAGCCAAAAAACAACCACACCATTGAGGGTTAAATGCACTTGGTGACAGGCGCAGCTTGCCCCTGATTTTGTATATGGCCAAAAAATGAACAGACTATTGCTGGTTAAATGCACTTGGTGTGACAGCTTCACCCTGATGTAGGCTTTAGCCAAAAAACAACCACACCATTGAGGGTTAAATGCACTTGGTCGCAGCTTGTGCTGGCGCACCACAAGACACAAAATGGCCGCCGATCACCCCAGAAAAATGAGACTGACAAACGGTCTGTGCAGCCTAAAAACAGTGAGCAATTGAGGATCAGCAGCTCAATGATCCACAGCTGCAGATCGATCAGTTAATCAAGTCCTTTGGAGGAGTTAATCTGCCTAATCTCGCCCTACTGTCGCAGCCGCAACCTCTCCCTACGCTAATCAGAGCAGAGTGACGGGCGGCGCTATGTGACTCCAGCTTAAATAGAGGCTGGGTCACATGGTGCTCTGGCCAATCACAGCCATGCCAATAGTAGGCATGGCTGTGATGGCCTCTTGGGGCAAGTAGTATGACGCTTGTTGATTGGCTGCTTTGCAGCCTTTCAAAAAGCGCCAAGAAAGCGTCACAAAAGCGCCAAGAAAGCGACGAACACCGAACCCGAACCCGGACTTTTACGAAAATGTCCGGGTTCGGGTCCGTGTCACGGACACCCCAAAATTCGGTACGAACCCGAACTATACAGTTCGAGTTCGCTCATCCCTAGTTATTATTTACCCTTATAACATGGTTATATTCGAAAATAGCATAATACTTAAGACAGAATAAAAATGGGACACCTTTAGAGGCATTCCATTTTGCATTCCGTCATAATAGAAGTCTATGGGAGCATAACGGTTCCGTTATGCTGCCCATAGACTTCTAGTATGACGGAATGCAAAACGGAATGCCTCTTAAAGCTTCCATTTTGCATTCCATCATAATAGAAGCCTATGGGCAGCATAATGGATCCATATTATGTTATTTTACAATATAACTATGTTATAACGGAAAATAATAAAGTAATTCATAAATCACCCAGGTCTGGGTTTGGGTCTGGGTACCCGAACTCGCAAAGTTTGGTGCAAACCCGAACTTTGCAGTTCGGTTTCACTCATTCCTAGTCATTTACTTTAAGACTGAGAGACAAATGTGATAAATACAACACTCATAGACTACCTAGTTTGTTTTTATTTATATATCATATATACAGATGTTGACACCATTATGTCGACAGGCCTAATGCGTTAACAAAAACACTAGTGTTGAGTGAATTGAAGCATCTGAAGTGCAATTTGATCCAAAGTTTAGGAAAAATTTGCCACAAATCCGAATTTTTCTTTGTGCTTTGTGGTAATGAAAAGTTAGTTTTCTAAAATGGCTGTTGCACATGTTACAAAGTGTAAGTAAGAAGCCTGGGACTGCGATAAGACCCATAATGTCATGTAGCCAGCCAATCAGTAGATTTCCTATGATGTCACAGCCCTATAAAAGCACCATCCCACGCGATCTCCGCCATTTCACTGTGATCTGAACTTAAGGAAAGACCTGAAATGTGCTTATGTGCAAGAGATATTGTTTCATAATGCTATTTATAGAAGAATATTAAATAGGGAGAGTGCAGGGAAAGTGTAGGGAGATCATAGGGAGAGTTATTAGAAACTACAGGGAGAGCATAGGGAAAGCATAGGGAGACTGCAATGATAGTGCAGGTTAAGTGTAAACACCCTGTGCATCTTGTTGAACTGCTGTTACAATCCCAGTTAGTTTATACATAGAATTACTGTGCCTCAGTTTTAAAGGATGGTCAAATATATTGCTGTGTTTATTTTGTTGAACTGCTGCCACAATCCTCATTAATCTGTTGGTTTATACATAGAATTACTGTGCCTCAGTATTAAAGGATGATCTATTATATCACCACGTTTATCTTGTTGAACTGCAGCCAAAATCCCTGTAAAAACTATTTGTTTATACATAGAATTACTGTGTCTGAGTATTAAAGGGCGGTCAAATATAGCACCGCATTTATCTTGTTGAACTGCTGCCACAATCCCGTTAATCTGTTTGTTTATGTATAATTACTGGAACTCAGTATTACAGGGCAGTCTAATATATTGATATGTTTATCTTGTTGAATTGCAACCATATTCCAAGTTAATCTATTAGTTTATATATAGATTTACTGTGCCTCAGTTTTAAAGGGTCATCTAATATATCGCCGCGTGCATCTTGAACTGCTGCCACATTCTTAGTTAATCCATTAAATTACTGATAGTTACTGTACACTATGGCCAACAGACAGTTGCCTGGGCCCTCCAACGGAATGGGCAGTGGCAAAAATGTTGGTGTAGCTGGCACAAGTGGCAGCAGAAGGGGTGGTGATAGCAGTAGCCGCAGAAACAGGCCAGAGTTGCCATTGTCATCCAGCGTTCGTGTTTTCACCAACATTCCATCTGTACTGGAATGGTTGACTCGCTCTTCAACATCTTCTCAAGTGAGAACACATATACGAAGCCAGGAATTGGTGGGTTCCTCTGACACCATGCTAAGTTGGTGTGGCCTAGGAACTGCTTCTGTTCCCTCATCTGTCCTGAACCAGCCTCTTTCTTTTGCTTCTCTTTGCAGCGAGGTTGAGCTTTGTGAGGGCAGTCAACTACCGATTATGATAGTCACATGGGAGCACATTTTGCAAGTGGTCAGGGTAGTGCACAATAGACAGGTGAGGGTGACACAAGTGAGGACCAAACAAATGTAGATTATGATGTAGCCAATTGCAAGTGGGAGCCAGGTGAGGGGACATCATCATTATCAGGGGGCGAGGGTGGCAGTGTGTCCGTGAGACAGCACTGTGAAAGCATGCCCATCAGAGAACAGGGTGGAAGCATGCTCGTGAGACAACAGAGTGGAAGCAGTGGGAGATATGTAGCCAAACGTGGGATGGCTACACAGTCTGATACTAGGGAGACTACCTGTGATGAACCCGCTAGCAGTGCATGGGTACATAAAAGCAGTGGCAGGCATCACACAGTGGTGGAGGGAAAATACCATACTGGCCGGTATTGGAATTTTTCATCAAGTCTCTGGGGTACGTTATTGTGGTGGCATGCAGAATATGTGGGCAGAAGGTGAAATGCGGCCAGGGTGCTAAAGTTGGTACAATGGCCCTGCAACCACACACGGAGCATCAGCATAAAGTGGCATAAGAAAACTGTGCTACTCATTTAGTGTTAAAGCCTGATGCAGTAACTGCTGCATCTCCCAACAGCCCGCACCCCCTCTCCAGCAGTCAGGGCTCGATAACCTCAGCTATCGTTCCTTCCCATCGACTTCAATGTCGTCTATTGTTCCTGATGCTCCTCTTCTTCTTCCATCTTGTCACTTGTTTCGACAGCAATCGATCACCAAGGCGATTGCAAAATGACAACATCATGTGTGCACTCATCCAATGGGCCAGAAGCTAAATGTGCACCTGGCTAAGTTGCTGGTACTAAAGTCCTTCCATTTCCATGTAGTTGACTCTGCATATTTCAGAGAACTGATGGCTTGTGCCCACCGAAGGTCCCAAGCCGACATTACTTGTCCCAAAAATCTGTACCAGTCCTGCACACGTGCGTTGAGCACAAGGTCCTTGGGCCTTTCTGTGTCTGGTACAATTTACGTCAGCACTGACATATGGAGTTGTAACTATGTTCTGTCATGGAGCGACTATACTAACTGTCACTGCTGCTGTCCCCTCATGGGGCCACTATTGTCGCTGTTACTGCCACTGCTGTTGGACCCCATCCCTACTATCTCATGGGTTCACTATTGCCCCTTTTACTGCCACTGCTGTTGCCCCCCTATCCCCCATCTATTAGAGGGTCAATATTGTCACTTTTTGTCTGTGTTGCCATCACCGTTTATTTTTCTGTTCTTTTATCAGTCAGAAGAACTGAATAAAAAAAAAAAAATGATCATGTATTTTGAGCATTCATAAATCCTCTTTCATTATTTGATCAGTATTTGTAAGCCGAAAGCAGGAGTGGGTTCAAGACACAAATGCAATGCAAATATTTCCATTACATTTGATCTCTGTTTTAAACCCACTCCTGTTTTTGACTTACAAATACTGATCAAATAATGATGCAAAATACTGACCAAATACTGACGGTGGGAAAGAGGCCATTAAAGTTCTGCATGCAGGACTGTTTTCCATTGCAAAAAAAATGATTTCAGATGTAAAGGGTTAAAATGGATGCAAATTGAGCATACAGCCTCTTTCAGACGGTCAGTATTTGGTCAGTATTTTGCATCAGTATTTCATTATAATTTGTAAACCAAACACATTTTTCTCCATTACATTTTATCTCTGTTGTGGACCCACTCCTGTGTTTGGCTTAAAAATACTGTTCAAATACTGATGCAAAATACTGACCAAATACTGTTGTCTGAACGAGGCTTTATGGATGCTCAAACTACAGGCTTTGTTTTTTTCAGTTTTTTTGTTCTAATTGTTCCGAAGAACATAAAAATAAACAGCGATGTGAACTCAGGCTTACCGACACTGCTGCTGCCCCCCTCCCTACTCTGTCATGGGACCACTACTGTCAGTGGTATTTCCACTGCTGCCACGCTCCGCACTCTTTCATGGGGCCACTACTGTCACTGGTATTGCCACTGCTACCACCCTCCCTACTCTGGGATGGGGCCGCTTCTTGAATGTTGGGACACTGCATGGTTAAGGATGCAGTGATAAATTAGACCTGACGGTAAGTGACCTGTAATACTGACACGCAGTAAATATACAGCTAACAGAAGGGATAAAAAAAACACGTGTTTGGACTGCCACAACATGCACTAAAAGAACTCTTTTTTTCTCCACTACGTTATTGGCACTGCCACCATTTATTTATTTTGTTCCACTAAGGAGCCATTTAGACACAGCTCCTGCAAGGGCGTGTATGGGTTTTGGGCTTTACTGAGGGGTGCTATATGCTTTTCTTTTGTTTAACAGAATGGATTAGCTATGAATCTTGGTGCTCTGCACAGTGATGTAGACAACCATAAATTACACCTGTAATACTGATGGCACAGTACCTACAGAATGGATTAAGTATGAATGTGGGTGCACCAGAACTTAATGCACACGACGATACACTCTCCCTGCAATCTCCCTGCAGTTTAAGTTCCAAGCCTTCATACTGAGATTGGACCACCAAGTGGAATGAATATGATTAGACAGAGTGGCCTGGGTATACCTGATTTATCGTGATTTGTGACAAATTAATTCCTTACCAATCGAACCTCTTGTCAAAGTTCAGCGAATCAGCCAAATCAAAGTTTTTCAAAACTTCACTTATCTCTAAAAAACTATTTACAGTCATAAAATACATTTAGTTAGACATTTGCATGTCCTATATATCTATATACTACTTCTTTTTATGGGTTTGTGGGCTTCTCAGTTGCATGTTTATATATTTTATACAGCTATATAGCGCTACTATATTCTGCAGCACTTTATAGATATTATGATCTGTTAATTAATTCTGTGTTAGTATGCAGACTTATACCTTGTGACCCCACACACATTAATGTATTGTCAGCAGCACCCACACTTTTAAGTGGGACCAGCTGACAAGCTAATGTGTGTGGGGGGCTTCTCACTCTCCCTGACACATGATGTCAGGGGAAATAGGATCAGGCTAACCACCTTTTTTTTTAGCCTGATCCTGACAGAGGTGTCTGTCGAGTTGCTTTATACAGCCAAATTGATTGTGTATGTTTATGGGGGAGTAATGAGTGATAGCTGTCAGCCGAACAAGTGTTTGGCCAACGGCTATTAAAGGGAATCTGTCATCCTGACTTTGAACAATTATCTGCAGTAGTATATGTGTAGTCCAGATCACTAGTTTTTATTTTCCTACTGCGCCCCGTGGCCCCACTGGCAGTGCTCTGAACTTTCCTGAAATTCATCAAGACTGCTGTGCATGTGCACAAGTACTCTCCATTATGTTAGAACAGCAGTCCAAACTGCATTTCAGTGCAACTTTGATCGCTAACGGTGGGCGAAAGGAGGGCAATAGGAAAATAAAAAAAAGGGATCTGTACTCCTTATCTGCAGTACTACTCATGTATTGCTATAGATAATGTTCACAAGTTGGGGTGACAGATTCTCTTTAAAGGAACACCTTCAGCATTTCCTTCCTCTTAGCTCTTCTTAGTCCTTCTCAACATTCTCTGATGTGCGGTTTCTTCTTATGGTATAAAACAGTACTACTATAAAAAAACACAATTATAAAAGCTGCATGTGAATTTTTTATAATGTTTAAAATTTGTACCAGTTTACCAGTCAAATATAATTCATTTCAATGTCTAACATGTCATGCAATAAGAAAGATTTGGAAACATTTCCCATAGGACTACAGATCTAAATACATACTAATCCTGATTAGAGATTACTAGGAGAAAAGGTAGGATAGTCACCTTGAAATCAGATACGGTACGTAGACAATTGTCTCAAGACTCTGGAGCCATGGTGATTCTATATGTTAAGTACTTGTAACCATGGAGGCTAATAGGTTTAGATGACTTACGATTACTAGCATTTTCCTCTTGATTGTTAATAACTGTTCAGTTTATATTTTTTGCTTTCAGGTGAAAGAGGCACTGACATTCTTGGCTTCTATGTGCCATACTAAGAATGAACAGTACAATAGACATTAAAAAACTCAAGACAAAATGAATGAAACACAAATATGCTTATAATATCATCTGTAATATTTTTGCTAAATGAAAAACATACAAATGATTAAGTTGATTTAATGAAGGAGAAGTGCTATCAGAACCTATTGATAGTCATAAATTGGTATTCAGATTTTCAATTTCCTCTGATGACCTCAGTCACAATGGATGGACGAAGCAGCTGTGACTGTTAAAACATTTTTTTTTCTGATAGGAGACATCAAATATACTCCCAGTAAGTCAATGTACAATGATGTTCCAATATCAAACAAATGGTTTATTTCCTTGTCATAAACCCTGTTGATGCCTTTATCAAACAGCACTTGCACCCCAATAACAAGAACAGTTTGCTGGAATTACAGAGCTGTATAATGGCGATTTGTATCGCCAGTCAGTGCAGCAAGGTGTAATAAGATTGTTCCTATTACCCAGGCTGTCACCTCCCCGACTGAACCCTGTTCAACAGAAATGCAGTGGACTGAATCTCCCTATCCTTTCCCTACACCTTGAATAATCTTTCCCTGCACTTGTAAATCTTTTTATGAGCACAGTGACGATTTTTCTATCACTGTCCCTAGCGCCTACAGACACGTCTCTCCCTGCACTAAGTACGCTGGTGAATGGCAGAATCTAAGATGGCTGCCGTATTTATAGGGCTGTGACATCATACGGCTGGCTGCTGATTGGCTGCATGCATGTCATTATGGGTGATCCCGCCTTCCCAGAGTTCCTTTCTCCATGTCCTCACACGTGCAGTAGCCATTTTAGGAAAAATGCGATTCGTTACTACAACGTCACATTCGGTGCAAATCTAATTTTTTTCCTGAAATTCGTAACAAATTCTACTTTGTCAGCTTCGATTCACTCATCTCTAAAAATAATAAAACTAAAAATTTTGAATTTTAGGAGCAAAAGAGTAACAATGCAGTTACATGAGAAGAATCTAAATAACTAATCATATGCTAACTAGGTGCAAGTTCAGTTTATGTATGAGATAGCCAAGGTGATTGTCTACAAAATTTTCGCGTATGCGCATGCGCACACCAGTTATATATTTTTCTTCAAAAACCGTTTGTCACTGTGTGTAGCAGAGGGAACACAGCAAATCCGCAAACAAATGCTGCAGTACCCAAATGCTCTATAAAGAAAGTATATTATTGGTATATAACACCCCGCTTCTATCAGTTTTTTGGGGGAGCGCCAGTTTTTTTTTTTTGGGGGGGGGGGGGGCGACTGGTGACACCAGTTATAATTATTTTTTCTAATTGCGTTTGACACTCTGTATAGCTGCAGTATCTCTGCAGAACCGCTCACCACTGCTGCACAATACAAATCCAATATGATATGCTTTCTATATTACACCCCTCAGTATGTCACACCTATCAATTGCACACCTATACCAGTCCTTAAAAGGAATTTTATGGCCCTATTTGCTAGTGTTTTGTGTCCCTAACAGTCTGTCTCTGCTCCACACAGCAACCTCTCCCTACACTGGGAAAAGATCAGGTTTATTTATAAGGTATGCGGTATGTCTATGTGATGAAATGTCTCAATTGGCTGTCCTGTACCACCTGACGGATGTGTCATGGGTCAAAGTTCTTCACAATGTAAAAGAATATGGTGGGGCGTGAATATAGCCATATGTTCGCCCGTTGGCAAACCGCGAACAGCAAAGTTCGCCGCGAAAACAACCGCCGGGCGAACCGCGAGGCCATCTATATTCCATTTATAAAGGAACACGGCACATTATATTGCCATGAAGACAAAGGTAGAGAAGTCTATCTCATTCCGTTGTCTCCAGTTACTAATAATAAGTTAATAAATGCATTTAATTTGTTAATGAAACAAGCTTCTATAAAACTTACTTACTTTACCCTAAGGGTGTTTGGATCAGTTTCATCTTTATTTTAAAAAAATTAGATCTTCATATACATAATCCTACAAGGGTCACTCTGTATATACATTATTTTAAGAGGAAACAAAAGCATACTATATGTGTATATATATATATATATATATATATATATATATATATATATGTATTAAAGTAACCTCCAAATTTCCTGTCCTTTTAAAAGTGACTGCCCCTTTAACAGTGACCTTCACAGTGCCCGCCCCTTTAACCGTGACCTCCACAGTGCCTTTCTCTTTAACAGTTACCCCCACAGTGGCTGCCCCTTTAACATTGACCTCCACAGGAACCGCGCCTTTAACATTGACCTCCACATGCCCATCCCTTTAACAGTGACCTCCACAGTGCCCACTGCTCTAATAGTGACCGCATCTTTAACTATGACCTCCACAGTGCCCAACCATTTAACAGTGAATGCATCTTTAGCAGTGACCTCCACGGTGCCTGCCCCTTTAACAGTGACCTCCACAGTGCCTCCCTCTTTAACAGTGACCTTCACAGTGCCCGCCCCTTTAACATTGACCACCCCTTTAACAGTGACCTTCATAGTGGCAGCCCCTTTAACAGTGACTTCCACAGTGCCGGTCCCTTTAACAGCTACCTCTGCGCTGCCTGCCCCTTTAACAGTGACCTCCACAATGCCCGCCCATTTTAAAGTAACTTCCAAATTGCCTGTCCCTTTAATAGTGAATGTCCCTTTAACAGTGACCTCCACAGTGCCCGCCCCTTTAACAGTGACGTCCACAGTGCCCACCTCTTTAACTGTGACCGCAAATTTAACTGTGACCTCCACAGTGCTCGCCCCCTTAACATTGACCTCCACAGTGCCCGCCTCTTTATCAATGACCTCCACACTTTTAAGTGGGACCAGTTGATAAGCTAATGTGTGTGGGAGGCTTATTTTTTTGCCTGATCCGGACAGAGGTGTCTGGCGAGTTGCTTTATACAGCCAAATTGAGTGTGAATGTTTATGGGGGAGTAATGAGTGATAGCTGTCAGCCGAACAAGTGTTTGGCCAACGGCTATTAAAGGGAAACTGTCATCCTGATTTTGAACAATTATCTGCAGTAGTATATGTGTAGTTCAGATCACTAGTTTTTATTTTCCTACTGCGCCCCGTGGCTCCACTGGCAGTGCTCTGAACTTTCCTGAAATTCATCAAGACTACCGTGCATGTGCACAAGTACTCTCCATTATGTTAGAACAGCAGTCCAAACTGCATTTCAGTGCAACTTTGATCGCTAACGGTGGGCGAAAGGAGGGCAATAGGAAAATTTAAAAAAGTGATCTGTACTCCTTATCTGCAGTACTACTCATGTGTTGCTATAGATAATGGTCAAAAGTTGGGGTGACAGATTCTCTTTAAAGGAACACCTTCAGCATTTCCTTCCTCTTAGCTCTTCTTAGTCCTTCTCAACATTCTCTGATGTGCGGTTTCTTCTTATGGTATAAAACAGTACTACTATAAAAAACACAATTATAAAAGCTGCATGTGAATTTTTTATAATGTTTAAAATTTGTACCAGTTTACCAGTCAAATATAATTCATTTCAATGTCTAACATGTCATGCAATAAGAAAGATTTGGAAACAACATTTCCCATAGGACTACAGATCTAAATACATACTAATCCTGATTAGAGATTACTAGGAGAAAAGGTAGGATAGTCACCTTGAAATCAGATACGGTACGTAGACAATTGTCTCAAGACTCTGGAGCCATGGTGATTCTATATGTTAAGTACTTGTAACCATGGAGGCTAATAGGTTTAGATGACTTACGATTACTAGCATTTTCCTCTTGATTGTTAATAACTGTTCAGTTTATATTTTTTGCTTTCAGGTGAAAGAGGCACTGACATTCTTGGCTTCTATGTGCCATACTAAGAATGAACAGTACAATAGACATTAAAAAACTCGACAAAATGAATGAAACACAAATATGCTTATAATATCATCTGTAATATTTTTGCTAAATGAAAAACATACAAATTATTAAGTTGATTTAATGAAGGAGAAGTGCTATCAGAACCTATTGATAGTCATAAATTGGTATTCAGATTTTCAATTTCCTCTGATGACCTCAGTCACAATGGATGGACGAAGCAGCTGTGACTGTTAAAACATTTTTTTTTCTGATAGGAGACATCAAATATACTCCCAGTAAGTCAATGTACAATGATGTTCCAATATCAAACAAATGGTTTATTTCCTTGTCATAAACCCTGTTGATGCCTTTATCAAACAGCACTTGCACCCCAATAACAAGAACAGTTTGCTGGAATTACAGAGCTGTATAATGGCGATTTGTATCGCCAGTCAGTGCAGCAAGGTGTAATGAGATTGTTCCTATTACCCAGGCTGTCACCTCCCCGACTGAACCCTGTTCAACAGAAATGCTGTGGACTGAATCTCCCTATCCTTTCCCTACACCTTGAATAATCTTTCCCTGCACTTGTAAATCTTTTTATGAGCACAATGACGATTTTTCTATCACTGTCCCTAGCGCCTACAGACACGTCTCTCCCTGCACTAAGTAAGCTGGTGAATGGCAGAATCTAAGATGGCTGCCGTATTTATAGGGCTGTGACATCATACGGCTGGCTGCTGATTGGCTGCATGCATGTCATTCTGGGTGATCCCGCCTTCCCAGACTTCCTTTCTACATGTCCTCACACGTGCAGTAGCCATTTTAGGAAAAATGCAATTCGTTACTACAACGTCACATTCGGTGCAAATCAAATTTTTCCTGAAATTCGTAGCGAATTCGACTTCATCAGCTTCGATTCACTCATCTCTAAAAATAATAAAACTAAAAATTTTGAATTTTAGGAGCAAAAGAGTAACAATGCAGTTACATGAGAAGAATCTAAATAACTAATCATATGCTAACTAGGTGCAAGTTCAGTTTATGTATGAGATAGCCAAGATGATTGTCTACAAAATGATGGTGGTCTCATGTTCGAAACTGCAGTGGATGGTGAGATATGGAGTTTGAAAGTCAAACGTTCAAAAGATTACTACCCTTTTTCTCATTAGTGCAGATTGATAGATTTAAAATGGAGGTAGGGATTTTTCTGCATTTATCACTAATGTTTTCTGCCTTGCTTTGGAGGTTCTGTAGTATCACAGAATTTACTTTTCTAGCACATAAAATAAAATAAAAAAAGATATCTGATTGTTTTCAAGGAGACACAGTGTCCCCATGATAATTCTTCAAGGCATCCAAGATGTTGATATTGATGGCCTATCCTCAGTAGTGATGGACGAACATCTGGTGGGACAGTTCGCGAATGCGATCAAATGTTAGCGAACTGCAAGTTCGTGGTGGGTCCCATTCATTTGAATGGCAGGCGAACCTGAAAAACCTTCAGCTGATATTTGCAGCCAAGAAATAATTACTAGAAATGCACAAATAGTCCCACAACATGGACAGTGACATACCCTTTAACAGTGACCTTCACAGTGCCCACCCCTTTAACATTGACCACCCCTTTTACAGTGACCTTCATAGTGGCAGCCCCTTTAACAGTGACTTCCACAGTGCACGCCCCTTTAACAGCTACCTGTGCGCTGCCTGCCCCTTTAACAGTGACCTCCACAATGCCCGCCTCTTTTAGAGTAACTTCCAAATTGCCTGTCCCTTTAATAGTGAACGCCTCTTTAACAGTGACCTTCACAGTGCCTGCCCCTTTAACAGTGACCTCAATAGTTCCCTCCCCTTTAATAGTGACCTCCACAATACCTGCCCCTTTTACAGTGACCTCCACAGTGCCCGCCCCTTTAAAATTGACCACCCCTTTAACAGTGACCTTCATAGTGGCCACCCCTTTAACAGTGACCTTCCCAGTACATGCTTTAACAGTGACTTCCACAGTGCCTGCCCTTTTAACAGTGACTCCCCCATTGGCCGCCCCCTTTAACATTGACCTTCACAGTAACCGCACCTTTAACATTGACCTCCACAGTGCCCACCCCTTTAACAGTGACCTTTACAGTGCCCATCCCTTTAACAGTGACCGCATCTTAAACTGTGACCTCCACAGTGCCCGCCCCTTTAACAGTGACTTCCACAGTGCTCATTCCTTAATCAGTGACCTCCACAGTGCCCGCCCCTTTAACAGTACGCACCCTTTTATTAGTAACCTACACAGTGTCCACCCCTTTAACATTAACCACCACTTTAACAGTGACCTTCACAGTACCCGCATCTTTAATAGTTACTTCCACAGTGCCCGCACCTTTAACAGTGACCTCCACAGTGCCTGCCCCTTTAGCATTGACCGCCATGGTACCCTCCCCTTTAACCACCTCCGGACCGCCTAACGCAGATGTGCGGTCCGGAGGTGGCAGCGCTGCGCAGAGTCGCGCATATACGCGTCATCTTGCGAGACGCGAGATGACGCGAATATGCGCTCGCGCATGCGCAGTTCGCGCCGGCATTTCGTTCAGGACTATTTCGTCAGCAACCTGCCAGCCGTGATCATTGGCTGGCAGGTTGCTGATTTTTAAAAAATCCAATCAGAGAGCCGAATAACAGATCATATTTGTAAATATGATCTGTTATATGGCTGGCCTGCTCCTCTGCTGGTTCTTTTCGTCGGTTGGATCTAGCAGAGGAGCAGGCTTCACAGTGAGTACACCAACACTACACACTTAGCCCCAGATCACCCCCCTGAACCCCAATTAACCCTTTGATCACCCCTTTGATCGCCCCTGTCAATCACAAGTGAAAAGAAAAAAGTGATCAGTGCAAACTGTCACTTTTTTTTTTCACTGGTATTGACCGTTAGGTTTCAGTATAGTTTAGGCCCCTTGGTT
This sequence comes from Bufo gargarizans, assembly GCF_014858855.1. NCBI lineage: Eukaryota > Metazoa > Chordata > Amphibia > Anura > Bufonidae > Bufo > Bufo gargarizans. The sequence continues at coordinate 7,137 of NW_025334174.1, read as the reverse complement.
AGGTAGTTTAGGGATCGGTTAGCGCCCAGCCCACCGCACCGCAGTCCGTTATTCGCTGATTAGAGTATCGCTAATCAGCATTTGTACTTTTATAGTATCTGGAAGTGATCAAAGCTGATCACGGTCAGATCTATAATTGTACTAGTGTCACTTTAGTTCTCCCTCCACCCAAAACGCAGTGTTTGCCCGATCAGGCCTGATCGGTCGCCCACACCCGCCCCACCGCAGTGACAAAAAAAAAATTTTTTTTTTATCGCTGCACATTCAATTTACACGCACTGCGGCGATAAAAAAAATCAGTTTTGATATTTTTTATCAACCGTAGCGGCCTCCGGTACTTCGCTAGCCTCCCCTTTGTAAGACAGGCTTGCTTTTTTTTCTTGGGTAGTCTCAGGGAATACCCCTAAATTTAGTTGCCCACATGTCTAACAGGGGGTATTCTTCTGAAGAGGCCTACAGGCTTCTGACCCAGTCGGATGAGGAGTGGGAACCCTCATCTGATGAATCCAGCGGGTCAGAATACGAACCTGTAGAAAGCAGTGGCTCTCTGACCCAAAGTTCGGACGAGGAGGCTGAGGTCCCTGATAGAAACCAGGCGTACCCGGCCCCGTGTCGCTAGACCGCAGGTTGCGCAGGATCCGCTTCAAGAGCAGCAGAGTGGGGCTGGTGCTGTCGGATTACGTGGTGAGGCATACACCAGCAGCCCAGCCCTCCCTGGACCTAGTACCAGCACTGCCGTACAACCTGGTGAAGTAGCGAGCACCAGAAGGGCAGTTGAAGCTGGTACGGTGGCACGTGCAGTAGTGACCCCGTCGCAGCCACCGCAAAGACGTGCCCGTAGAGCCCCTAGAATCCAGGAGGTGCTGGCAAACCCTGATTGGCAGTCCCCAACTTCAGCCGCACCTGTAGTTTTCCCTTTCACCGCCCAGTCTGGAGTTCGGGTTGAGACAGCTCAGATCGGTTCGGCCCTGGGATTTTTTGAGCTGTTCTTGACTGCGGAGCTTTTAGACTTAGTTGTGGCAGAAACAAATCGGTATGCCACACAATTTATAACCGCTAACCCGGGAAGCTATTATGCCCAGCCTTTCCGGTGGAAACCAGTCCAAGTTTCCGAAATTAAAACTTTTCTGGGCCTCCTCCTCAACATGGGCCTGACAAAAAAGCATGAATTGCGGTCATATTGGTCCACGAACCCGATTCATCACATGCCCATGTTCTCTGCTGCTATGTCCAGGACACGATTTGAGGTCATCCTGCGTTTCCTGCACTTTAGTGACAACACCGCCTCCCGTCCCAGGGGCCACCCTGCTTTTGACCGGCTCCACAAAATTCGGCCCCTCATAGACCATTTCAACCTGAAATTTGCAGATATTTATACCCCAGAGCAAAACATCTGCATAGACGAGTCCCTAAGGCCCCTTTCACACGGGCGAGTTTTCCGTGCGGGTGCGATGCGTGCGGTGAACGCATTGCACCCGCACTGAATCCTGACCCATTCATTTCTATGGGGCTGTGCACACGAGCGGTGATTTTCACACATCACTTATGCGTTGCGTGAAAATCGCAGCATGCTCCTCTTTGTGCGTTTTTCACGTAACGCAGGCCCTATAGAAATGAATGGGGTTGCGTGAAAATCGCATGCATCCGCAAGCAAGTGCGGATGCGGTGCGATTTTCACGCATGGGTTCTAGGTGACAGTCTATTCACTGTATTATTTTCCCTTATAACATGGTTATAAGGGAAAATAATAGCATTCTGAATACAGAATGCTTAGTATAATAGTGCTGGAAGGGTTAAAAATAATAAAAAAGTTAACTCACCTTCTCCTCTTGTTCGCGTAGAGGCCGGTCTGTTCTTTAGCTGTGGCTGAAGGACCTTTGATGACGTCAGATCACATGCTCCATCACCATGGTGATGGACCATGTGATTGGAGCATGTGATCTGACATCACCTCAGGTCATTCAGTCCACAGCTAAAGAACAGACCGGGATCTACGCTAACAAGAGGAGAAGGTGAGTTAACTTTTTTATTATTTTTAACCCTTCCAGCACTATTATACTAAGCATTCTGTATTCAGAATGCTATTATTTTCCCTTATAACCATGTTATAAGGGAAAATAATACAATCTTCAGAACATCAATCCCAAGCCCGAACTTCTGTGAAGAAGTTCGGGTCTGGGTACCAAACATGCGTGATTTTTCTCACGCGAGTGCAAAACGCATGACAATGTTTTGCACTCGCGCGGAAAAATCGCGCATTTTCCCGCAACGCACCCGCCTCTTATCCGGGCAAAAAACATGACGCCCGTGTGAAAGAGGCCTAATACATTTTACCGGGCGCCTTGGCTTCAAACAATACATCCCAAGCAAGCGCGCCCGGTATGGGGTCAAATTGTATAAGCTCTGTGAAAGGGCCACAGGCTATACCCACAAATTTCGTGTCTATGAGGGAAAAGATCAGACCCTGGAGCCGGTCGGTTGCCCTGACTACCTGGGGAGCAGTGGGAAGACAGTTTGGGACTTGGTGTCACCCTTATTCGGCAAGGGGTACCATCTTTATGTGGACAATTTTTACACAAGTGGGGCCCTCTTTAGGCATTTGTTTCTAGAACGGATTGGCGCCTGTGGTACCGCGCGAACTAGTCGCGCGGGCTTCCCCCAATGGCTCGTTAGCACCCGTCTTGCAAGGGGGCACAGGGCCGCACTGTGTAACGAAGAACTGCTCGCGGTGAAATGGAGAGACAAGCGTGACGTTTACATGCTCTCCTCCATTCACGCAGACACGACAATACAAATTGAGCGAGCAACCCGTGTCATTGAAAAGCCCCTCTCAGTCCACGACTATAACCTCCACATGGGAGGGGTGGACTTCAATGACCAGATGTTGTCTCCGTATTTAGTTTCCCGCAGAACCAGACGCTGGTATAAGAAGGTGTCTGTATATTTAATTCAATTGGCTCTGTACAATAGTTTTGTTCTCTACAGTAAGGCTGGGAGAACTGGATCCTTCCTCAAATTTCAGGAAGAGATCATCGAGAACCTCCTGTACCCAGGAGGTTCCGTGGCCCCATCCACCAGTGTAGTTAGCCGTCTACACGAGCGACATTTCCCCAATGTCGTTCCTGGTACCTCAACCCAACCGTCACCCCGAAAAAGATGTCGTGTCTGTAGCAGGAGTGGAATAAGGCGTGACACCCGCTATTTCTGTCCTGACTGTCCTGACCACCCTGCCCTATGCTTTGGAGAGTGTTTCCGGAAGTACCACTCACAGGTACACTATTAGCATAGGGATCATCTCACCAGGATAGGCACACAGGGCTATTAGGGCCCATTCACTCACTGCTGCTGCAAACGTCTCCTTTCACATGGGACAAAGTGCATAACGCACTTCGCCACATCTTTGGGCGATTTGCGCTTTGCACATTGACCCATGGGGAAGGAGAGGTTTGTTCTATAAAGGTAAAAAAAAAAAAAAAAAAACACACCAGTAAGCAAACACGTTAATGTTCAGTTCAAAAAGTTAAAGTTACATGTTCTGTTGCAAATTTAATAAAATTATTGCGTTGCGGCCTGGTTTTTTCTTTTTTTTTTTTTTTTTTGTCTTTTTACCTTCCAGGTGGACCAACCGATCGACCAGCTGCAGCACCGATGTGCATTCTGACAGAAGCATTGCGCTGCTGTCAGATTACACGCAAGTCAGTGTATGCGGCGCTGCAAGATGGGATTTTCTCCTCTGCAGTGACAGATACGTTTGCCGAGGCATACGAGCTGAGGAGGAGGCGGCGTTCCTATGCTTTGGCAAACACTTTGTATATATATAAAAAAAAAAAAAAAAATCCCGGCAATGATTTATTCATCCACATCGATTGATGCGAATGGAGAAATCTGGTTTGCCAGGGCATACGAGCTAAGTGGGTATGGATGTAGGGCGGAGCTCCTATGTCCTGGCAGACGCCTTTCCCCTCCATTTTTTTTTTTTGGCAGAGATTTTTTCATCCTCATTGATCGATGTGAATGAAGAAATCTGTGCCGTTCATTTTTTCTTTCAGCCCAGAGGCTGAACGGAAAAAAAAAATCTCATTACCTGTATGCTCAATATAAGGAGAATAGCAGAAACTCCTAATGCTGGCCATACATGTAATGATTGCGGAGACCCTCAAATGCCAGGGCAGTACAAACACCCCACAACTGACCCCATTTTGGAAAGAAGACACCCCAAGGTATTTGCTGAGGGGCATATTGAGTCCATGAAAGATTGAAATTTTTGTCCTAAGTTAGCGGAAAATGAGACTTTGTGAGAAAAAAAAAAAAAAAAAAACAATTTCCGCTAACTTTTGCGAAAAAAGAAAATTTCTATGAACTTGCCAGGCCCCTCATTGGATACCTTGGGGTGTCTTCTTTCCAAAGTGGGGTCACATGTGGGGTATTTATACTGCCCTGGCTTTTTAGGGGCCCTAAAGCGTGAGAAGAAGTCTGGGATCCAAATGTCTAAAAATGCCTTCCTAAAAGGAATTTGGGCACCTTTGCGCATCTAGGCTGCAAAAAAGTGTGACACATCTGGTATCGCCGTACTCAGGAGAAGTTGGGGAATGTGTTTTGGGGTGTCATTTTACAGATACCCATGCTGGGTGAGATAAATATCTTGGTCAAATGCCAACTTTGTATAAAAAAATGGGAAAAGTTGTCTTTTGCCAAGATATTTCTCTCACCCAGCATGGGTATATGTAAAATGGCACCCCAAAACACATTCCCCAACTTCTCCTGAGTACGGCGATACCAGATGTGTGACACTTTTTTGCTGCCAAGGTGGGCAAAGGGGCACATATTCCAAAGTGCACCTTTCGGATTTCGCAGGCCATTTTTTACACATTTTGATAGCAAGGTACTTCTTACACATTTGGGCCCCTAAATTGCCAGGGCAGTATAACTACGCCACAAGTGACCCCATTTTGGAAAGAAGACACCCCAAGGTATTCCGTGAGGGGCACGGCGAGTTCCTAGAATTTTTTATTTTTTGTCGCAAGTTGTCGAACGCAGACACCTGATGTACCTGTGTGCCAAATTTGGTGAAGATCGGTCCAGTCGTTTGGTCCAGGAAGAGAAGTTGAACGGCACACCTCTTCTTTTTGTGCGGTACGTGCTCAGTGGTAATTTTAACGTTCATATAATAGAAGATAGACCACGGCACTCAGTTGCTGGTGTATCAAATATACATTTTTTATTAGTTGATCATTAAGGCTTTCGTCCAGAAGGTGAATACCCGCCCCTATGACAGTGACCTCCACAGGGCCTGCCCCTTTAACAGTGACCTCCACAGTGCCCGCCCCTTTAACAGTGACCTACACTGTGTCTGCCCCTTTAACAGTGACCGCTACAGTAGACACCCCTTTAACAGTGATCTCCATGATGCCCGCTCCTTTAACAATAATCTCCACGGTGCCCGCCCCTTTAACAGTGATCTCCATAGAATTCATGAGATTTCGTGATCTCCAGTCATTGTTTACTTGATTGCGAAAATCGGCAATGTAATATATTCGTGATAAATTTGAGATTAGAATATTCAACGCTATTTGCGAATATTAATATATAGCACTATTTTCTAAATATATGTGAATTATCAAAGTGGCGATATTCGCAATTAAAATTTGCGCCAAACACTACTGTGGAGGTCACTGTTAAGGCAGCAGAGTACTGTGAGGTCACAGCGGGGTACTATGGAGGTCCCTTTTAAGGGGGCGGGCCCCTGAGGAGGTCACTGTCAAGGGAGTGGAATGTTGTGAAACTCACTGTTAAGGGGGCGGGCTGCTGTAGATGTCACTGTTATAGTGAATACTGTTGATATCTTTTAACGACACACAAAAACATAAAAAAAATAGATGAAATATACCCGTGCAAAGCCGTCTTCTTCTGCTAGTATATATAATCTGTCTATGACCTAAATAATTGAGCCAGATGAGGCCTATGTGGTCAAGGCGTTAAATATATCTTTTTAACAAGCTTGGGTTCGCAGGGACTCATTAGGTTCAGTGCAATCTGAGACTAACATGCAACAAGTCAAAAGCCACTTAGTGCCAAAAAACCTACTAATAGTACTGCACGTTAAATCACAGATATAGAAAGTCTAATCCTGAGCAGATGCAGATATTTTACTGTGTGATTTAAGCATTGGAAATAAGATGAGAGATGAATAGTGGTGGCCACTTGAGATTGCAATGGTAGAGGTATTATCCGCTCTCTCACAGATATAAATATATCTCTGATCTCGGGAAAAATAATATGGATGTATTGTCTTTTCAATTTTGCGTTAAATGTGTTTCAGATTGGATTCATGTTTAAACAGATTGGATCTGTGCTTAAATAAGATTGTAAAGCAACCAGTAATATTCAGTAACTCCTCGCATGGCATTTGAAGAAATGAAAGTTTATATTAAAAATTCTTTTAATGAGAAACCCTTACAGCACTGCTTCCAAAATCAAGTTTTTTCTAAACCAATGATCCCTTGTGTGTTTTTTCTTCACCACCAACTCATTTATTTGGAAAAAAAAGTAACCCAATTATTCCATTACTTGCAAATTTCATTATGCAATAAAATATCCATTCAGCAGTTTCTCTTTGCTAATGCTACAAAAACTCATCTACTCAATGAAACCTATTACTGGTGTTTTTTTTTCCCATGATCACAAGCAATTGCTGACATTTTCTAGTGAGTCTTTATTGTCTAGTAATGATAGCTGAGGAGTTTAATTCTAATTTACATGTTCCATTCTTTTTCATTTATTTAGTTGTTTAGCTAAAATAATTTCTTGCTATTAAGGGATAAACAACGAGCACTAGCTCATTGCCATGTATTCCATAGAGTTTATTACACTTGGTTAATTGTCTTCCTTGTAACAAGTATGTAAAGTTTTCTGGAATGTCCTCCTGTGGATTGTAGACATGAAAAAAGTTTGTGGACATAAATTAATTCAATATAATACAAAGATACGAGGCCAGTGTTAGTAAGAATAAAAATAAAAATAAAAATGCAATTGCAATGTAGCATTGAAAAGAAGGCAGAGAAAGGAGAGAGGAAATGGATAATCACATCACTGGACACTTGCTTAAAGTCCCCATAGCAAGATGACTGGTAGAAATCA